>NC_136950.1:21060649-21110889 GCF_949987615.1 Pollachius pollachius | reverse complement strand
CACACACACACACACACACACGCCAAGCAAACTTGCTTGTCTTCGATCTCGAGGCTGTGTTTTGCCGCTGCCAGCGATGGGAACAGTATAACCTTTGTGAAGAAAATGTATTTTCTGTATTTTTTTCTCAAATATTTTTTCACTCGGAACTTAACCTCGAACATCAAAGCATCATGTTTTTCACTTGAATTACAGGGTATTCAGACATAAAGACATCTATTATATACAGTTCAGCTACGCAGTGAGTACTAACATTGGTTTGAGTCGGTTCAGCCTGGAGCTGTTTTGTAGCATTGTGTTTTAGGCCTTGCTGAAACACTTAAGATTGTCATAAAGTTTACCTTTTCACGTTTAGTTATCAAGATAAAGTATACGCAAACATGTTAAGGGTTACTTACACAAACAGTTGGCGCTATCTACTGGGAAAAGAGAAGGAAATAACGACTATCTACTTAGGAAGAATGATGGGAGGTTATTTGAAACGAGCAGAGATAACCGATCACCATCAGAAAGTTGTGTTTTATTTAAGCAAACCTCTGCTACATACCCACACCTCCACCCAGTCGGAGAGAGGCGGCTGTCAGGATCCTAGAAGCACAAGGGGCATATCATAATATTATGAATGGGGAGGCAACAGGAACCCTAACCCCATCCCTCATACCACCCACCCCCCCCTCCCCTGGCTGAACAGTAGGATCAGCGAGGAGAAAATGGATCTTTTTCATTTTTCATTGAATCTTCTCGTTTCATTGCATGGTTCTTGGTGTGCTGCTGTAACACTGGTTTAACCTTTACATGGTTGATGAAAGGCTGTTTTATTGAGGTGTACGGTGAATATGAGAGAACAGGATATTGGTCCAATGTTTATAAAGCGATGCAAAGTTATGTTAAGTTATGAAGTGGTTATTAAGTACCTGGGTTTGAACTATCATATCCTAGAGTCACTAAGTTGCCTAATTACTCCCTACCTGCTCCTTAATGAGATGAAGCCAAAAACAAGAATTTTGATAAATGCTAAATGACATAATAATTCTGGTGAATATTAACACAACTTTTAAACATGACAAAGCTTCTTGTGATATCGATCTTGGACGGTAGAAGGTCTGCTGGAACAGGGTTCAGAGTTCAGAGGTCGCTGTAGCAGGTGCGGGGGTTAACCAGTGTGTTGTGTGCTTTCTGTTCTGTTTACAGGTCGAGGCCGACTTTAAGGACTCACTGCAGTCCAACACTTTCTGTTAGTTTCTCTGTTCTTCTAAGTTGCTTTCAATTTCTAAACACATTTCCTTATCTTGCTCTGTATCAGGCATACTGTGAGGCAGTCCCCATGCTTATGGATTTGATCATAACAAGAATGAGCGGTCATGAATAAAAAGGACCTTGTTTTGTAAGATTGCCAACAACCAGCATTGGAACGCGCCCAAGAACCAAAACAACGTCCGCACAAATCAATCCGGAGTGGCAACAAACCGCCGATGCCTTAATGTAAAACAGAACAGGAAACTCTTTTGTAAGCGAGCAGAAAAACACGATTTGTCGCCCCACAACAATGCTCTCCCAGATCCCAAAACCTTTTTCTGTTCTGTACATTCCCTGACTTCTCAGAGACGTTTGACCCAAGCCAGCCATCATCTAAGCACTCAGATCTAAACTTTTGGTTCAACTTAAAAGGATTCAGGTCCTCCTCCTCCTCCGAGAGTGACCTGGATCTGCTGCAGCTACAGCCGACCCTCGAGGGGGGGAGAACCTTTCTATTGAACTCTGAGGTACAAACAGGGTAGCTTGGTGATGAGACGTTTCGGCTCCCAGCTGTATGGATGCCTGGTCCGATCCCCGGTGTCTGCAGTCTACCTGTCGATGCACCTCCCACCCCTACCTGCTCCTTAATGACATGCAGCTAAAGAAGTCCCCTTTGGATGAAATCGTCTACTAGATCAGGAAATAATCTACATATACGTTATTACATGCATTATTTATAAGGCATTAAGTAGGTGCCCTTATCCAAAGTGACTTAAACCAAGTACATTTGTCAGAAGATAGAGAATCATATATCTCTGTCGGTACAGTAAGGATGTTCATAGAACCAAGTGCCAAGCACCCTATAGGCTGATAGGAAGTAAAATTATTTGTGCCTGAAGTTATCAAATACATTCTAAGACACCATAGAGAATTGCCTTTCTTGACAACAATAAAAGGAGCGGAACTCGCACACCATGTAGCCGATGCAACAATAAGTTTTTATTGCATAAAAGTCTAAAGTGCTACCAAAAGTGTGTGCAAAACGAACCATTCAGACCATCCTCAGTGCAAACATACAAAGGTAAAAGACTTCCTTATATAGACTACGCCTAGTTGGTGGCAGACATGCCAATCAAAAGGTCAGGTAGGTTGACGTGTTGACTAGACATTTTAAACGGCACCGCTCACCTATTTTCGCTTTTCTTGACAACATACATGGCCGAGCTCAAGCCTGAATTCAGGCACCACGCCTGAACTCCATCAGGCCAGTTGTTTAGTACAACAGAGACAGCTAGGATAAGAGGCCACTATTTTTAAGTACAGGACGAACAACAGAACAACAGGGGAGGGGAATCTAACCTCTGTAAACCTTTTCAAAAGGATCACCACTCAGCATTCCCCTTCCTCCCTGTCCACCACCTCACCCCCCCCCCTCCTACCCATCCTCCCATCCTCCCTCCCCCCTCCCTCCCTCCCTCCTCCCTCCCTCCCCTCCCCCCTCCCTCCCCCCCTCCCCCCTCCCTCCTCCCTCCCTCCCTCCCTCCTCCCCCCTCCCTCCCACCCTCTCTCCCTCCACCCATCCTCCCATCCTCCCCCGCCCTTCCACCCTCCAATCCTCCCTCTCTCCCTCCTCCCCCCTCCCTCCCTCCCTCCCCCCTCCCTCCCTCCCCTCCCCCCCTCCCTCCCTCCCCTCCCCTCCCCCCTCCCTCCCTCCCCTCCCTCCCCTCCCTCCCACTGAACGGACAGAGCTGTTCCATTCCAGTCAGCTCCAGGGGGTGAGCTGCCCCCCGCCCCGTGGTATTAAAGGCAGTGTGCTGTGTCTGCTCAGCACAGGCTGTGTTTGACCAGCTGTGGGGAGCCTGGAGTCGGCCGGGGTGTCACAAACACTCACAGATCCACTCAGTTGGGGACGACAGCAAACACATTCCGGGAAACCGCCATTTTGGCTCAGGAACCCATGTTGATTAGGGTAAAGGAGTATTTAAATATGAAGTCAATATTGTTCTCAGAGTTTTCGGAGAACTTAGTGTATGTATTGTGATAATTACGTTAATATTGCCATATTTAAGACCAGATATTCCCAGATGATGGTCTCCTTATTTTGATAGTTAATCTAATGTTTTGATGTAGATATATAATGTAAATGGGATCAAATGTTCAATTGTAAAGTGCTATTGGTTGTCTATTCTCAGATTGCTGAATATAATTGAAAACAGTGAATATACTTACACTGTATACCTGCAGGTCAGATATTTCTAGGCCTACCTGACAAATGATCGCCTTTGAAAGGTTTCTGGATTAGTGCCTGTGCCTGTGTGTGTGTTCCTGCGATGTGTGTCTGTGCATGTGAGTGTTCCTGCGATGGCAAGTGTGTGTGTGTGTGCGTAAGATGGATGGGGTGTGAATGATAAATCGTGGAAAAGGAGAAATATATGAGGATATAATTTTGTTAAACTGTGATAATGCACGGAAAGACGGGCGGGGGCTTCCGATGAGATGAATCAGAGACAGATGTGATCCGTCATCACGCACCCTCCAGCTTTCCATCAGGGAGTGGAAGAGGGGGAGGGAGGAGAGAGGACGCTGAAGGTAGAGGGAGCAGAGGACTGGACTACAGCACAGGCAGACAACAGAGAAAAGACTGAAAAACTGGTGCAGAAGGGAAAGAAAGGAATTCCACTGGACCCAAAAAGAGAGGCGGAGGAGCGAGATGACTGGAATCACACACAAAAAAAAAGCACTCGATAAAAGACACAATATGAAGAAATAAATAGAAGTGGTTTAACTTCCTCCTAAACCCAAAGCTTCAACAAAGGCTTTCCTTTTGCTCTTTTGCTTAAAAAAGCAAAAGCTAAGCTTTTTCCTCTCTGCTTGGCTCCAGTATTGGGATACTGGAGCTGGTATGCATAAAGCCCTGATGGAGACTCTGGTTCTGTTTGTACAAACTAATACTACGATGGAGATGGAGGAGAGAGAGGAGGAGGAGGAGGAGGAGGAGGAGGAGGAGGAGGAGGAGGGGAGAGGGTGTTTGGGTCAGGGAAGGCCCTTGTTGAAGTCTGTGAGCAGGAACATCTGGCCGGGCTTTCTGAGCAGGGAGCAGCTCCTCTGGGCAACTCAACGTCCAGTTCGTCCACCGTCCCCGATCGTTTTTTTATTTTCACAAGGCTGTAAAACTTTAACTGTTTGGTAGCTCTCTCTCCAGAATGACCCCGCCGGCCCCCGGCCCTAGACTGCTCCCAGATCAGGAGGAGATGGAATTTGTGAAGACTGTAGAGGCTGTTTCAGAGCTATACTGTTCATCTGAAGGTTTGGCTGCAGTTGCTTTTCCGGCTGATTTCCAGATCTTCCTGAATGGTCGCTTTATGGCTGTATGGTTCAATGTTGAAACCATAGCTTCAATCCGAACTTAAGGGTAGTTTCAATGTGAGCTGCACAGTTCTTTCAATGTGGGCCATTAGCTAAACATCTGCCAAATGATATAAATAAAGTCAAATATAATTGGTCATTGGCTATTTGGTCGAATTTTTTTTTTTTGAATTTTTATCCAACTCTTCCTACAATAGTTTACGTGCAATGCATTAAGCATCAGCCATTTGTACAAGCTCCGCAATTTTAGCACTGGCAGGCCTAGCACTAGTTTTTAGGAAGCATCCAAGCAAAACACCTACAGGCCGTAACCCAGGCGGAGGTCTATTTAACGCTGAAGGGCCATCTATACTTCAGCGGGTCAGCCTGTTAAGGCAGCGTGACCTCGCTCCGTGTCCCCTGGGTGCCGCGAAGTCAACCCTGAAACACTCCAGCACCGCTGAAACTATTCATCACCAGGGGCCAAACTCATTGATTCAACGCTTGACTTTAAATAACCATCTTGTCCAAGACACAAGGACAAATTGCTTTTGGTTTCAAAGCCACGACAAAGTTTATGACCTTTTAAGGATTTATTTGTCATGGGAGTCATTGGAAAGAATGGTGAGACTTCTTGAGCAGGACTGAGGGGTGAGTGTACTGGGACCCTAGTTCAGACCTTAAAGAGGGATGTTAGTTCACACAGACTGGCCTGAGTCACACAAAAAACAGACGGAGAATGTCCTCTTATCAGGCCGACTGGGAGGATAAAATCTCTGATGGAACAAAAGACAGACATAAAGAGACACTGATAAGGAGAAAGAGAGGGATGGAGAGAAATAGAGAGAGAGAGAGAGAGAGAGAGAGAGAGAGACAAACAGTGGGGGAAAGACATTCATAGTAACAAAATAGTAAAAGAAAGACCAAGCGAAGAAAGAACGTGAGAAAGAGAAGCAAGAGAAAGGGAGCAGGAGAAAGAATAGAGAAATGTGGCGGGAAAGATCATTGTCGCCCCTAATATATATATTTTTAAATAATTAAATAATTATTGGTAAAAGAAATGGAGAAAGATAGAATGAATGAAGAGAAGAGAAAGATAAAGACCCTCATTAAAGAGTAATAACCGAAGGGGTCCAAAGATAAACACTGCTACCAGCCAGGTCATACTCTGCGTTAGACTGCTATATTTAGTAACAAGACAACAAACTGCCGCTGTGTGTTTTGACCCCCAGCTGAAACATCAAGCTGACCATAACGGCTGCAGTAACTGCTATTTCAGGTGCACTCTTTCAACTTATACCCTGTGTCCGTGTTAAAGATGTAGGCTAGGTGTGCTGAGACGAGAACCGTATGCCTTTTACTTTTCGACTCCATCTGTGCTAGGCCGTTGGGCCGCAGGCATATGGGACTCATTGAGGTGGACGACACTGGAAAATTATTTCAATGATCATTCTAATAAATCAGTTTTGAAATAACGATGGTTTTGGAAAGTGTGGTGGATGTTTTTGGACATGCCACTCGTGAGGGGAAAAAATAGGATAATACTTTATTGATCCCAGGAAGGGAATTCAGGTAAGGTGGAAAGCCTAACAGATGTCAAGACTTTAACATCACAGTGAAATATCTCTGACGCAACGGCATGCAACACCACTCAACGAACTGTGCGAGAATGTGTCTGCTTTGGCGAATACTTGAGCGTTTGCGTGTGTGCGTGTGTGCGTGTCATGAAAGTACTTGTGCACGTGTGAAGAGGAGATTTATTAGTGCGGAACTCGAACTCTCGTTGTCAGGTAGCTAAAAATAAGCGTAGCACAGTGATGTTACTTTTTAGAATACTTTAGCGTCCTACAGAATCTTCTAGAATATTATAGGATCTCATAGCATTCCAAAATCCATGTGAACTGAACAGTTGTTTCATGTGGGCCATTAATTTGAACCAGTACCTTTCATGGGAAGACAATGCTATCATTTTAGTTATCAGTCCTCTTCCGTATCCAAGGTGAATGGTCATATCATGTCATGTTGTTTCCAGTAGAGACTAAATCCATGTAACACACTTCCACAGATCCCCGCCCCCAGCCACATGATTGGTCGAACTAAATTTGAAGCGAATTCAAGTGAAAGGCCCTGTCCACTTAGATTTGAGACTTTAAAAGTGTGATTGGGAGATCAAAAGTTTGATTCCCACCCATGCAAAGAATTCAATGTAATAACGGTATTGTAAGACAATTTGTATAACAGTGGAATATCATCTGCCAAAAGTCACTGTTCCTGTGTAAAATGAATCACGAGGAAAGTTTATGTACATCCCATATGCCTGGTTGACAAACAAACTCCAATCCCAATACTTGCTGAACAATGCATCACATCACAGCACAACCCATTCAACCCCTGACACCCGAGTTTAGAGTCGATAAAACATGGCAGAACATTCCTTTCATGTGGTTAATCCGCATCTGGGTCCATCTTTTAAGTGAGAGTCTTAAAACACAGCAGGATCTGCTTTGTTCCAGCGCCTCGTACAAACGACTTACAAATGCCCACAGTCTTCCCTTCAGTCCTCACAAATCAGAACACCTGCTCTGGAGCAGAGGAGTCGGCTGGCACTGATCCCAGACCTGCCATCCATTACACTGACAGATCATTATCCACTCCTGGAAGATCGTTTATGAGGCTGTTATGATTCCATTTTAGACCCGCCTCTTTGTGCTATTTGTTGTTGTTGTTGTTTTGTTGTGGTAACCCAGGGAGATGCCTGCATGTTTTAAACATTGCTGTGGTTGGTACTGCTGTATTTGTTAATTAGCCCCTGCTTGAAAGACTTTTTGATGGGAACCGTTACACCCTTACCACACACACACACACACACACACACACACACACACACACACACACACACACACACCTAGTCAACGTTGCTCGTACTTTTAAGAACAGCTTGCAGCTTTCATGCGTGTCCCACTTCATAATCTCTCATCCTCTGCCTCCACCTCAAACAACCTCAGATAGGTGCTGGGTCAAAGGTCAACCTCCCTTGCCTTCTCCACAGGGAGGGATAACATTCTGTTCTCTCATGGGTGGCTAGGGAGACTTGCATATTCCTTCCATAACATTCTGAACCGACTTTCGGTTGCATATCCTTGTGCTCTTTGTTTATGTCCTAAATTGGAGAGCTTGGGTCAATAAACTGACCGCTAAACACAGAATTCTGTTTAGTGTATCCAGGTATGTTTACACACACACACACACACACACACACACACACACCTCTTATGTTAGGACAAACGCGACTCGAAAGAGCTACGAAAGACGCTTTTGTTCCATCTGGGATCCGAAGCGGCCCCGAGTTTAAAGCTGTGTTGTGAATGATCTGTGTCTTGTATAATAAAACATTTCTGTCTTTTAAACGCATTCAAGATAAAATGTCTGCCGTGAAACGGCGGCCAACGAATGAACAATATGGAGGGGAACCACCGGCGTGTGACATCATCGGGGAAAACGTGTTCACGGATCCTCTCTGCAGTGAAACAAGATGTCCCGCAAACCAAGGCTTTCCTAATAATCACTCTCACTCTCTAGCCTCTCCCTGCTTCTCATGTCCAGGCCAAGCTATTCCCAGTCCTGGAGCTTTCATCATCTGCTGGAACCCTCCACGGAAGGTCTGGAAGGGTCCCTCTCACTCGCAAACCTCGCCTCAGCTCGAGCATTAATTCACGGCAGCGGCCGCTGGCCGGAGCGGAGACGTGTCCCAGTGAAGAGGCCTCAGGGTGGGGGGCAAAGGAGAGACGAGGAGAGAGGAAGAGAGACAAGGAGAGGGCGACATAGGAGAGAAGAGAGGATGGGAAATAAAGAGGAGAGTAAGGGCAGAGAAGGGTAAAGGAAGGAAAGAGGAGAGGAAAGGAGAGGATTGGAGGAAGAGGAGTTTAGAGAAGGGAGAGGGGAAGCAAAAGGAAAGAGGAGAGAGGATTAGATCGGGCAGGAACGACGATTAGCGAGTAGAGAAGGCTAGAAGAGTAGAGTAGAGGTGATGGAAGGAACAAGGAGAGAAAAGGAGAGGCCATGAAGTCCCACAACGTGGCGTAAGGCGACCTGACGCGACCCGTCAGAAGAGCAGCAGAGGCCAGCGTCGGGGAACTTGAGTCTGAGCGCAGTTCTTCTGGAACTCAGCTTCACTCATTATTTACAAGATGGCGTAGTTACAATTAGCCGCTCAGCGACTCTCACAACAAATCCGCCAATCATCTGAGGAGTTGGCCCGGCCAGGAGGTTAGCAACTGGGTACTACTCCACACGTTGGCCTGGACTGTGTTCATAGTAAGAACACACACACAGACACACGCACACACACACACCTCCATGTTTCAGATACACCTGCCATTTAAGGAGTGAGGCAGCTTTGCCAAAGGAGTAAACAGGTAATTGCTTAAAATCTCATCTGAAATGTAAACACTGATTGACGCTTAATGTACCGAGACAAGAAGTTTGTTTAAATCCCTTAGAATAAATCAAACAAGGCCTTGATGTGCGAAGTTCACTGCCAACAAGAATCCTTGTTGTAGGCCCGTTACCGAGGCAATCCCCCTTGGCAACCACAGCATCCTATAAAGTGAGTCACCTTGGCAACGTTTGCAAGGCTAGCCTCAGCTGTTACTGGTGTCCTGACGAAAGGCTTTTGTAACGGCATTTCCTCAAATGGAAACTTAAGTAGTTCACTATTAACATTTTCCTCTCATGGTTTATTTTTCTACATTTAATGTCTCCTCCGTTGAAACAGCCTTACTGGAAATTGGTACTAAGTTAATTGAGTCTCACCTCTTCTTATGAGGTGTCACAGAGTTTCTCAAAGGTGAAAGTAATTTTATATATGCCAGATTAAATCAATATCCTGAAATAAGAGTTGAGTTGAGTTTTCGGTACTGATTGCCAATTTGATGGCTAGCGGGTCGAATACTTTTTCACCATCTGTTTTGCTTCAAGAAGAAAAAAGGTATGATAAAAACAAAGGATGTTTTCAGTCACTGAGAGTTGAAGTCTGCAATACTTTAAGGGAGAAGTTTGGCAAACATTCTATATATTTATGTAGAAATGTGTTTTTGCTTCATGGTGGAGTTGGATAAATTCCTGATTTTGGAGCACTTATTTTATTTCTTCAAAAGACCATAATAAAAATTGAAACTATCCACAAGACCTTCGAAAGACAGATGTTCTTTTAAAATTGTAGACAACAAAGGAAAATCAACAACACAATGCCCACCCTAACACTGCTCTTAATGGTCATGTAACGAAACAAAGAAATGAAAGAATACATCATTACTACCATCGTTCAATGTTTCTTTAATATTTCAGCAGATTGCTCTGAAGGGTTCTGAAGAGGCCTTCACGTACTCTAGAAGTTCTCACCATTCAGAGCAAGAGAATAGGATGTCAACTCTGACAGAGTTTAAAGAGAAATTAGACCATCTTGAGCTTTTAAGATAAGTTCCAGTTAGTAGTCAACTATTCAACGATGCAATACAAACATTTGAACTAACCTAACTTCCTCTCAAGTCAGAATATTTGGCAATGACGGCTACCAGTGGAAATTGTCTGAATACAGCGCCAAAACAATTTAACATCACACTGTTTTACTCATAATAACATAATATTTGCCAAGTCATATCACCGGAGCACAAATCAATCGAATATTTCTGAAGCAACGCAGATTGATATTAATACTGAGCCATTAACATCATTGTCAAAATTGGATTTATATATTCTCTCAAGACAAGGCGATTTAAAACAAATTAAATTATTACGCCCTTTACTTATTATTACCAAATCCTTGAAATGATGTAGCTGATTGAATTTGAATAAACAACGAAATCCTTTCCCATTCAGTTCCGAGTGTTAGCCTTGACCTTCTATAAAACAAAGGTGTTTGCGACACAGAACGCTGCCCAAATATTATATTCTGGCAACGCGGTTTGTTGGACATACAACATAACACTGCAACTCGAGTAATCAATGTACGTCAATGCATGCCTGATTGCTTTCCCAAAGCTCCAGCTCTTTAACTTTGGTGCACAAGTCTGGTTCTCATTTGGAGCTGGGAGGTTTCCAGAGCCTTCTCTCTGTGCTGTCTGAAGCAGAGCCCGAGGGCATAGAGAGGAGCCTGTTTGTTGTTGCAGACAAACCTTCTCTATTATCTGCAGAACAGGATCGATGGTGCAGGTTCAACAGGGTTCAAACACTGAGTCACAAACCTGAGTTACGCACGCTTGGCTATGACCTTGTCTAAGTAACTAGACAGATGTATCTGTTTTTGGTTGAGGGGTCAAACTGCTGTCCTGCACATTCAATTACAGTTTAAGACCAAGCGACACTTTTACTACTTACTTAGAGGGTGAGGGCATGTTGCTTAAGGATGCCTACAGGTAGACTGGGAACATTGGGTATCGCACCCGGTATCTTCCCGTTCCAAAGGAAGCCATATTATGTCTATTAATATATCGGCTGGCAGGGTTGCAAAATCAATTTCTGTTCCATGCAGCCATAGGTTAATGTTTAATCTTTTAGTTTTTCCTACGTTGACATGGAGACACTAACAAGGAACAGTCTTTCTACCCACTGGTAATTTCAGCTGGATATGAGATTAATGAGTCTCATATTTAATAGCGGCTCTGGTCAAATGCAGCTTGGCAGAAAGACAAGCAGCCAAATTAAACAAAAATACCCCCAATCCACACAGCTACTGAACGTTTTTGACCGGCCAGTGAAGGAGCCGCACAGGGCCGTCTAACTGGCCGTCGTACCTGAGGATGACGTTGTCACTGCAAGCGAATTTCAAATGGCTTTTAGATGGCTTATCGCATTTAATTACGTTTTTATTAAAATACTTAAAAATGACATTACCCAGGACACAGGGGACCAGTAGGGGCAAATAATAAACCTCATAAACTCATTGCACTTTGGTACCCAAAAAACACCCCGATCACAAACTACGGCAGTTAAAATGTCTTCTGAAAAGTATAAAAGACAATGTCTCAATTTAAATTCCTCTTAGTTAAAATAATATTTTTATCAATACGCACATACAAAAAAATATATATTCATGTAGCCCCCGCATTAAAAACTATCCATTACAAAGTAAAGTCCAAACATGGTGAAGCCGATACGTGCCAAGTGGTCATGTAGGCCTCGGTTAGGAAAGGTTTTCCACATTCTTCTGGGTTTCAGAGTGGTTAGCAGCTTAAGCAAGCGTCTACTACACACCAGCACAGAGCCATAATGACATACCTGCCTGCTAATGACAGATGGCTAACGGTAGCGCTAGGGAGCTAACCTCTAAACATAAGCGGGCAAAGGACCCGGGCTAATCCGCCGTTTAGAACCCCATTAGGGTACATACACGCCAGCCGTCGAACTGGTTCCAGTTCTGGTATTGGGTTTGAAGTGTGAACGGCAATGGGAACGGAAAATTGAAGGCCGGTCAATGGTACAACAGTGATAGCATTGGAGCAAAAGCTGAGTAATACAGACAGATAAAGTAAAAGATTAAAGGGTGTATAAAGAGAAAAGATGGTAAATGGAGTAAAAAGATTATAAAGAAAATTTATCTGGAAAAAGGAACATTTAAGAACAGTAATGTAAATGGAGATGAAACACGAATAACTGTCCAGGATATTAGAGACAGATAATAAAGAAGGCATTGAGAGGATTCAATTGGACTAAACAGCACACAGGCTATGGAGGAAATCAGCCGCAGACAGAAGATAATACTGCGAATTTGTATTTGTACCGAATGTTGAGGAAGCTTTTAGTTTGGGCCAAAAACATTCTGGACTTAATGGGGACAGAAATAAAGTCGTGCTTGAGCTAATTTTGGGAAGAAGGCCAAAAGAGGAAGCCTGGAAATCAAACTCAGCTAAGAGGATTAGGAAAGTAAACAGAGAGGGAGAGAGCGAGAGCGAGAGAGAGCGAGAGCGAGCGAGAGAGAGAGAGCCTTGTGGAGGCCCATCAGCCACCAGTGCGAGAACAGCAAAGTCAATTCAGGCCAGACCCGTCAATACGGTTCTCAGCAGTTTTCAGGGAGGTGACTTGACAGTGTGCCGTTGCATCTTTGAAAGGAGCAGTGCAGCTGTGAACCATCTGAGTGTGTGTCTACCACACATACAGTATGTGCAAACAACAAACACATAAACAGAAAAAAACACACACACAGCAAACAGACCCCTCAAACACCTCCACCTCCCGCGGGTTAAATAATTTAAAAAGCCCTGTTAAAACCAACAACACTGGGTTTTTCGAATCTGTTTGAAACACGGAAAAAAACTGCCTGAGGGGGCGGAGCCTGTGGTTCAGGAAGTGGGCCGCTAACACCTAGCTGCTAGATTAGTGGTTTCCAATCAGTGGGTCGCAAGCCATCAGTGGGCACAGCAGAGGAACCTCAGGGACGTGGGATTGGCACATTTAACATATTTATTTTTTTATGTTTATGAATTCATGCATGCCTCTGCCTCAATCCCTACCACCCATCCTGGTGAACATTCACAGGCCAAGGCTTGACATTTTCAAGGCTCTTGAAATGAATGGATTCATCTTCTGCAGGAAAACACATTCTATTCACGCATTCTACTCAGAACGTCGTGGATAAAGAGAGAGAAACCTCTTGAGTTGGCTGGTAATACAAAGCGATCTGAAGCCGAAAAAGGAGTAACCGAATCAAAGAAGTACGGTTCACGGTGGGGGCAGCGTAGCATCAACAAAGATCCACTAAAATGTCTGGAGATGAGCAGTTTTCTGTATCAATGCTTTTATAAATAATGGCACCGAAGTGGGCTTCGCTGATGAAAGGACAAAGGAATGAAAGTACATTTGGTTAGAAAAAATTGAGCTCACAGAAAATTCACATAGACCTGATATAGTAAATGTGCCCTAAAATAAAGTTCACTATGAGGAGGATTTACAGCAACAAACAACATCTTCCTGGTCATAAAGCAGAAAGAATCCTGAGAGTCCCAGGAGATACCTATGTGTGTGTGTTTCCAGGGACAGGTCCATGTAAATCTTTTCACACATAAACACTCTATGATAAGTGAAGACACAACTTCTCCCCATACACACACACACACACAAACGCAACAAGAGTGCTGCACGTGCACACTCACACACACAGTGGAGTCACTGTATGCACTGCACGACCTTCCAGAGCAGAATGATGCTTCATAACTGGTTGACAGTGTCTCTTTCTGTCTTGTTTCTACTCTCTCTCCTCCCTCTTTCTCTCCCCCTCTTTCTCCCTTCTATAGCAGGTTCTCTCGTATCTTCAGCTCTTTCTCCCCTCCCTCTATCCATCCCTATATCTCCCTTTGCTAGCTTCTCCTCTCTTTAGTGCTCACGTTTTCCGGCTCTCCCTCCATTTCTAGCCATCCATTTCTATTATCCCTCTCACTCCGTGTAACTCTCTCCTCAGATTTATCTCTCTCCTCCTCCCCTCCCTCTCTCCCTCCCTCCCTCTTGCTCTTTCTGTTCCTTTCTCTCGCTCATCCCCTCTCAGCAGAACAGGCACCTGTTTGTTCTGCCTTGTTCCGTCTTTCCGCACTGACAGACCCTTTCCAGTCTTATTAATTCCTCTGTTTGTTTCCCCCGCCGGGCTTCTGTGCCGCCGCTGGCGCAGGACACTTTTGGCCGCTACCGGAGAAGGACAAACATCTGAATCCCTTCACGATTCAGGTTTGAACGCCTGAAAGCGTGGCGGGGAGTCTTACAAACAAACAAACCACGCAAACACACACCACCCCTCCAGGCTCCTCCAGCAGAAGCTACCAAGCGCTCCTCATTGTGTTTCAGAGACACCGGTGCCTAAAAATACAGATAACAGCGGGGCCTCCGGGGCCCACCAGAAGACACAGGCATCCCAGAGGTTAAGAGGAAGTTTGTCCTCTTGGCAGCGGCGCTCCAGGCTTTATTTAGCTGGAAACGGGATGCCAGGGAGGTGAGAGAGGAACGGACCTCTCCTCTTCCAAAACGGGGGAAGGCCTGATCCCCCCCGACACACTCCAACCCGGCGCGCTACCGGAGTACTGAAAACACCTCCGCCAGAAGCCAACGCCGCCGCCAAAGCCGAGTCGGAATGGGCAAGCATTTAGTAATGTATGTCAGTTAATCAGTTTGTATATATCTATCTTTGAGCTAGAGCTTTTTTTTTCAAACCGCTATTTGCGGTTTGTAAATCAACTGTTTGTCAGTTATCAACACGAAGCCCAATATGGAGTGGAAAGGATTTCAATGTCAAAGCTTTTGCGATATTTAAAGTTAACATCAAACAGAGTTCACACTTTCGGCAACCTGGATATTCTCTCGTTTTTAGGATATCAACTGAAATGTCAACAAAAAAGGAAGTATTTTTATTTAACTCCTGAACATGGAGAAAAAGTTCCAGACTTTTGAGGGAGTCAGCGAATCGGAGGAGGAAGCGTAGGAGGAAATGGGGCAGTCCCTGTTTCATCTGATCTTCATCATTGAACAATTAGAACATTTTAAAAAAGCCACGAAACCCAAACAGTTTACCCACATCAAAGCATTCTGGCAGAAGTCCAGCTCAGCACAGAGGACTCGTTGATGGCCAGAGCTTTGATTTCACCAAGAGGCGATCGATGGCAAAGATAAGGACGAATTAATGAGGGATTAACTGGCTAAGGGACCCCTTAGGAATGCCATTCTATACCTATTCAGTCAACAGTGCCAGGACTTTCCCAGCCACATCCATCCCCATGTGGTTTGAAAACAAATTAAAACACTTTTTGGATCCGTTAGATAAAGCTTGTCTACAGGTCGCTAGTTGACCCGCATTTAATGGGTGGCTTGAGAGCACCTGGAAGGCCTACTGATTGATTGGAATCGATACTGCGTATACTCTAGGAAAGCACTTTTGATCAGCACCCATTCTCTACTCTCGACTGTTAGTTGATGTGTTCCGCCATTAGGGACATCAAAGTAATTTAATAAGCTACCAAAAATAGTATGCTATATATTTGCCATAGGCCCTGTCATCTCATATGTATGCAAAAATAGTGTCAGTATTAACCTGACATACCCTATGATGAAGGCTTTGCGGGTCCACACTCTGGAACGACTGATGGTAATGAGTCACCATGACAACAGATGACTGAGTAGCCCAGGCCAAGGTCAGCATTCCCCCACAAGCCCACCTGGAGCCTCTGATAGCTAGCTAGCTACACCTGAGGTCAAAGTGACATTGCATTGTTTTACCTTTCCCCGCAAGTAACAACGCAAGTTTTTAGGTACGTTATGCTGATTCAATTGGCTGGGATGAAGTTGAACCATGAAGGAAATACAGTTTGAAGATGGTTAGAACTGGTTTCCAGTTTGAACTGGTATAGCGTATAGGTTTTATTTTGGTTGGGTCTCACAATATGTAGTTTATCAAACCCTTCCTATACATGGCATCATCCCTAAACATAGCCCTTCCTGTTTTCACCAGCTTCCTGGTTCCAACATGCGGGGGGGGGGGGGGGGGGCAGAGCCCTTAACTCTGCCCTTAACTCTGCCCAGAGCCCTTAACTCTGTCAAAACAGAGTTGATGACCCCCAGGCGAGAGTCAGAGATATCATTGAAACAATGTTTCCAGTACTAAAAATATAGATATTAATGTTATATTAACCAAATCAACCACCAATCAATATTCAGCTTCTCCAACATGGAATTAAGATTCAGAGAGAGTTGAGCGTTAATTAGACTTATACAAATCTACAGGCCGGGAAAAAATACCTACAAACCAAAGTAGGAAACCACGTTCCAGCACGGACTTCACACACACAGGACCAAACTTAAAAACAAAGCACCAATGAATTGGAAAGAAAGAATTGCAACGTTTTCCCGTAAAAGAGACCATGTTATGAGAACGAAAACCCTTCGACCACACTGTCACATCAAACACAACTCACAGTGAAAGTATCAGCTCAGCTCGTTAAGTGCTGTATCGTTATAACAGGGTCTATTCAGGACACAGTTCCACATATGGTACACACACCCACATACACAAACAAACAAAAGGCCACCAACTGGAGGTCACCAGAACACCCCTCAGAAGATCAGCTGGCGTTATGATCAGCTGATATTCATCATGTTGCCGACACAAGGGAACCTTTGAGGACATATTGGGGACATGTGAGGTTGTCTAAAACAGATGAGACCGCTGAGGAGGCACTGGGGAACGTTAACACATATACTGTTATATGAGAGTGTGACGACATTCAGGGACATGTTAAAACATGAGGACACTCATGAGCTGGTTAACATAGATCAGGACTTTTGAGGGCACATGGGGAAAAACAAGGTCCTATTTAAGCAGATTTGGTAATGTGGGGACATGGTCCCAATGACGACGACGCATAATGTCACTTTCAAACATGTGGCATTTGTGGAAACATGGCTGCATTCAAGGACACATTACAACAGACAAGGTCGCTCAAAGGAACATGGTGACACATCCAAACCTCCAGACAAGGGAATCGGAGGACTCATCAGGACAGCCAAGGACACAACTGGAAGGGTACATTGGACTAGCCTTCAGTCTTAACTCTTTCCTTACATCTCCTTAACAAACAATGCACTGATAACCGTCTCACTCACACCTAAGTAACCAAACGACTAAGGAAATCCCGTCCGGTTGATTCAGCTTTCCTTGTTTTAATTTCAAGTCTTTTCAATGAACACTTCATGGCTTGAAGGCCTGGTGTTTGGACTGTCCCCGAGCAGAGGGTTAGTGTTAGTGGTGTGAGCGGCAGGTTTAACACCCTCCGTAGGGGAGTTATTATCTTAGCTGTGTGGACGGTTCAGCAGGCCAGTCCACCTCCAGCCTGTCACTCTCCGCTAATCAGCAGGCGATTGTGTTTATAAATGGTCTTCTGCCCGTCTGTTTGACTTGGGATTTAAATCTCTCTCTCTCTCTCTCTCTCTCTCTCTCTCTCTCTCTCTCTCTCTCTCTCTCTCTCTCTCTCTCTCTCTCTCTCTCTCTCTCTCTCTCTCTCTCTCTCTCTCTCTCTCTCTCACACACACACACACACACACAAACACAAACACATACAGAGACACACACCATTCTCTGAATACACACACACACACACACACACTTTTGGATGTCTACACGGATGACGTGTGCAGTGTCCTGTCCCTCTAGTTTAGAGGCAGGAGGGGAGATCTCCTCTCCCAGACCCCAGTGATCAGACACCTGCTGGGACCAGGGCTCTTGCCTGGACCAGGACTGGCGATCACCTAGGCTGCAGTCAGTTTCCAGGGACACACAATGATTCATACCGCAAACAAATATAGTACAGAACCAGCAGCAGACAGAACTGCCAACATGCCTGTCTGGGAGGATAGAGAGAAAACTGAAAGAGAAAGAAGAACTAGAAGTGGGAAATAAAAATAATTTGATTTAGAATAAAGAAGTAAAAAACAGAAAGTGTCTGTGCTTGGGCAAGCGCACTCGTTTGGGCGCTCGTGTGCATTGTGTCCATGTGTTTGTTCTTTAGTCCTCGCCCCTCTGTAGTGTTTTTTTCTGTACATGTCGCGTTAACCAGGCCCACCGCCGTCCCCATACATGAAGTATATTTAATCACTTCCTTCAGTACAGTGCTGACGCGTGTATACATCCACAACGGCGCCCCGGGCCGTGTTTGGCTCTGGCACCAGCTGTTGAGACTCCTCGTTGCATTACAGTACGACAGAGTCCAAGCGTCAGACATGTGCCCAAGGGCAGTCTCTCTCTCTCTCTCCCTCTCTCCCTCTCTCTCTCTCTCTCTCTCTCTCTCTCTCTCTCTCTCTCTCTCTCTCTCTCTCTCTCTCTCTCTCCACAACAACCATAATCTGACACTTCTAGTAAACTTCATCTGAAGTAAAATATGGACCACTCCCCTAGCCGGAAGAAGGCCCGACAAGCACTTATTTACCCCAATCACAGGATGTTTACAGGACCGGGATGAGCAGACTTCACGATCTGGGTTCACTTACAGTGAAAGTGTGTTGTTTTACGAGAGGCAATTCTTCCGTGGTCGTCTGTGGTGGTTTTCAATACAAAAGCCAGTGTGTGTAAAATTAATCTACGGCTGTCGGCCAGTCAAGTAGAAAACAGACTATAAGAAATAAAAACTAATCATCAAGAAAAACAAGTTACTTTCTACTCACGGGGGTACAGATTTGAGCTTTGTAGAGTCAGTGAGTCGTAGGTCTCTCTTGGAGAGAGATCTCGCAGGTTCGTACGTCTCCAACATCAACTGGAGGAGACCAGGAAACTGAGAAATATCGGAGCCAAGGCCGAAACACGCGCCAAGGCGCACGCCAAATCTGACACTTGAGGAGTGAACCCATTCTATTCCTCCCATCCACGTCGGCAAATGCGAGGAGAGGGATCCCGTTGCCACGGTAACGGCCTTGTTTTCCGAGAATATTTACAAGGTGAAAGTGAGTGGAAATATTGTTCTGAAAGATGGACTGTTGCTGACTGTTTTGAAACAGGACACACAGGGTGGTCTCGCACACACACACACACACACACACACAAACACAGAAATTATCTTCAGAGAATGATTTTTTTCCCGATTTTTCTGGCTCTCAATAATCAAAACCATTACCACCGAAAAATAAGAGGATTGTGATTTTCCCAAAAATCGAAATAGTGCAGCTCAGCATTTTCTAGCCTTTTTCTGCAGCTTTGAAGGAAGATCTAGTGGTAAGACTGTTCAAGTCCCATCCAAAGGGTTCTGGGTTCGATCCAAAATGTCTGAATTCTACCTAAAGTCTAACCATGCATGCAAGTCTACCCTATGCATCACTCAGCCAGGATGCCTTCAACCCCACCTGCTCCTTAACGACGTGCATCTGAATCGACTGTAATCTCCCTGGGATGAGAACCTCTCTGCTGCGGCACAAAAGACGCTTTGGGTCGCCCGGTGAAACACAAGGACAGGGATCAGATGACGAGATGTCTGCTTCCTCGCGACGCGTTCCCTGGAGAACGTAGGAACCCCAACCCCACCACATTACCTCACACACAGACACACACACACACACACACACCACAAGATTGTGGTCCCATTCATCCCCCCCCCCCCCCACTAACTCCGTCATCCCCTCCCATTCATTCCCTTCTGCCTCCTCCCGATATTGTAGATAAAGCGTGTTTAGGGGGTTGGGGTTAGAGAGTGGTTTTAGCGGTCGGGTTTTCCCATGTCGCCGGTAGCCAAAGTGGTGTTTAGAGCTAAATGGCAGACCCCCCAGACGAAGCCCCCCCCCCCCCCGGGCTGTGTAAACGGGAGTGATCCCCCTAAGTTTTACCATGAGGGGGGGGAACACAATGCACCTTTTGTGTCATGCAGGTTTCTATAGTGGACGCAGGCCACACACACATGTGTATTCACATGTGTATAACACTCACACAGGCATTTGATAACAAACACATGTGCACTGCACATATCTACACACACGCATAAAAACACACACTTGATTCCCAAACACACATGTGCACATGTTTGCTATGTTTGCACACACAAACACGACAATGTGTGCACACACTGAAGGCAACCCACACACAGAGTTGTCACATAAAGACAGACACATGCACGCAGGCACACACACATGACAATGTGTGCACAAACAGTCACTGCAGGCAACCCACACACTGAGAGTTGTCACACACTGACACACACCCCCCCCCCCCCCGCCCACACACACACTTTGTGTGTGTGTGTGTGTGTGTGTGTGTGTGTGACATACACGCACACACACACGTTGTGGCATGTGCATTCCAGTGGACTGACGCGTGGAGGAAGGGGGCCATCCAGGAGCCAAGGTGAAGAGTTAATGAGCAGAGAAAGTCAGGGTCCATCTGATGGAAAGTGACCTTCATCATGATGAAGAGAGACAAGGTGACCCAGTTAGAGAGAGGGAGCGAGAGGGAGAGGCACAGAGAGAGATAAGAGAAAAAAATAGTGAAAGAGGGAGAGATCATTCGTAAAATGACCACACTATTTTTATACTTTAAAGTTTTGTCATATTTTAAAAACATTAATAACAAATCAATTAATAATGTCCCTTTAACACTTATTATATTTCCTTTTATTCAAGTACTATTGTACATTTTTGTAAACTTATACAATTTAGAGACAGACAGACGGAGCCCACAGCCCCCATAACGTGAATTACGCGCTGCTACCGCGCTGTCTGTGAGTGAGCGCTCACGTTGAAGTGATCCAGCTCTGCACTGAGAGGCTGCCATGGAAAATAGAACAAGGCAGGGAGGACCTTTCAGCTGCTAATGAAGAACACATTGAAGAGCTCTCATTGATCTGTTAAAAATGGAAACGTGCGCTTTATCTTGGCTGGAGAAACGCGCGCTCAAAGTTTGTGCGGAAAACGCCGGAGCGCAAAAAGCAAGAGAGAGAGCGAAAGAGAGCGAAAGAGAGCTAGAGAGAGAGAGAGAGAGAGAGAGAGAGAGAGAGAGAGAGAGAGAGAGAGAGAGAGAGAGAGAGAGAGAGAGAGAGAGAGAGAGAGAGAGAGAGAGAGAGACGTACAGACAGCGAGTGACATATTTCATGTACAACTGAATTAGAAGTGATGTGGAGCTGACATCAGTGCTCAATGAAAAACCCTCGGGTTGGGATGGAGGGATGTTGAGGTGTGGAGATGTGGAGATGGAGAGGCGTAGGTATGTAGAGATGTTGAGATGGAGAGACGTAGAGATGTGGAGATGTGCACCGTGTGTTAATGTTCACTAAGCAGGAGGATGCGGTTGGTAAACAGACGCTCAGTTCGCTGGCGGGTCAGTGACGGCGGTCGGCCTGCTCCTTCCAGTGCCCAAACTAAATTAAAGTTGTCCTGCCGTAGCCCTGCAAGTTCCTCATTTCGGTAAACAAACTATAACTTTATTTGAATACAATTAGAAAAAGTTTGGAAGTGGAAATCCGAACTTTTGTGGCCATCTCATTTCTAAATTAACTTTTGCAGAATTTCCATTTCATTTAGATGAATGAAACAAAGTTCCATTCATGGTATCCTCCATTGTTCGGTCAAAGCAGAAGCCAAAGTATAAAAAATAACGCATACAAAAGTGCAGAAGTATCAGTCACCGACTCACCATCCAGTTGATACGCGGCGGACCAGTGAGACACCGAGAGAAATAATCCAACACACCAGAGGGAAGTCCTGCAGGACACAAGAAACGGACGTCAGTATGTTGCCTACCGAATGGACATTCCCAGCGTGGAGACAAATGCACAAACGGACCAGACGCGGTCCCAACCGCCCGATGATTCTCTTACCGTAAACACATCTTTGATGAGAATTAAAGTCCAGAAAAGTGGACGGGGTTCATGTGCGTTGAGGTCGGGGTTGCGGTGCCGAGAAGCCCGAGCGAGCTCTGCCTCTCCTGACTTATCTTTAAGGGGTTATTTGCGCTCTCCCTCCCTCTCTCCCTCTCTCACACACGCTCTCTCCCTCTCTCACACACGATCGCTCTCCCTCTCCTCCTGTATTTCTCTGCCTCTCTCTATCACACACGCCCTCTCTCTCCCTCTCTCCCTCTCTCTCTCTCTCTCTACCGGTGACTCCGCGGAGTCACACAAAGGCGTCTGTAGTGCGGCTCCACTTTGTAATCCGACCCCCCATCTCTCGGTGTGTGTCCATCAGGGCAGCAAACCTCCTCCCGTCAAATATTCCCACCGCTCTTGCAAATTAACACACTCCAGTCAAGTCCGCCTTCCTGCAGGTTTATGGGGTCGGTACCCGAGCCTGGCCTTTACAGCCCTTTAAATGTCCCCCCGTGCAGCCTTGGACTGAGCAGCAGTGAACGGAACTGGAGGTGAAATACCAAGCATCGTTAAGATTTTGATATCGGGGATTTTTATCTGAAGTGTTTCATTCAACCATCCATCCATCAAATGCACCTTTTCTTTTCACATTTTTTCTTACTGCTCTTACAAATTTCCTCTTATTTTTAGATTCAGTTTATTTTTTTCTAAATCACTGACAGCCACTCTATATTATATATTATATATATTATACAGTTCACTCTATATTATCACATGCCGAAAGGGAAACTGGTTTTAATTCACATACTTAAATATATTTTTGCAACGGCCGCACACACAAACACACACACACACACACCCATACACACACAGGTCTAAGGACTGGTGCCAGGGTGAGTGTGTGTGTGTGTGTGTGGGGGGGGGGGGGGGGGGGGGGAGATATGAGTGCGTTTAGAGCCGCTGTCAGACAGCCTCCACAGAGAGCGTCCCGCCACAGCCCGCCAGGGATGCCATGTTGGAGGTCGTCACGGCGATAAGCCTTCCTCACTTAGCAAACAGGTCTTCATCACTTAGCAGACATCTTTCACTTTGTTTCACTGAAGTGGTTTGTTGTCTGTGGCTAAAAAAGGATTTAGGGGAACACCCAAGACAAAGTGAGCAGGAAACAGGTGTGTGTGTGTGTGTGTGTGTGTGTGTGTGTGTGTGTGTGTGTGTGTGTGTGTGTGTGTGTGTGTGTGTGTGTGTGTGTGTGTGTGTGTGCGTGTTTGTGTGTGTTTATTCCAGGAGTATTATGACTAAGGGCTTACCAAGGTCTAGTGTGAATCTTCCGTATGTGTCAGGTGATGACTTAATAGAAAAAAAATATTCCAGACAAAATACCAAAAACATCTGTCTGTTTGTTTTGGTTGTGTGGCAGAGACACTTTTTCCACATTGTGAGAGTACATTCACTAGATTCACCGGCGCCATCGCTCATACCCGACTGTGCATCAACCAAAATCAGGTGTTCTCTACCACCCAGTCTTTCTTCCAAAGTAGATCATTAAAAACACTTTGAAACACCTTCAAAGTAAAGAATAAAAAGAGAACACGTGTCTCTTGTTTATATCTAAAAGAGTCAAGCCTCCAACGGCAGCCATTGGGAGGTATTTCCCGGAAGACGTTCCACAGAGGTTTACAAAGCTGATGGGCAGGAGTTTCATCGACACAACACGCGAAAAACAAACCTAAAAAACCGCTAGCATCTTCACTCAGAAGACCAAAGAATCCCATGGCTCCCCAATGAAAAAATGCATGTCAATCACGTTCTGTCATGTCTGGTTCATCTACAAAGATACTGCTGTGTCTCAATTTGAACACCATCGCTCATACACCAAGGACAGCTGTTTACATTTGTTTTCTTAAATGTATAAAAATGCATTTCATGTCAATCATTGAAGTTCCAGTTGTAGCAGCCACTTATGTGAAGGGGTTGTATCTACAATATGTTCTCTTGGATAGCGATTATTACATCATTTTTGTCTCAGAAATCAACCGAAATTCAACGTGAATTGATTCAAAACCGGAAGAGAGGTGAGAGGGGTTCTGGTGGGGGGCGAGGTGTCACAACCTCCCCCTAACCCTAACCTCACCGTTTCACAGGCAGAACCTGGGCATTTCTCCTCTGGGGTGTCGGTGGGGGGGGTCATGCCTTACATGGACCCCCCAACCCCCAAGAGGGCAGCTGGGGTGAGCGGTGGCATTCTCAGGCTACCTGACAAAGCTGGGGGGGGGGGGGGCTTAAAGGTCAGTGGGGCAGGAGGGGTGAGGGGTTAGGGGGTGTAGAACACATTCCTGGGTGTTAGGGGCGGTGGGGTTGTCTTAAGCTACTGCTGCTACTGGTCTTGAAGGGGTCGAGACCCTAACTGGAAATGTAAACAAGAGAAAAACCGCGTGGAGGCGTGTCCGATGGACGGGACCGCGACGCAGCGACGCCGTGAGTCGTTACAACAGGGGGACAATGTTGTGACTGTTTGGGTCGGATGTCTGCAGAAGTGGACGAGCCAGAACGCCTTACAGCAAGGGTACGACTCTACTCAAATTCATCCACTTATTTGAGTAAACTTCTTTGTTTCCTATTTTCCTATTTAGTTGTGTTGTGTTTTGTTTACCAGCCATGTCGACGGCCTCCACATGAATCCCTGCCGATTCACCGAAAGCAAAAACACACAAACAGACACTGCGTACCGCAACCCTGTGTATGTTTGCTTCTGTTGCCATTTGAGGAGACTTTTCCATCTGCCGCTGGTTTACAGGAGTGTGTACGTCTCTGAGAGACAGAGGATCTCCAGGACGAAGATACTTACAGGCCACGCCAACACTGGCAGCCAGTCCTCTCTATTGACTCACTGTTTCCCACCAGTGCGTCTCTTCTGTGGACGGTGACACTGGTTCGTCGCTGGTTGTGATGCTAGCTATGACGCAGGGAGTCCCAGGAGTTAATGATGTAATACTTGTTTTAATTTGGAATTAAGAGTATCCCTGCCCTGTAGTACTACAGTTCGTTTGAAACTATTGCAAGGGACAAGACCTCTCTACGTACTGGAAGGGAACCGCCACTCTCACGGCCCGACCCATAGATTACACCCGTGTATGCAAGAGAGTACTCTGAACATGGATAAAATACATAAAAAGTACTATAAATGTAATATAAAGACATTGAAAAAACAGGAGGGGTGGACTTTAATCCTACAGCTAAACCTGACATGAACTGGTTGGGGTGCCTAACTCACAGCCGTAACTTTCTGGGTTCCAACTCAAAGTCCACAGTCTACCATTGGGCGTCCTTTAGCAAACTACCCCAACCTCTACCGGCTTCTCATAGACATGTCAGTGAATTTACTTTGGATAAAAGCATCTGCTTGCTGACTAAAAGGTTACAAATGACTCCCTACCAAGTACGGCCATGTAAATGCAAGAGGATATGCTGAACATATAGTAGCCTACTATAAAGTACTCAAACTTGCGTGGGACGAGCCGTCTCTCTGCAGCCAAAGCAAGCGTTTGCCGACCTCTGGGACTGTGTGGGTCGGTCAGGGAGGAATGGCCCAGCCATGCCCACCTCTGGCTGGGGAAGAAGCCCTCCATTGATGCCCAACCACAGGGTCTGGGCACACCGTGTACCGCGCGGCCCCTCCGTCGTCATGCAGAGACTTAAAGGCTTTAAGGCTCATGTCCACATTGGACCGGTTCTGAAGGCTCGTTATTTACTCCCCTGCTCTGAAGGTCATAAAACTGTCTGATGACATGAAAGTGAGTCTGTTGCTTTAGGTGAGGGTTGACGCGACAACACCAAAAACAACCATACAGATGACATGATTTGCGTTTTTAAGCGATGTAACAATAATTGTGTGTGTTGTATCCATGCACTTTTATGTGCGTGTGTGTGTGTGGGTCTCTCTCTCGCCCTCTTTCTCTCTCTCTCTTTTCCCGTGTGTCCTGACGGAGCTAAAATCGTAAACAGTTCATTTACATATATTTCGATCTCCGTTCTCCGATGAAAGAAAAACAACGCAAATAGTAACCATGGCGATGTGGTCGGCTCCTTCCAGTCCACATTTCTCTCGGTAAACAAGGGAAACTTCCACCAAGCTTTTCCTCTCAGAGCCTTCTCCCCGACACACGATTTACACTTCTCCGAATCCCAGGTCGGTATTCAGGGAGGGGCGAAGAGAGCGAGTTTCCCCTTCGGTGAGATGTAAATATTATACTGTACGTTGTCACCTTCATGGCTCGGAGACTTGAGACACAGGGCGGTTTGTGAACGCCGGAGCGAAGGTTGTTACATTAAATTCACCTCATATCACTGGACTCTGTTACTTTAGCATTATTGATTTATTCATAAGTTTGTTTCAAGGGAGTTTTCTTACAATAGCCCTTGGTTTTTGACGTTGATAAAATGCCTAAATACATAGCAGCCTTTGCGACTTTTGCTAAGTTTATTCCCTCCTCTTGCAGAAATGCTGAGCACTTCTAAGTAGCAGGCGGTGAGGCCACATAACATAATCCACGTTTAATTCAGCATTCAATCGTAATCAGAGCTTCAGAGAACCATCTAAACAAGGCAATCTCACACCAAGCGCCTTAATCACACAAAATCCATACATGAGTTGATTAGGAGCACGTTTCCCTACTAAAAACGTCACTCATCACATTGTTTATTTCTTGTTGTCCGGGGGGCGGGGGGATTTCCCTCGTGTCGGCCGACGGGGGAGTGCTGACCCTCACGTTCAGGAAGGGGAACGAAGAGCTGGTGTTTATACGCGAGGCAGCCATGATGGATCAATTACTGCTCTTTGCCTGAATTACAGGCTCGCCGAACAATAGAGGGCTGGTGGTGGAGGCGCTCGAGTCAAGTGTTCAAGTGCTCGAGTGCCGTCTCTGTTCAGTCTGGCCAGATTTGGGGCTGAGAAAAACAAGGTAAAAAGTGCTGATCATGCTTCATTTCATTCGCTCATGTTGTTTGCAGTACCTTGGAATGCTTGGCCGCTTCCACACATTGGACTGGATAGAGTTGCAAATAAATTGTTTTGAGTTATTTTCTAGATTTTTTTTTAAATACCATTAAAACCATACGTAGATGGAAAGCACATGTGCAGCACTACCATCTTCTGGGCTCAGCCGTGCTGAGCCCAGACCTTTCTACTATTCTCTCTGTTGTGATCTTTAGCGGTATTTGGACAGGAAGGTGTCAGGAGGGGGGCTTGGGGGGGGGGGGGGGGGGGGGCGCTGATTCCAACTTAAAAGACAAAAACGTTTTGACACCAAAGTCTTTTTTTTGTATGCATGACATCGGGTTGTAAAATCACCAAAAGCAGCCTCCATGAAGCCCTATGGAGGGATCCTTTCATGGGCTGCAGGTGTGCCTGCGTGTACGTGCGAGCCTGATCCAAGGGTGTGTTGATGGGGTTTGACATGAGGCCCGCCGACGTCCAAATTCTACATCTACTTGTAGTTCATCCTCCAATATATCGGACTGGAAGTCATCCAGACTCTTAAATACATCCAGCGCTCCGGCTCTGAGAAGGTCCTGGCCAGAGTAGGAAACAACCTTACATTCAGTCCGACCTGGGTGGAGGAGAAGGAGGTGGAGACTGCAGAGGAGAAGGTGGAGGTGGTGGTGGAGGAGAATGTAGAGGAGAAGGTGGAAGAGATGATTAAGGAGATGATGGAGCAGCTTAGAAGAGTAATTCTATTTCCACATTGGGAGAGAAAGGGTCGTTGGCCTCGCAAATGGTGTACATGTGGAAAAAGGTGGAAACGTGAACTACGGCTCAGATATGGATATACCCTGTGGTTCTATGTCAACCCTGTCTTCACCGCCATGTCCACAGAGTCCCACAAGCCCATAAGAACCAAAAGAAAAATCACCTTCGCTGTCAGAATGTGAAACCTGGTCTTCAAGGAATACTTGCGTCAACTGCCCCTGCCTACCTCCAAGCATTAGTAAAGCCACACACCCCAGCTCGATCCCTCCGCTCAACTACCTCAGCTGGACGTCTGGTACCGCCATCGCTAAGAGCAAGCAAAGGTCGATCAGCGAAGTCACAACTTTTCTCTGTTTTGGGACCTCAGTGGTGGAACGAGCTCCCTACCGATGTCAGGATCGCAGAGTCGCTCACCAGCTTCCGCAAAAGACTCAAAACTCACCTGTTCAGAGTTCACCTCGACTCTGCATAGAAACCAATGCACAGCCACCATTGAATGTTGTACGTCCTGGCACTTGTACATTGCACTTATTCAAGGTACTTAATTGTGTAGCATCTACAGTAGCTGCTATCATTGCTTTACACAGGGAATGGGTTAGCCTAGCGGTTGTAATACTTGCACTTGGTTCTATGAACATCTTTACTGTACCGACAGTGATATATTGTTTCACTTCTTATGACAAATGTACTTATTGTAACAAATGCACTTATTGTAAGTCGCTTTGGATAAAAGCGTCTGCTAAATGCCCTAAATGTAAATGTAAATGTAATAGTACCATACCCAATGTCATATATTCTCCATTTAGCGTCACGCTTAAATCAGCGAACACATGTGATATTTAAACAACAGGAAGAGAGGAGAGTGAGATACACCAGAAGGTAAAAAGATCGCTGCCTGGAAAACCACTCGAGGAGCTGCGCTTAGATCCGAGGCCTGAGCCTGCTTATAGCTTAACAGATTCAAGAATGCAAAGCTCCTCAACAACTAGCTACATCGCCTCTGGGAACCTGCTCTCACTTTGTTTTATTTCAAAGAGCGATGGATGCTGGGGTCTGCATTAGATCAGCGTGAGGCCGATCTCACCAGCTCCCTTACGGCGTTGAAGGGTTTCAGCACCGGTGCAGCTGACAAAGTGTATGAAATAAATGTGATTATGTACCCTGGAAGAAGATGGAAATAACGTATGAATCCCCCTAAAGGAAAACTCTCTTTGAACCAAAACTATGGAGTGTTTTACCTCGGAGATGTAGGATAGGGTTCTCAATAAAAGTACAATAAAACCTCAAGGTTTTCTGAAATATAAAACAAAAGAACCCAAGCCCCTGGATGATGTAGCTTTGTAGATGAAATGGATGTCTCATAAATTTCCCCTTACTTATCAATAAAGCTTTATTGCTGACAGCTGGTGCTGTGTCCATTAAGATACAAAACTGAATTGGACAAACCAGTATGAGATAGGCCAGGGATGTTCACCATCACTGGATGACAACCAGGGAAGGGTGTGATGTGCGGAAACCCAACCGCAGTCCTCCAAGATTAATTCCTTTGGGGGCTGTTATTAGACTCAGTCGAGGAAGCTAGCCCTTGCAATTCTGCATTCTTTATCCTAATTGAGAAATGTTTGGCAGTGAGATGATGATTATTATGTTGGTAATGTTGTATAACACAATGCTTCTCATCCCCCCCCCCCCCCCCCCCTCCCAACCCACACACACACACACACACACACATACACAAAGAATGTTCTGGAAGCAATAGCTTTCTTGAGACACTGGGGATAAGTGTTGAGCTAGCTTGAAAACACTTCTAAGTTCATGGTTGGCTAGCAGACTGGAGAAGACCACATGGAGTCCAAGGATCTGTCCTACACGCTTGAACATGACCATGAATGCACACACACACATCCACACTCTTTGTTTGACCCATGCTCACACCACCAGTTCATCATGACCAAATTGGCCCTCCTTCTCTACCACAGAGGCATCTAATGGCTTCATTGTTCATTGTTTGCACAGCACATCCACCCCACTGCCTCCTCTCCTCTACCGTGTTCCTGCGGCTGTCACCACCGCCTTACCCCCCTACTTTATCTCTCTTCAGACCCAAGTCTAAGTAGTGTTCTGGCCAGGAGAGCATGAGGTAAGCCAATGACGATTGCATTGAAGCCCCCCCTGCCACCTATCTAGGGGTCATCAGGGGTCCCCCGCCTCAAAAGGCAGGGGCGGCAGTTGAGGAGAAAAGGTCTTTGTGAGAAGAAGAAAGAGGATGCTTTACTTGAAGACAGATAAGTCACCACAGAGTCTCTTAGTCTTCGAGTTCCCTCTGAAAGACCCTGCAGTCAATGTTTACGTTAACACATACCGTGTTGTGTCTGAAAGGACGCTCTTTGTGGTTGGAAGTGGGATTACATACTCAAAGACGCCGGTATGGATGCAATCATGTATGCTCAGGGGTGATCGAGGTCTCCCCTCTACATTCTCCGTCATCATCATAACCACTTCCACATGTACTCTATAGTGCATCCACCTAATATTTCAGACAAGAAGGGTGGTGTTAACTATGGTGCACCCGGCCAGCCCTGACTGGAGGATGGTGGAGGTCGACGTCACATGACTCTCAGATCAATCGCACACACCATTTGGGGTGAGTAACCTCATTGAAAATATAAAGTAAATATTTTATGGGTTCCATCATCCATGAACACATCCAAGGGTCTGACTCTTTTCCCCTTCATTATTGCCCCCCGCCCCCACCCCCTTCCAAACCCTGACATAGTTGTTGGTTTTTGATGCACGCCTGATCGGGCAGAACCGAGGAGAAAGGAATCAAAAGGAGTGGAACTGAGAGGGCTTTGAAGTTGCTTTAATAGATTGGAGCTAAGTAAAGTAAGAAACCCAGATGATCCATTCATCAAGGTCTTTAAAAAAGAAATTGGCCTGTGGCGAAACATATAAAGACAAAGCATAGCTCCCACCTCCCCATTGCAAACTTCATCCTGTAGGAATCGGCTTAAGAAAACAGCGAGGGGGAATATGTTTTTTTTCCCTCTGTTCAAGAAGAAAGAGAAACAGCACTCTGTGCCTATAGGCTTCAGAAGGTGCTTCAGAAAGGCAGCATACTTTATGCCCATGTCGACTCCATGCAGAGAATGTAATGCACAGCAAACTGGGATCAAACCAAGAATCATTGGGTGATACTGTCGTTACCTGGCTTCAGAGTAGTTTACAGTAAAATAATTTAATGTAGCAGAGTTCTGTAGCAGATTGTACGTGTGCCTCTCAAGATGAGAAGTAGCTATCACTTTTTGTTATTGTTAACAATAAGTTATTTGTCCGAACACTTACCCATCTTCAGGGTAAAATACCCATCTGGTCATAAATAAGGCAACGTTCAAAAGAAAGGGCTTTAGGGTGGGAGGTTTTTCTTTAAGTTATCCCTCTGGATGTGTGTTCAGATAGACCTGAAGGTCAGGAGGTCATCTTGGATCAACACTGCCTCTGTAACGCATCCCAGCCGGGGATCTGATCCAACAACTGCGTTAAGAACCAAACCTTCTCATCTTCTTCTCCGTGCTGTTGTTCACAGAAGTTCTCAGAAAGCAACACACACTGATCACCTCACCATCCTCTCGGTTCTGACAACGTACAAAAAACGATTTGATGTTAACTGCAGAAACATGGAACCGTGTAGAACGACTCAAGTTAAGGGATTGCGATTGTGCCAGGGAGATTTAGCTGTCTGAAACAAATCAACCTAAAGTCGATGGGTCCACTGAAGCAGAGGCTAGCGGTATAGAGCGTCTTGGGTTTCCAGAACCACTTGAACCTCAGTGACACTAATGCAGAGCAGAGGCTGTAATGAAATAATGTGTGATTAATGTTGGAGTGGAACGCCAGACATCAGACGAAGAAGACGACCAAGACGACGACTTAGGCCATTGTCGCATTTCATAAACTGACCGACTGAGAGTAAACACTCACACACACACACACACACACACACACACACACACACACACACACACACACACACACACACACACACACACACACACACACACACACACACAGAAGCATAACACAAACCTAACTCAAACACATACAGTGGGGCAAAAAAGTATTTAGTCAGCCACCAATTGTGCAAGTTCTCCCACTTAAAAAGACGAGAGAGGCTTGTAATTTTCATCATAGGTAAACCTCAGCTATGAGAGACAAAATGAAAAAAAAAATCCAGAAAATCACATTGTCTGATTTTTTAAGAATTTATTTGCAAATTATGGTGGAAAATAAGTATTTGGTCACCTACAAACCAGCAAGATTTCTGGCTGTCACAGACCTGTAACTTCTTCTTTAAGAGGCTCCTCTGTCCTCCACTCGTTTCCTGTATTAATGGCACCTGTTTGAACTCCTTATCAGTATAAAAGACACCTGTCCACAACCTCAAACAGTCACACTCCAAACTCCACTATGGCCAAGACCAAAGAGCTGTCAAAGGACACCAGAAACACAATTGTAGACCTGCACCAGGCTGGGAAGTCTGAATCTGCAATAGGTAAGCAGCTTGGTGTGAAGAAATCAACTGTGGGAGCAATTATTAGGAAATGGAATACATATAAGACCACTGATAATCTCCCTCGATCTGGGGCTCCACGCAAGATCTCACCCTGTGGGGTCAAAATGATCACAACAACGGTGAACAAAAATCCCAGAACCACACGGGGGGACCTAGTGAATGACCTCCAGAGAGCTGGGACTAAAGTAACACAGGCTACCATCACTAACACACTACGCCGCCAGGGACTCAAATCCTGCAGTGCCAGACGTGTCCCCCTGCTAAAGGCAGTGCATGTCCGGGCCCGTTTGAAGTTTGCTAGAGAGCATTTGGATGATCCAGAACAGGATTGGGAGAATGTCATATGGTCAGATGAAACCAAAATAGAACTTTTTGGTAAAAACTCAACTCGTCGTGTTTGGAGGAGAAAGAATGCTGAGTTGCATCCAAAGAACACCATACCTACAGTGAAGCATGGGGGTGGAAACATCATGCTTTGGGGCTGTTTTTCTGCCAAGGGACCAGGACGTCTGATCCGTGTGACGGAAAGAATGAATGGGGCCATGTATCGTGAGATTTTGAGTGAAAACCTCCTTCCATCAGCAAGGGCACTGAAGATGAAACGTGGCTGGGTCTTTCAGCATGACAATGACCCCAAACACACCGCCTGGGCAACGAAGGAGTGGCTTCGTAAGAAGCATTTCAAGGTCCTGGAGTGGCCTAGCCAGTCTCCAGATCTCAACCCCATAGAAAATCTTTGGAGGGAGTTGAAAATCCGTGTTGCCCAGCGAAGGCCCAAAAACATCACTGCTCTAGAGGAGATCTGCATGGAGGAATGGGCCAAAATACCAGCAGCAGTGTGTCAAAACCTTGTAAAGACTTACAGAAAACGTTTGACCTCTGTCATTGCCAAACAAAGGGCATGTAACAAAGTATTGAGATGACCTTTTGTTATTGACCAAATACTTATTTTCCACCATAATTTGCAAATAAATTCTTTAAAAATCAGTGTGATTTTCTAGATTTTTTTTTTTTAATTTTGTCTCTCATAGCTGAGGTATACCTATGATGAAAATTACAGGCCTCTCTCATCTTTTTAAGTGGGAGAACTTGCACAATTGGTGGCTGACTAAATACTTTTTTGCCCCACTGTAAGCATAACACACACACACACACTCAAGTATGCGCACACATACAGCACACATGTGTGGTGTCATACACACACACACAAACTAAATATTATTTTGTTTTGAGAACATCAACACCAACCACACACAAACACAAACGCCCCCAACTCACACACATAAGCACGCACACATGCGTGCGTACACACACACACACACACAAACACACACAAAATGTTAAATATTGAGAACATAAACCAACCACACACACACACACACACATAATCTCCCCTAATCTATCACACACAAACACAATCAAACACACACACTAGATGTTTAAGTATTGAGAACATCAACCAACCGCACACACACTCTCTCCCAATCTATCACAGACACACACACACACACACACACACAGACACACACACACACACACACACACACACACTTGCATCATGCAGGCGGGCTCTCACGGCTGTACAGAGGCATTACGCTGTCTTTCCTCCATGACTCCATCTCTGAGGCCACAGCGGCGTCCACTCCACATTTCCATTACACACGCTCTGTATGTGAAGGGCCGTGCACGAGCCAACGTGCACGCCCTCTGGACATGGAACTCATTAACACATCAGTGCACGGCGGACTTCAGACACTGCTAGACTCCTCTGTGTCTCTCTCTTCCTCCCTGTTGTTCAATGAGATTGAACGATAGGTTACTACTGAGTCATTAAGCCGCAGATGCTTTCCTTACAATGAATTGAGATGTGAGAGATTAGCGTCTTGCTCAAGGATGCCTTCCACAGCAGACATTGGGGATCAAACCTAGAACCTTCTAATAAAATATCCCCCAGCCCTCCGACCCCCCCTGCTACAGAATTTGGTTTTGTTGCAGACTGTCCAAGTGCCTTTCAAGAAAAGTATGCAATTACTAGCAGTCTGTTTTTTCATAAGTGATAATAGTTTTATTCTGAAAACCTCTTTCTAACCTAAAGACCAGATCAAGGTCAAAGTCATTTTTAATGTCAATTCAGCAATATGTACAGGACATACTGAGGATCGAAATTACGATACTCTCGAACCCCAATGGTGCAAAATACATCAAATAAATAAATATGATTAAAAATATCTAAAAATATACATAGTATACATAAATGATTCTGTGTGGTTTAAAAACGGTTGCTCACTGAGTAAATAACAATATACAAATGGTCCTCAAATTCCTCAACAATTACGGCCTAATAGCTCACCTCAGTGAGTCAGAGACGGTACATCTTAACCGTGTATGAAGCAAAGTGCCTCTCTACATGTCCCTGTGAAAGAGCGCCTAGAGCATCTCCAACGAGGCCCCCGGGGCCAAACTAAAAGAGGATGATGTTGGGTGGAAAAAGACAAGCCTTCCAACAGGGTCGGGTGATGTAAGCCTCAGCAAACATCTGGTGCTTCCACAGCCCACTTTCAGGCCCTTTCTCTGGACACCCAATGACAGCGTACAGCCGTCTAAAGTGGGTGTAAGGGGGGTGCAATTTAATGGCCGACCGCAATATCACTGCAACACCGCAACACTCAGAGAAAAGACTCTTCTGCACCTCCTCAAATACTCATGTTCTGGTCGTGTTCATGTTCCTATAGCTACTCTGTTCTCTGTACCATGTTGGTTTTTAGAAACTTTGATGGGCAGCACTTCAATTAGGCTTTATTCATCGTTTATTTGTGTTTCAGATCTTGAAAGGTGCTCAACAATCACAATGTATGATTTATTATAATTGTTCTAACCCTCACCCGAACACATAGGGATCATTCATTTCGTGGAGGATTGAGAAAATGGACCTGCGTTCTCCTGAAGTCTGTTTCCAGGTTGAAACAGCACCCAGGGGAGCGATCATTAAACCTTCAAATCAGAAGGAAAACATACATCATGGTGTAGTCATGCATGTCATGTGTTACGGTGATTCAGAAAATGTTTCATCAGTAAAACTAGGTTCACCTTCGATTTTATGTTTTCGTTTGCAATAAACATAACCTGGGGTTCTCAAAGATTACAGCATGTCATAAATACGAGTATAAAGTCAATAAATAATTAATTAAAAAACACATTTTTGAAACCAATAAAGCAATTGTAAGTAATAAGTAATACATTTACTTTTTATTACAATAAACAGAAAAAAACATATTTTATGAGTAGAACCAGTGAAGTTGAACAAACCTATGCAAACTTTTTCCAATTATTCTTACAGCGAACACAGACGCAAGTCATTAAAGAGAAGGCGGCCAGGTAGGAATACTGGAGAAGAATGCCTACTGGTTAGGCTGCAGACGTTGTGAATTAAACCCTGACCTTTTCACAATGTTCACTGTGGCGTGTGTGTGTGTCGATGGTGGCTGGTTTAAGCTGCCTCACCTGCACGAGCCAGACGTATTGGAGTCTGGGACTAGGTGAGGCGGCACACCTGTTGTGCATTGAGCAATCAGTGTGCCCAGGTGTGCAGCCATCTCCACACACTCATGCATCAGTCATGGATCATTGTCTGCAAACCGTACGATAAGCCGTCTGTCAACGGCACCACCCTGCGTCCTTGTCTAGAGGAGCCCAGTTGGCATGTTGGATGCATGTTGCTGCTGTTTCCTAACAACAATAATCCCCACCAAATCTCCCGGTTTTAAAATAGTATGTTCGCTCTTGTACTATTTTAAAACCCTCACACACACCCACACACACACACACCTCACCCATCACATCAGGTAAAAGTATTAAAAACACCAACACAGCAACTATTCCACTGGGAGTCGATGGGGAACTTCTGTGTGAGTCAGTGGAGGTACAGGGGGTGGTGGGGGGCTTGAGGAAGGGAGATGATTGTACGCTGTGCTCTGTGATTCACATTTTCCACAGTTTGGACAATAACAGAGCTGTTATTAACGGGCAGTGGGGGCGCTTATCTCCCCCTGCATGCAACATCATCACCTCATGTGTCAGCAGACGTATCCTGAGGCCGTGCGTGTGCATATGTGTGTGTGTGTGTGTGTGTGTGTGTGTGTGTGTGTGTGTGTGTGTGTGTGTGTGTGTGTGTGTGTGTGTGTGTGTGTGTGTGTGTGTGTGTGTGTGCGTGTGTGTTATTATAAATGTATCGGTCAATGCATCTCCATTAGAACTCCCACCTCAGTCTCCCGGGTTCAATTTCTACTCATCAGACTTCCTAAGCATCACCTTCAGCCTCGTCTGCACATTGAGATAGATCATCTCTTCCCCTCTCCTTGCTTTAACTCAAACCCAAAGACTGGCCACTGTTGGAAACAAGCCCCTGCTCCTTGTTTCCATAAATCCGAGAAGGATTGAAAAACTCTCTGGCAAAGACGTTGAAACGTTGAAGCAGATATAAAACACATGGATAGAATGGACGAGAAAAATGCACATCAAACTGTATGTCGAAAAGATAGATTAAACGAATAAAACGAGTTTAAGAGGTATCAGATGAGAAGAAAATAAGTGGAATAACTCTCTGTTCTAGGAGACGATGGAGGTTTGACCTTTCTCACGACCTTTCCATGTTTTCTAACAGATTATCCTAAAGCCAACGCCGAAAGCTACATTATACTACTTTAGCCACAGGATTACCCACAATGCAACACCCTCTGCCACTCTATGACCATCCTACATGGAAAGATTATTCTTCATTATATTATGCGACATGCTAATCAAGGAAAACATTTATTTTGTATTAACAAACGATATTAAGGTCAAAACTTTAACTCTAAGAAACTTAATTAGATTTGTCCTTATCCTCTGCTATAGCTACTGCATACTATGTAATGCTAGAATAGGCTCACAGCTACCTTGTAGACAATCAAATTGCTGCCTTGGAATTCCTGAGGTTCCGTTATCTAATATTCTATGAAGAGAGGAGATCTGGCAGCACAAGGCCAGCTTCAAAAGACCCATTCCTGCCGTCGTTGGGATTTGAGACGCAGGAATTTTCAGAGGAAGGAAGACTTTCAGAATCCAAAAAAAACGAAATGACAGATTTCTGTCCAGTCTAACGGGCGGTGTGACACGAGCGGGGGGGTAGTTTGGCTGGCTGGGTGGTGTGAGAGGGAGGGGCAAGGGCCTTGACACACTGGGCTGATCCACATCGACAAGAGATATGTCGAGGTCATTTTAAGCTACAAGCTAGTTGAAACGTTACACATTGCAACTTTAACGTTTTTATTCAACATTCACCTTTAAACCACATTTCCTCCTTTACGACTGAAATGTCAGATTGTTTTGAGAACAGCGTCGATGGTGAGAATACGGAATCGCTCTCCCTAACCGCTGTCCCTGTTTAGCATCCCGGGGCCTTGAGCCTGACATCCTTGGAGACTGGGTAACGTTTGAGGCCTGATATTATTTATCCGTGGTTAAGGCGAGCTAAACCACACGCAGCTGGCGGCCTCAAAAGGCCCACTGTCTGTCCCCGGGGCCCGTTGGGAGAAGGCACCGGGACACTTATTCCACTCGCTCATAACGCATCATCCATAATCCCCTTTGATTCATCCTGTCATATTCCCACCACGTCGGACACAACATGACGCCACGACGTAGGGACGTCTGGGACGCACTGATGTCTGGGACGCACTGACGTCTGGGACGCACTGCCACTGTGACGGCAGCCCCGAGACATAAGCCAAGTGTTGGTGGCGAGATTCATCAAGATGGGAATGTCTAGGGAACGCCCCGGAATGATGAATAACATGTCCTTCTGTCGCGGGCCGGAGTGGCACCGACAGCAGCTTCCTCGTCCCAACTGGCATGTCTCGGTGAGGTCGCTGCCTAGCGTCAGTTTGTCTCCACGGTAACGTGACAGGTGACGAGGGATGGGGCTATGAAAACAAGGCGGGGGTTCGAACCCGCGTCGAATCGATTGGGTTCGGTTTGTTTGGTGACGCCAGCATGGTGCTGTTTTGTGCTAGACGTTCGCCAAACAAAACTAAAAGGAAAGAAAAATAGAAAAGAAAACGAGCAACTTAATGATCTCAGAGAGGAAAAAGATTTAGGTTAAACAACAGTGATATTCCTTCTGCCTGCATATCTTTTTTCCATAAACAGACCTGTTAGAAAACACAAACTGACAGCCAGGAAACACACACAAACACAGAAACACACACACACACACACACTCAGGGCATGTGGCCAGACACACACAACAACATAGATCACATTTAAATGCAGACACACACACACGTCAAAAGCACACACATCCACTGTTTGCTCCCTTACAAACAAACCCATGCTGATAAACACACACACACACACACACACACCACACACACACACACACACACACACACGTCGATTATATAGGGGTTGTAAATTCCTGCCCAAAGAGAAGGGTTGCTTACGGCCGGCCTGGGGCCAGCTGTCCCCCAGGAGCCTGAGTGGCCCAGGACAGGTGCATTCCTCTGGGCTCGGCTAGTGGACCGACCCCCTGCCCTCCCCACTCCCTGGTCCTCTGCTCTGGAGGTGGGAGCGCTCTTATTGTGGCGGGGGAGTCGAGCAGAAATGAAAAAACGCCAATCAGTGGGCTTTCATGTATCCGTTTATGTTCCATTTTATAGCCCAGCAGAGGCGTGGTTAACAGTGTGAGTGAAAGTGATTTTAGAGACTGCACCGTGCATTCTCACTCCTTAATGACCAAACAGTATAGGGATCTGAACACAGAACCTTTCATAGGCAAGTTAAACCCCATGGCCACTACACTTATACTATTTATTACATATAAAAATCATATCAAACTACAATAATATATTCTGCGCTATGAGTTATGAGTTATGTTGAAGGTGACTCATAATTGCTATAGAGAAAGTCAGCCCAATGACGGGGGAGTCAACTGCACTTGAATTCAGAGCCCGATGCCTTGGCTCAAGGGTCGCGGCAGGTCTCCTAGCCTAAACAAGCTCCATACACACCCATGAACACTACACACAAACACACATGTTCACATGCACATTTAATGCTCTCACATACAGAGAGCAGAACACCCAGAGGACACAGAGGTCAACACAGACAGAACATAGACACAGAATACACAGAACGGCTCTGGGTCAAACTGCTCTCAGGCTGGCTGGTGCACGAATGCACTGCAGATACGTTGACGCATATATGGCATGTTCTTATTTTTTTTTTTGGTATTAGCATAACCGTCCTTTGTTTTTGTTGTGAACTACAAAGCCCTGTCTGAGATGAAGGGTTGTCTGACCGTGTTTTATCAGCGTGGATAATTCAAACCATAATAATCGCAAAACACCGGCAAAAACAGCCGGTGTGTCCTGTCATTTCTCGCACACTCCTGGAACGTCTCTCTCTCCTCCCTGCCTGTCTGCGCAGAACAACACAGCCTTTATACTCCCAACATGCTTCTCTGCTGTCTGTGTGTGTGTGCATACGCGTGTGTGTGTGTGTGTGTGTGTGTGTGTGTGTGTGTGTGTGTGTGTGTGTGTGTGTGTGTGTGTGTGTGTGTGTGTGTGTGTGTGTGTGTGTGTGTGTGTGTGTGTGTGGGCTGGTTCCCTGCAGGGGGTGTGTTTAACTTGTTAGCAAACAGCTACCATGAATAACCAACCTCCCAATGGGGACCCTAGACACACACACACACAAACACACAACCCCACGCACACACACACACAAACACACAACCTGATACACACAAACACACACACACACGTCCCTCCCCCTGTCCTGCCAAGGCCTGGATTACATCTGTGTGCCACTAGTGTGTGTGTGTGTGTGCGTGTGCGTATGTGCCACTAGTGTGTTTGTGTGTGTGTGTGTGTGCCACTAGTGTGTGTGTGTGCGTGCGTGCGTGCCTGTTGTGTCTCCACAACTTTGATGTGAAATGCTAATTAGCCTGGAAGCTGGAAAAAGGGGATTTTGTCAATCACAAAAAAAAGTTGTAAAACCTCAATAAGAACGGGAATATCTCACACACAAACGCCCAACAACGGAAATCCAATTAAAAACCCTTTAGTGCACATTAACGAAACATCAGACCAAACTATTAAACTATTAGACCAGTGTTATGGAAACAAGGCTCCATCCAATATCACCAACTCTCCACTGACACAAAGATCTGCTACCAAGTGGGACGGAACAGACTCGCAGTATTAGGCATATGGTTTAAATCAAATGGCAAAGCAGCCAAACCAATTCTGTCTCAATGGGCCCTTTTGTGGCAGCAAGGAGGCAAAAAGTACCACCGAATTGTTCCAAAAAGCAACAACCCTCAAGACAAACCCTACCATCTCCCTGATGAATCGTGACCGTCTGCGCTATAGCATTACAAACAGAAGCATCCATCGGATGATCACATGATCACATGATCACCCCATCAGACGATATCCCCGTCTGTGTTCACCCACATCTACAAAAAACGGTGCCGTTTTCGCTTCAATGGTGTCGGCAAGAAAGTGTTTTCCTTTTGCATTTAAAATCAATGCAGGCATTGTGTTACGAGTTGTTCTCATTGAGAACACACAGCGTTGTATCACCACAACGCTTCTAATGGTTGTGATTTCATCTCCCAGTTGGAAGGCTCTGGGACCCCAGTGTCTACAGTCTGACCCGTGAGGCTTCTGGATGGCTACCCTCTACCTGCGACGTGACGACGTGAATACCAAAGAAAACAAAGTCACTTTGGGAAAAACAACACTACACTGTAAAAATAATAGTCCTGGCACGCATCACTTTGAAACAACGGTGACGTTTCGGCTCCTTACTTTAACTCAAGCCTAGAGGAGATGCCCTTGTTATCCCTGCTCCTCGTTTCCTTGTTTCTGTGTCTCCTTGTCTCCTTGTTTCCTCGTTTCCCTGGAACAGGAACTGATTCGGGGTCTGATTGTTCAGGTAAATAAGAATAACTGTAGCCAGCGATGACCACACCGGCCAGACCCGCTGTAGCGCATACACTGATAGCCAGAGGGTAATTACAGTGTTGTGGTCGACTTCAGCATCATTGCTCCTTTGATGTGGAGTTCGGACAGGAAGTGGTGCTGAAGGCACCCCCAGCGGGACACTCTGATTGGATGAGGGTGTGTCGACCGCGGTGGCCATGGACAAATACAGATACGGCACCACAGGCGGTCCGATACACCCATTGGATACAATGGTTACATTATTGTTCCTATAAGAGAGCGGGAGAGAGAGAGAGGTTAAACGCTGTAGGAGAACACCAAAGGAAGTGTGAGTGAGTGAGTGAGTGAGTGAGTGAGTGAGTGAGTGAGTGAGTGAGTGAGTGAGTGAGTGAGTGAGTGAGTGAGTGAGTGAGTGAGTGAGTGAGTGAGTGAGACAGATAGAAGCTGCCTGTATAAGCAAGCCATTATGCGTGTTCCTGTTTGCTGTCAGAGAAGCTCCATCAAAGACTTCTGTAACTTAGGAAGCCAGATAAGCTGCCATCTTCCTGAGGCAAATGAGGCAAAAAAAAGTTCCCATTCCCCAGAGAATCACTTTGTCTTAATGGCTGCGTGTGATTAGGAAAGTCGGCACGTCTCTGAGAGAATTTATAGCTAGCATTGAGTGTTTGGGTTTGGTCTGGTCGTTTCCTTCTGACACACACACACACACACACACACACACACACACACACACACACACACACACACACACACACACACACACACACACACACACACACACACACACACCATGTATTCCATCTATGTTTTCTGTATTCATGAGTGTGGTTTAGTGAATATACTTGAAGCTCATTTTGTTTAATACCCAAGGCTTATGTTTCCGAATATGACTTTTAAACGTGTCAGTCGAGAGGTACGGCAGCATGTGTTCCAACCCGGGCAGGAAACCACGCTCTCTCTGGAGTCGAGGCATTAAGGTTATTAGATTTATGTGTTTTCATTACATTTGATCTTGTCACGTTTTTAAAGAAGGAAAACATACTGAGTCGTTGGAAAGGGCAGCTTTCAAAAGGGCCCTTTGGTTAACGTCATCATGGGATGTGACCAATAAGGACAGGTTCTCTCCAGTGTAGATCTGACTTAGTGCGCTACAGGAGCAGGCTGAGTGTGAGAAGGGGTCAGCCCTTGGAATGGAGTGAGATCACACCTCAAACAAATGGACAAGCCGCGATGGAACATATACTTTAAGAAAGACGATTCTGGCCTTTCCAAAAGGTTGTGTTCCACAATTTGTTTTTCAGGAAAACCAAGTTCTCCAACTTTCCAGTGGGATGAATGCTCCAAAAGTTCATCCCAAAACGCAGAGTTCCAGATCATTCCAAAAGTAAATTTCCAGAATAATTCAGAGAAAAGTTCGAAAATGTTTGAGGGAAAAGTTCCAGAATAAAAAGAGGAAAGTTCCAGAACGTTCCAGAAGGGATTCCAATAACTACTCTGGCTGTGGTCCAGAGAGCTTGAACAGAACATCACTACAGGATGCCACAACAAGCCGTTTCATCCTGTGGGTGACTGTCTTTCCTTCCACAATAATGCTATAATCCATTTGGATGGTACGCCGGTTCGTGCAAGTTGTAAGTTGCAAATCTCCCAGCTTTCTTGCAGCATTTCATTGAGGCACGCCCCCTTTTGGTCATAGTATCTCGTAGCTTTGAAAGGAGAGCGAGGTCAGTGCGGCCGAACGCACTAATCGTCAACAAAAATGGCTGCGCCCGTAAAGAGATTTTCATTGTATTTGTATCACGTTGGTCATTTTAATGTCGATTTTTAAATGCTTTTACACACTTCATTATATGCTACTTCATGCCAGTCACCAATTTATGCATTTGTGCAATACAATGTAAAGTTGTGTTGTTTGTTTTCGAGCTGGTTTGCTAAAGAGGCTAATATAGCTAACAATAACAATGACTAGCCAATGAGAAACGGGAAATATACTAAGACCAAAATGGGACGTGCCTCCGCACAGCTGGGAAATTTGCAACTTACGACACGTACCAGCGTTCCAAATGGATTACAGCATAAGCAATCACTCTTTGAATTATAACCAGCTGATTCATATTGTGGGAAGCTGTCATACATATAATATATTCTTTTGAAATTGGTTCACAAGGATGGGCTACATCAACCAATGAGCGCACACGCATTCTATATTTTATATCATGAATGAAGACGTCCACGCAGGGTGTGTGGGAGAAGGAGGGGTTGAGTTCTGTTTTGGGGAGCCACCATAGGAGCTTTAAAGGTCAAAGGTCAAAGCTAGAAAAAGTCCTGAACTCCTCTCAGCTGATCCACCCGCTGAATTCAGTCAGGTCTACAGTACCTGGTCCTAAGCCAATCACCCTGCAGCTGGTAGATCAATACCAGGGGAGTCACAGCGGTACCACTGTTTGCAATTCGCAGAGTGGTGTTTGTTTGGTGTTGTTAAGCTGTCTTATCTCTCACACACACACACACACACACACACACACACACACACACACACACACACACACACACACACACACACACACACACACACACACACACACACACACACACACACACACACACACACACACAACCACAGGGGTGAATCAATATCAGCAAAACTGCAAAGCCTTTCCAGGGGACATGAATGGGCTGTTTCAGTAGGCCTGCTTCCCTTATTTAGCTGAAGGTACTGTAACACCATCCCACAGTTACACAGTGGCTCGGTGTTACATAACGCGATAGTGCCCCCGTCCCACCCCCCCATACCTGAGCTTCCGTTCAGGTAGCAGCCAAACAGACACAAGGGAAGACAAACGGCCCATTTAAAATCTTGGAGGGGCCAGAGGAGGGGCCAGGGGCCGGGGGCCGGCGTTCCTGATATACTAGAGTTTCCCGGAGGAATGTCCTCTTTATGGGGCTCAGAGTAGCATGGAGACCCCCCCCCCCCCCCCCCCCCGCACTGAAAGCTAAACAGAGCTGAGATTACTTTTTCTGTGAGGTGGAAAAGTGAGGAATATTGGCCAAGTGGGAAGCCGTAAGATATATAGGCTGATATATACCCCCCGCGCCCCTGTGTGTGTGTGTGTGTGTTTGTGTGTTTGTGTGTGCTTCTGCGTGTGCGTGTGTGTGAATTAACTATGCGAACATAAAACATGTTTTGTATGCGTGTGTTTTAGTGAGGTATGGGAGTCAGAGTTTTATCCAAACAGTTTATCATGTCATAATATGACACGCATAACACACAACGGTTTCCATTGCCTAAGCTTCTGTGTAGAAAAAGAGGTAGAGAAATAATGTAATATGATATGAAACGGTCACACTTGTGCACGAAAGACCATATCTTTTCAAAATATTTTACGATTCATGATCTATTTTTTATCTAATTGTGAAACATGGTTGGGGTCAGGGCATCTTGCCCAAGGTTGGGGCACTGTTCCTTATCATCAAACCGGTTGAATACGGCACACAAAGCTAGACCCAACCGTTCATAAACACAGCAGTAAAAAATGAACGACCTCATTAACAGCTTATGTGTCCGGTACGTTTTGTTCTAAAAGACGCCCAATGAAAACTCGACTGTGGACATCAAACGCATCGCGAGTAGAAAAAGCACTAAAGCTTAAATACTTCAGGGAGAATCCTTCATTGCAACATCTGCTGCTCGTTTGTATGCAAACACTTAAATAGCCATATAAACGTCAATGTTTGCACATACGCAATACACGCTTAAAAACTGTCTAAACACGAGCGTACGCTCAGAGGTCAGTGTTTACATTTACATTTTCTCCCTCATGTACGACGGCACTTCTCTGCTGCTGGTCTGAGCTGATATCTGGGAGAAGTGGGCCTGACCCCAGCCAGTCAAAGGAACATCTCTAACAGCCAGATGGGCTTTGAGTAACCAAAATACATTTGGGTTTGTACATCCCAACAGCTCATAAATGTGCCAGCAGTCATTTTGTGGGCAGAGGGGCATTTGAATGTCATTGATTACATTGGTAGTCAGGTTTTCATTATTGTTTAGTCTTCATTGTGAAAGGATTTGTCATGATGGCATTGTTGTGTTTGAAACTGTAACCAAGGTTGTCATGACAGACGTGGCAAAGAAAACCTTGTCCGTTAGCGATGTTGATATTATTCTACAAACAAGTCCTCCTTGATTCCCCTCAATAAGGCGAAGTACTTGCAACAAAAATGTTGCATGTTAATAGACACAATCGAAGTTCCAAGTTTCGACACAAGACAAAGCATAAGCGAAAACTTTACTTTTACAATAGTTATGCTGTGTTGTGAGGGGGAAGGAGTGAACTGTTCCTTCCTTATTAGGAGGCTGAGCATGGGAGACAGACTCCCATCCACTTATGAATCACTTCCTTCAGACATAGTTCAACACATCTTCCTCCCTCCTCCAAGCACATCTCTTCATTCTTATGATTTATCCTGAAAAATGGCCTCGCCAATCTGGTCTTAATCAGACCCAACTCTCTTTAGGGGTAATGCATTGACTCAGACCAGACTGTGGTTTGAAATGGGTTCACCGTTTCATGAGTGACTTATAAACACACGGCACCTTAACAACCAAAGACGGCCGGGTCTGGATCATGGTCTGTGTGTCAGACCCCCATCGTGGGAAAAGGGGTCTTTCCTAACACAGGGAAAACACATTTCCACAGATGACTCAGAACCACTTACGTGCCTACTTAATAATAAATATATAAAAAGTACCGGTCAGCGGGGCAATAAGAACTATAGAATTTAGTTCCAATGACACCGTCGTAGCATGCAAACAGTCCGTCGCTAGGGATGTTGTCATGGCAACATCGACAACTACATCAGAAGGGTAGCCCCAGGATGTGTTGATTGCAGCCCTGAAATACAAACAAAAAAAAGGCTAGTTCACTGCCCGTGAACTCTTCTTCCGCAGATGCAGGTCGCACTATGCTTCTGCATTCAATTAAACTCTCACGGAGATTAAGCTCAAAACAAACAATATCAAAGTAAGAGGGAACCATCTGTCAGAAGAGTTAGCTAGCAGACAGGAGGACGGAAAGATAAATTGCGGTTGAATGAAAACCAGACCGATAGAAAGTTGTGTTATTTGTCTTGCGGTGGTCCCCTGTGGAGTGTCCGTGGTCGACGGCTGGCTGAAGCAGCCTGGTCTGAGTCTGACTGATTCGACCCTGGGTGCGGTCTCTCCTCCATCTCTCGTGAATCTGACACTCACACAGGTGTGTGTGCTGATGGCTAGATTAACCCGTAGGTCACCTGTACATCACAGGTGTGCATCCCCGCCCGACCACAGAGACGAATCAGTCGGAATCAGGCCAGGTGGGGCTGCTATCAACACCACACACGCACACGCACACATGCACACACACACACACACACACACACACACACACACACACTCTCTTCCGTCCATGCCGACAGTCTAAAGCCCCCCCACTCACAGCTTGCAGACACGAGGCTCAACCCACGCTGGTTCCCACCACCGTCCCAGTGCTCCACCGGGGCAGTGACCCGTCCGGTCTGAGGCCCCGGGGATACGACCCCCGCCTTCCCCATGAGGCAGGTCCCGACATCGTCGAGTGTGTAACAAAAGCGCGCACACACACACACAGTCTGGATGGGGACCAAAAACAAGCTGCTTTGGTCGGAAAGATGCAGGGTTCGATTGGACGATGGAAACGCAGCGCAACACTGAAGTCCCAGTCCAGGAACGGAGAACGGCCGGGCCGGCCGGAGGGGACACAGCGGGCCCACGAGGCGGTCTCAGAACGCATCGCTCAACTACTGACACCGAGGACGGGCACCCAAGTTCTGCTGCTGAAACTGAGAATAATAAATCAATGCTGATGGGTGGCCCAACCAATCGAAAGTCAGGGGTGGGACAACACAGGCTCATGTAAACTCCGGGGGTCCAAAAGGTTTACAGTGTGATTCCCATCATAAAATCCCATGAATTTCTATAAACACACTTTTCTCGAGTGCTTGAACGTGTGAGAATTATGACCTTATGAAACATCATCTTTGACTTGTCTTCGGGGCGCGAAAAAACAAAATAAATGAATAAAATAAAAGTAGAAAATGTCAGTTGAAACTAGCGGCCATCCATGTGAGAGCAGACCAGAGTCGGAGGCAGAGAGCGTCTCAGAGATCCTCGGTGGCGTGCGGCATCTCTGTGAACGATCTAGCTCTCCGGCGGGACTCGTCCGCAGACGAGACGAAACAAAACACTTCCACATTAAAACAGGAGCCTCAAACGTAAACAGGCTACTCAACGTCGTACAGACGGGATCTAACTGCTGAGGGAGGGGGATGAGGTGACCGATCTGGCAACGCAAATTCCATGAAGTGATTGAGTGCGAACTCAAGTCGATTTCTATGTACACAGCTCTAAATCAGCGTTACAGTCTTATAGGGTTTCACAGGCTCTTTATTATACGACACCACGCTAACCCTCAGCCCTCTAATGGGAAGGGGAGCAGAGCCCAGTAGTAAAGCCGGAGACACAGAGGAGCGATCCCTCCCCAGGGGTGCTAGGAGGGCAATAGAGGCACGATGGGTCGACGTACACTACCATCACAAAGCAACTAATGAGCACAAACTGGGCTTGCGTGGAATGCATTATTTAATAACGATGCATAATCACACATTAAGGGAGAAGGGGACACAATCAAATTAAAGACAGACCCTGGTTTAAAACCTTAATGTCACTAAAGAATGGACAGGCCTAGATTGAACCGTACAACGTTATGAAAAGGAATTTGACACAATATGACACAATGGAGAGAGCAGGCTGCACCTGACATTACAGTTGCTCTACAGTCCCTCCCTAGAGCCTCGTAGACAAACCTCTGTGTGAAACACGGAATCATTTACAGCTAAACACAACTGAACCGTTAGCTAATCGACACAGAAGACCCGGGGGGGCAGCATGCTCCACCAGACCATAATAATCACCTAAACATCTGTACGTGCTGTTTTGTTGCTTGTTACCAAGCAGTTATCAGTAGTTAGGCTGCCGAGGCCTCTGGGAGATCAGCGCTCACTAATCAAGCTATCCCACGCTTCACAGATGTGTTTCACGCGCACGCACGCACACACACGCGCTGTATTTCAAACTGTTATCTGATAAGCAGCAACCAGGCGAGGGGATATGTCGGTGAGTCAGAGATGGGGGGGGAGGGGGTAATGGAAAAAGATATATGAGAGAGAGAGAGAGAGAGAGAGAGAGAGAGAGAGAGAGAGAGAGAGAGAGAGAGAGAGAGAGAGAGAGAGAGAGAGAGAGAGACACACACACACACACACACACACACACACACACACACACACACACACACATATGGCAGGTGATTCAAAGGGAGATTGAAGAGACAAAAATAGGGAAGAGGGAGAGAGGAACAGGCAACGTAGAATTTGGTAGGGTTTAATAGTAAGAGGGAAAAACTGTTATACATCATTTCATCGTAAAAGGGAAAGAAATATAAAAGGTAGACTGTTATATCATAGGAAGATAATGTGAACAGAGGGAGTCATGGGGCAGGTAACGAATATATATATATACAAAAGAGATAAAAAAAAATGGTTTAGAATAACAAGGAGCGGTCTATTGAAGACATGCAAGCTATGCTTTTGAGTACTCCAAGTATAAGAGAGGACTGCCGCAGCCAAATTCCAACGTACCATTTACTTTAGAATAAAAAGTCTCCCTGCGTTGGGACAAATGATCGACACTTCCCCCTAGTGGCGACCAGGGGAACTTTTGTTGTCAGAACGAGGCAGTTTCGCAATAATTTTATTAGACAATAAATATAGCAATCACATTGTGGACCCTACCACTGATAAAACGTTGAGACAACCACGGTTCTGTCAATGATTATTTTCCTTAGTTTTTTTTTGGACACAAACAGAAAAAAAATACAAAGTTATTAATAAACTAATATAAAAATAAATACACATTTTAAAAGCAGCGCACTACGACCTCGGCATATAGGGTTTTAATGAAGTTATCTAATTACTATTGCAAACCGATATATCATTTGTTTTCACGCATGTCCAGTCCCAAACACACAACTGGGATTACTCACGTCAGGTGGCGTGGAGACTGGTATGGCTTCCTCCTGAGTTCCCGTTGAACTGGTGTTTACCAGCGTATCGATAAGGGCTGATGCCGAACAGATACACATGTGGGTCTGTGGGCGACCTCCCGCCCCACGGGGATCAGCTGGAGAGCCGGTGGGCTCCTCAGACAGCCTTGCACACCTGCACTCATTACAGAAGACTGCCCATTGGTTGGTTTCGACGGGTCAATGATGTTCAAATCGTTTAAATAAATACTCCTACAAAATATCCTCAGCAGTGTTTGATGTACTTAACTGGGGATTGTCTGAAAATATTTGACTGAGGCAGGATTTATTATTATAAACGAATTATCACTCAAGTTTAGTAAGCAATAAGAAACTCAGTGTGTTGCTGGCCTGTGCTCCGCTCATTCTACGTGCAGTACTAGCCTCGTCCACTTGATGGCGCTGCATACCCACAATACTCTGAATACCATTAGCTCTCCTATATAGACTCACTATTAACCTGGATACCAAGTCTTTTGCGGCACTGAATGCTTTTCGAAACTACAATTTTGCAAGTCAGTTACTGAGATAGAGGTTTACATAGCTTGCCAATATATAACATATACACTAACATGTATACTAACGACGTGATGATCACAGTACCCTCTCTCTCTCTCTCTCTCTCTCTCTCTCTCTCTCTCTCTCTCTCTCTCTCTCTCTCTCTCTCTCTCTCTCTCTCTCTCTCTCTCTCTCTCTCTCATGCTATAGGGCCCCTGGCATAAGGCACGTTGAGATTAACGTACACCGCTCAGACGATGTCTGGGGATTTTCACGTTGCTTATTTGGTTGCAATTAAAATTGAAGCGATGGGTTCTGAATTGAAGACAATTAAAAACACAATATTGAGGAGAGAAAAATGTTCTAGTTGTAATTAGAAATGTATCCCGTTTTTTT
>NC_136950.1:20703486-21060449 GCF_949987615.1 Pollachius pollachius | reverse complement strand
TGGTTTGCCCCGCCCCCTCCATCCTGTGGTTGGCCGTTCTCTTAGGGTGGGGGGCATGGCGGTCGTTTGGCGGGCGTTACCTCCACCTCGTCACCACGTGTACAAACCCCCCCGCTCTTCACTCCGACCGACGCGTTCAACACTCCATTCAGCTCCTCCCCTTGTTGACACCTTGTCACCGCGGAACCTGGTCGCACATCAACAGACCTCGGCTCACTGGTCGCGCCGGTCCTGCGTGAAACTCGTCTCCCTTCGTCTCCCCATCTCTCCCCTTCCCTCCTCTCTCCTCCCCTCCCCTCCTCTTCCCCCCTGGTCTCCCCTCCCCTCCTCTCCTATCCCCTCCCCTCCTCTCCTCTCCCCTCCTCTCCTCATCTTTCCTCTCCCCTCCTCTTCCCCCCTGCTCTCCCCTCCTCTCCTCTCCCCTCCTCTTCCCTCCCCTTCTCTCCCCCCCCGCTCTCCCCTCCTCTTCCCCCCTGCTCTCCCCTCCCCTCCTCTTCCCTCCCCTCCTCTTCCCCCTTGCTCTCCCCTACTCTCCTCTTCCCTCCCCTCCTCTCCTCTCTCCATCCTTGGAGGAGAGGGGACCAAAGGTTCAAATGGACCTCAGTGGGGGTTTTGCTTCTTTACTTGTGTTGTCAGCCTGTGTGTGTGCGTGCGTGTGTGTTGTGTGCGTGTGCGTGCGTGCGTGCGTGCGTGTATGTCCTCCAGAAGTGTATCTACCATGTGGAGGCAGTGGGGGGTCCTTCCCAGCAGGTACCAAACCCCCTCCCTGATGAGCCCGTTCTGAACACACTTACAGGCTTTGTGATCGAAAAGGAGCAGGGGCAGGGGGGGATGATGATGAGGAGGAGGGGACTGGGGGTGGGTGGGGGGTGGGGGGGGTGTCGAACGATCAGCCCTGGCTACCTCTCCTCATCACAGACCCCCCCTACCCTCTATTGATATGAAACAGCTGCATTGTTGCGGACCGATGGGTGTTGGATGAGGTGTGGGACTCCTGACGGCCCACTACTGGAGAGACGAAGAGGAGGAGGAGGAGGAGGAGGAGTGAAGGCTGTGCTTTCTCTTATTGAGAGGAGAGAGACAAAGACGAGTCCTTGGCCGGGAAAACATAGACGGGCAAGAGAGAGATTGAAAGGGAGAGAGAGCAAAAGGAGAGGGTAATTACAATCATTGAATATTGGAAAACAGGATGTGTGCGTGTGTGTGTGTGTGTGTGTGTGTGTGTGTGTGTGTCCTCTCGAGATTGCTAATTAAACATGTTACGCGAGTCTATTCACAACATACAATATGACAATTACAATATACTCATGATTTCATTCCATTAAAAGATAATTGTCTCTTTTGCAAAAAGACATTGACGTGCATTGGCACAGCAACGTCGCTTCAGACGTTGGTATGTCAACGCAAATCATGAGGAGTCCTCAAAGCACTCTCCATCCAGACAATGTATAGCCTACCACTCGGCCGTAATGCATTCATACTGATAAAGACTGGTGTCTCCATGACATTTCGCAAATGAGAAAATCTCATGTTGACACATTGTCATTTGCAGCCTTAAAGACGCAACGTGTAGCATTTGAATTAGCTCGTAGCTTAAAATAACCTGGTCATTTCTGTGGGCAATGCTGTGTTTCAAATAATTGGATCAATAAAAACTCATCCTAGAAATGTTTTATACAAATAAAAACTGCTGGCCAGCCCGAACCTCTCTGTGTACCTCATCTATCTTTCTCAGCACGCTATTCGATCTCCTGCCTTCATTATCCTCTGGCTCGCTCTATCTCGTAGGTGTGTGAAAGAGGTATCCCCAAAAAGTGTTTTGTATTAAAAAAAAGAGTTGAATCTGCACTACTGGAACCAATGAAGCGCAGAACACAAACAGTAAGTTGTAAACGCAGCAGAATGAAAAACTCCAGTTAATTACTACAGCAACATGTCCATGTAGCCTTCACGTGACTCACAACCTTATGCACGCACACACACACACAAAGGTACATCTATATTCTTCATGTGTCACTCTTTCCTAGGGACAAGGCAAGGGTTTACAAATAAAATACATGAACGTTAATAAATCCATATAGATATATATTGTATACACACACACGGTATGCGTTACCAATAAGAATTGCGACAATGCTAGAAAGGGAGAGGGGGAGAGGGAGGAATGATAGTGAGTAAGAGACCCACACAGGAAGTCCTTGTGTCTGAGAGGAGTTCCCCAGATAAAGCCTCCTTTGAGTGTCTCTCTGGTTGATGAGCTCCACCGCTCTATAGACGCCCTGACGGAAGCGGAACCCCCAAGAGCACGGCGCCTCTACCGCCACACTGGACCTACTGTAGCGCAAAGCAGCGACACACACACACACACACACACACACACACACACACACACACACACACACACACACACACATTTCTGGAGACAGATTTCGGATGGATTTGACCGTAGGATGTTAGTGGTCAAGTTGTGGTTGGACGTCGAAGCAATGCAAGGGGGTTTACGGACCCATGTCGCCCTTGCGGACCCTCCTTGCGTCCACCGCAAAGGCCTGACGTGAGCCTCCCGAAAATTGTGACATTGCGTCGAGGCAATGGAGGACCAAGGGCTGTGATTGGTCCGCTAACATAAACCCGACGTAAACCCGACGCAGAACGAAAACAGGTTTACTGCGACTGAGTGGTCATTGCGTTGCGTCAACATGGAACCATGACAAAGCCTTTAGTGTTCATTGGGCTAGGCTGCTGATTGGTTTGGAGCTGAATCAAGTCTTTTTGGAAACTGGTTATTAATTGGCTCAGTCCAATATATTCACAAGCTAATATATTCAGTCCTTCAAATGAAAGGTCAAATTAAAGGCTTGTCAGCCTGATTACATCAAATTGGCCTACATAGTGTCTGAAACAGAAGCATAATGACTAAATAACCAGACCCCAAAAATGAGTTGAAACGCGTCCTAAAGCTGTATCACCAAATGTTTCTCCTGGTTTTTCGTTTAGTCCATATGATGAGACTGTGAGGAGAAGATAATCAGCTGTAGGTGAACAGCTGCAACAACGCGCTTGGTTGGTCTGTCACACTGAGCCACTGGAGGGGAAAACAGATCTATTGATGTGAGGGCCTATGGGGGCTTATAGCAAACAGACAGATCTGGAGCTTCTGGAGACAATTATCTAGTAGCTGCTATCGGCCTAATGACATGCATGTCATTCATGCTATAGACAGCTTCTCTCTGCCTGGAGAATTTAGATTTATATTTTGATTTGAGTTTCCCGATTATTTTTTTTAAGGCTTACTACTTCAAGTGGTACCTATAGCTTTGCTCAAAGATACTTTGACCGGATATATATTAAGGAAGCAACCATGACTGCTTTAGATGGGTCCGAATTCTGTTTCAGACACTATGTGGGCCTGTTTGATGTTAATTTAGACCCCTGACAAGCCTTTAATTTGAAGGATTTTTAGAGGACTGAATATATTAGGTTAGGAATATATTGGACTGAGCCAATTAATAACAAGTCTCCAAAACGACTTAATTCAGCTCCAAACCAATCAGCAGGCGAGACTAATGAATCAGAACGGTCGGATCCACGTCTGAAATCTCCATTACTGTCAATCACTCGTAGCTTTGCCAGTTTAACGAGTTCACTTCATGACGGTCCACGCGCGTGTGTGTGTGTGTGTGCGTGCGTGCGTGCGTGCGTGCCTGCGTGTGTAGATTCGCCCTTCATACCGAAAGAGTCAGCAAAATCTGTCACGGGCTTCTTTAAATGGTCCATGGTCGTGGGCCAGCCCTCGAAGAACGCCACCTGTCGTCCCGCGCCCTGTTCTCGTCTGAAACGGGAGAGGCTCACGGGACTTGGCGCCGCGCCCGTCCAATCAGGGCCGCCGCCCGGGACATCCGATCCAGCTGTGGTCAACAGCTGCATGTCGTTTTTGTGGAAGAGCCATTTCGGTCATGCACCCCATCCCCACGATCTCCGCGGCGTGGTTTACACGGGCGGGGACGTCATCATGGGCAGAAACCAGTTGTCAAAGGGAGAGTCGTTAAATATTAAAGGGCTTACGTGTTCGGTTGTTGCCATGGCGACGCCGTCCGGTGTGAAGGTGTGATGGCGGACGCCGGAATGACCTCATCAGGAGCGATGTCTGAGTGGAGTGCTTGGTGTGAATGGATGAGGAGGCATCTTGTTCATTCACTCCGCAACACCAGCTCCCCTTTCTCTCCCCGGTGGCTCGTTACGAACTGTTGCTCTGCATCTCTACCAATGAGCTCCGTCTGACTGGGGTTTAATTAGTTTATGTGGACATGCACTGCAGGGATTTTAGTTTTGTATTTATTTATTTTCCAATTACTTAACTTGTGATTTGATTTGCATTACTTTTCAAATTTGAAAAACACACCAAACAAAAAATAAAAACGGTACACACAAATGAGCGCCTACTGGTGCCACATTCCAGTGCCCGTTGTGGAATATCTTATTTTGAATTCGTTTTTAATAATCGTCTCACTGGTATTTCATTAGTTTATATGGACATGCACGTTAATCACTTAACTTCTACTGTGAAATGATTTGCATTACTTTACAAATTTAAAAACACTTGTGAAACAAATCCACATTAAAAAAACACCACTGAATCAGTTCACATTTAATGCCCCGGGCTTTATTGTCATATTTTAGTGAAAGTTTTGTCACATTTTCTCTCGTTTAATTTTCTATTCCCCCCCCAGCCCCCAGTGTGGGACGTGTATAAACCTCGGTAGTATGTTTCCTGCCAGTGGGCTGGGCATGACACAGACAAGAACTGCTACTAAGTAGAGCCATCTTTGTGCCGGACTCTTCACAGAAGAGAGGTATGTGTTCCCCAGAGGAAGGCACCCGATACGTGGTGGTTGGCCTCGCAGCCACGTGAAGATTCTTTTTCCAAAAAGAAAAAAATATTTATAAAAAAACCCAACAAAATAAAAAAGACGAAAAACAGAAAGAGGGGGATTGAGAGGATGAGAAGAGGGGAGGAGAAAGACAGAAATAAGGGAGAAAACGAATGGGTCCCGTGGCACTTCTCCTTCCTCACGTCAGCAGGTTTTGTAGTCAAACAACTGGAATGATTTAGCAGACAGCGGCGCAGCAGCTACGTCGCTAATGCAGGAACAAGTAGCAAGAGTCAAGTCCTTAAGAATAAAACAAAGAAACCGAGTTCAGGAGGAGAAACGGTAACCTCGGAAAAGGATGAGGAAGAACACAACAACAAATCGATACTCTTGGAAAAAAAAAAAAAAATAGAACCTGTGTTGTGGATTTTAAAAAACAACAGAAACTGTAACGGAAAAAAACAAAACGTTAACGGAAAAAAGAAAAGCAGCATTGATATAGAAACGGATAAAAAAATAATAGTGCTTTGATTCAGAAGAGGTGGAGGCCACTTCTAGGAAGAGACGCATCCCTGGTTTGTTCCTTGTGTCAGGTCGGTGGGGGTGGGGGGGGGGAGAGGGAGACAGAGATAGCGAGAGGGGGACTGCTTCCGTCCAGACATCCACCCCAGTAGAATAGTCCACCACCAATAGTCCAAAGGAAATCAAACTATAAAAGAGTTTGAGAGGGTGAGGAGGGAAGGGTGTCAGACCTGCTTTGTGTGTTCACAACATGTATATAAAATAAAATATATATATATACCCAGGAGACCGTAGCTACCAGAAAACATACACTACCGCACAGGAACAAACGAAAAGTACAGTGTACAAATGAAACGAAAACCGATACAAAATCATAGAAAAATAAAATAAAAACTGTAAACACAGCACAATAAATAGATTTTTAAAAAACAGCAGACTCCGCACCATGCACATGATGTGATTAGAAAAAAAAGAGGTTTCTCTGTACAACTCCGTCTCTCGCCACGCGGCCCTAGTCTTCCCTGAACCCCCGACATTCATTTACTCACACACACCAGACACACACACAGTCTCTTTTAACCCAAGTGCAAAACATCACAAATGGACCACTTCTGTATCCAAGTAACATATATACAACAGGGGAAAGTACAAATGTGAAGTTACTGTACATATACTTAATTCCTTTTTTTTCTTCTTGCCATATTCATAATTTACAGATGTCAATCTTTTTTTTTTTCCACCTTTTAGCAGTAACATTAAAAAAAGGAAATCAAAGTAAAAAAAATCAACTAAATAAACAAAAACAAACAAACAAAGAGCGGTTTAAAAAAAACGCAGTTGAGAGATGAGATTTGCCGCCGAGTCTCCGCAGATGAATCCGTCGTTCCCGGCGCTCCGACCGTGGCGCTCCGACCTTATCCCGGTCCCGGCGTCCCTCGCTCTGCCTTCCCGATGCTACGGCCCCCAGAGAGGACTCTAGGGGCCCCGTGGCGGGCCCCTACGTCACCTCCATGGCCACGGTGTTGTCCACTATGCTGCTGAGGGACGGCTGCTCCGGCTCCCGGCTCTCCCTAAGGAGGAAGACTCGTCAGCGGGGGTCTCAGAGGGGTCGGGGTCATCAGGGTGCAGGGGTATTGAAGGTAGGGCTGGGCGATTGATCGATTCTTCATCGTAATACGAATTAATGCTTTAAAACATCTTAAACTGAGGCACGCAGCACACTGGGAGAGGTGTGTTATTTATTTTGCTTTTGTTAATCAGTTATTCGTTAAATAAAACCCGAACTTAAAAAGAATATAGATTTTTTCCCTTCCAGAAAGAAAAAATAGATTAAAATCTATAATCGGGTTTGGTTTGAAAGTCACATGGCAACAGCCGCTAACTACATTACACCCCCCCACCCCCCAATGTTGTGATTGGGACTGGGGTGAATGGGCGTGTCCACCTAGGTGTGTGCTGGGTGGATCAGTCTACCAGCCTACCCAGTGGACTGTAGCAAACGTTGCTCATCTATTCGTCACACATCTAGACATCTTGACACACCCACTTGTGATGTCAGAAGAGGCAGATATTCAAAACGGCTTGTCACGGCCAATCACACTCACACCTGGTGGCGTAATGTCAGCTTTTAACCTAACTTTCATGACTATTTCAATAAGCAGAACTCCTTATCTTCATACAATGGTTAAACTACACCTTGTGAGGGGCCCCTCCTAAACTACACCTTATGAGGGGCCCCTCCTAAACTATACCTTATTAGGGGCCCCTCCTAAACTAGACCTTATGAGGGGCCCCTCCTAAACTAGACCTTGCGAGGGGCCCCTCCTTTACTAGACCTTGCGAGGGGCCCCTCCTAAACTAGACCTTGCGAGGGGCCCCTCCTAAACTAGACCTCGTGAGGGGCCCCTCCTAAACTAGACCTCGTGAGGGGACCCTCCTAAACTAGACCTTGTGAGGGGCCCTTCCTAAACTAGACCTCGTGAGGGGCCCCTCCTAAACTAGACCTTGCGAGGGGCCCCTCCTAAACTAGACCTTGCGAGGGGCCCCTCCTAAACTACACCTCATGAGGGGCCCCTCCTAAACTAGACCTTGCGAGGGGCCCCTCCTTTACTAGACCTTGTGAGGGGCCCCTCCTAAACTAGACCTTGCGAGGGGCCCCTCCTAAACTAGACCTTGCGAGGGGCCCTTCCTAAACTAGACCTCATGAGGGGCCCCTCCTAAACTAGACCTTGCGAGGGGCCCCTCCTAAAGTAGACCTTGCGAGGGGCCCCTCCTAAAGTAGACCTCATGAGGGGCCCCTCCTAAACTACACCTCATGAGGGGCCCCTCCTAAACTAGACCTCATGAGGGGCCCCTCCTAAACTAGACCTCATGAGGGGCCCCTCCTAAACTAGACCTTGCGAGGGGCCCCTCCTAAACTAGACCTCATGAGGGGCCCCTCCTAAACTAGACCTCATGAGGGGCCCCTCCTAAACTAGACCTCATGAGGGGCCCCTCCTAAACTAGACCTTGCGAGGGGCCCCTCCTGAAGCAGACCGGGGTCTCACCGGGGGTCCACGGGGGCCGGTCCGGACCCCTTGGCCAGGGGCAGGCCGGCGGCGGCGGCCAGCTTTAAGGCAGAGGGCGCCACGCCGCCCAGCGCCCGGGGGAGGTGGCGCCCGCCCACCCCCCCCGCCGACGGCACGCTCAGGCGGAGGTTGTTCCCGATGAGGACCTGAGTGGGGCCGGCGGCTGTGTGGGGGGACGAGGAGAGCAGGCTGGGCGCCGCCGCGACGGGCCTGGAGGAGGGCTGGAGGAACACGGGGCTGGAGGCGGGCGGGGGCGCGGGCTGGTTGCCACGGTGAGGGGTGGAGGAGGCGGGGGAGGGGTGCAAGCCCTTGAACACACCTGGGGGGGGGAGGGGGCACAGAGCGATTAGCACTGGCATCAGGTTTAGGGGGAGGGGGGCCGCCCTGCCACTTAACGCACACTCATTGTGTGTTGTGACCCCCGGCACGGGAAAACAGAACGCAGCGCCGTGTAGCCCCTTACCCCCGGCTGACTCTGCTGTGTACGGGGAATGGGTTAACCTAGTAATGGTTAGTGCTTGGTCCTATGAACATCCCTGCTGTAACGGCAGGGATATATTATTGTTTCTCTTTCTTCGGAGAAATGCACTTATTGTACGTCGGTACTTTGGATAAAAGCGTCTGCTTGAGCGCCCCGAATGTAAATGAAATCTGATTAGCACTATTCTATTTTGACCGTTCAGTAAATACACCGAAGAAGGAGGATCTATATTATGGATTTATCTATAGTATTGGCGGAACCCTCTGAAGTCGTGTGATAGAAAGGCGCTCTGTGATTGGTGGATGGGGCTAGGAGGCGGGCTGTGGCCCGGACACCCACCTGAGGCCGGGAGGACCCCGTTTACGCCGCCGGGCACCGGCTCCTCCTTGGCCTTGAAGGCCAGCAGCTGGTCGCTGGTGACCAGGGCAGAGGCGGCGAACTGGGCACTGGCCTGGTCCAGGGTCTTGGATACCAGGCCCTGGGAGGGGAGGGAAACAAAGGTTATGAGGGGGGGGGGGGAAGAGTACAATGTAGAGAGGAGAGACAGAACGAAAGCAGGGGTAAAGAAAGAGAGGTAGGGAAAGAGGGATAGAGCAACAGATGAACAAAGTGCGACAAAAGAGAAAGGACGAACCAAAAGAAGTAGTAATGATCGAAAGACGAAGGGTGAAACAGAAGGGAGAGAGAGATGACAGAAACTATTAGGATCAATATGCTGCCGGGCAGAGGTTAACACTTTGTGGACGCGGCGAGCACAGCATTGCTCGATGCCAAACAGGAAGAGGTAAGGTTGAGGACGCGCCCGCTTCCCAAAGGACGGGGCGAACGAGGCCTTGAACCGTGAAACGAGTTAGAAATGGTCCTGACAGTCCACTAGTCTTTCATATTATTTCAGCAGTTTACTTAAATGACGGCGTTAGTTAGCACGTTATTAGTGTTAACCCCGAAGATGAAGATAAAATATTACTTTATTGGTGCTAGAAATTTGGGGTGCATATATTTCTTTCGACTGACCAATGTGTGCTGACCTCATGCTCTACCCAATTGAGTACAGACGCGCACATTACCCAGCCACCCTGCGTGTGTTTTAGTACTACCCAGCCACCCTGCGTGTGTTTGAGTACTACCCAGCCACCCTGCGTGTGTTTGAGTACTACCCAGCCACCCTGCGTGTGTTTGAGTACCAACTACTGCCCCAGTGTGAGCCGGCTCGCGGCGCTGTTTACCAGCTAGCAGGCGCACTGACCTGCGTGTTGGCGGCGGAGGGAACGTCGCCGGCCGCGAGCTGCTGCTGGATCTGCTCCAGCTGCTGCTTCTGCATGAGGGCGAGCTGGTCCTGGTGCTGCTGGTACTGCTCCAGGCTCAGCACTGAGGAGGAGGGCATCACCGAGTCAGTGGGAACACACACACCTCCGATACTGGGGCTCAGTGGTTTAAAACAAACAGGGGAAAAGCACTTTCAGATGGCCGGGTTAACCTGTAATCAGGACATGACCTACCGTTTCCTTTGACTGTTTTATAGCGGAAAATAAGGAAGACAGACAGACAGACAGACAGACAGACAAAAGATAGTCAGAGTGGAAGAAGCCAATTAGGTAGTAGGTCTCCCAGTTTGTGGCTTGAAGACTACTACTTGAAGAATATAACAATCCTGCTAATGCAGCAAAACAGCGGGCACCGATACTTCAAACCCAAGATGTTTGCCAGGGTGTGAGCCGCATGACAGTTTGGACAGTGATGTGGAAGTCAAACGTTTCCTTAACTCAGAGGAAAATTATCTATCCGTGAACAGCCACCAATAAGGAAAACATTTACAAAAGATTATGTTCCACAAAAACAAAACATAATCAACAAAAAACACAAAAATATCAACTCATTTAAAATGCTTGAAACCGAGCTCTTTCAGTGTGGCACACTGCAACCGCGACCTTTCAGTTTGGGACCCAACTAAAAGTAGATGTTCAGGCAGTGACTAAGGCTTTCCTGGAAGGCAGGAGCCATTGTTTGAACCTATACAGAGAGCGAGGTGACAGGGCGGGGGTGACAACAGCCTCAGCTAGCATTCAGGAATGGATCGCATACTCCCAGCCACCAGTCACCGAAAATACGCTATACTTTATTCTGCGTCTTGACAAATCGCTGATGCATGCACCATGACAGGCCGAGAATCGAACCGGAAACCAGCCCCACACCATTAACAGGTAAATAGTTATATTTTCTACTTCAGTGCCGTAACAGTTGACAAGGTTTCACGTCTAGTCGCAAATTATTTCAGGGCGGAGAAGTAATTTCCCCAGATAAAATTCCCATTATACACAACTCCCATTATAAACACTAAAACAATCAATTTTTAAAGTTATAATTGACAAACCACCCCCACACACACTTAATTTACACAGCATTGTCTCCGTCTCGGAGCAGCAGAGATTCGCTGGTGTTCTAATAAGACCAGAGGGAGGGAGTGCATACAGAGGACCCGTTTCATTCACCTGCAGCCTTGAGTCTGACGGTGCAGAACAGCAGAGCATCGGAGCGCAATACACATCCCTGCTCTATCCCACACCACACTGCAGCACTGGCCAGACAATGTCAGTTTCCATCCCCGCTTCATCATAACAACACACGCGAGTACACACATTGAACAACACACGCACTCACAAGTGCACACAACAAAGTTGCCCGACCCAAGGGTTGGGCGGGCTCGCCTAATTTCATGCATGGTAACATTTTTCAATTCCACCCCTGTGCCCTTACACGGCGCACATTGTAGCAGACTTTAATTCTGCAGTGAGGCCTTCAAAGTAAAAGCTTTGGAAAAGAGTTGAGCCAGTGTTATGAGAGGGGGAGACTTCCTGCCACCTGTCTCGGCTCATTCAACACACAGCACTCCTGAAAGTCCCCTCCAGTATGTGTATTTTTTAAACGCCTTTTAATGCCCCAAATGGAGTATAGAGGCCCCGGTCATGCTCCTTTGATGAATAACCCGATTTCAGTGACGACAAGTCCACTCCAACGTTTAAAGCTGCGTAGCAAAACGTCTGAACCACAAACCAGCAGACCGAACTGGCCTCTCACCACTAGCTTGTGGTTGGAGGACTTCCAGTGATGTAAAAACCAGCCACACACACATTAGTGGTCAGTTACCAATTTTGTGGCGTGTCTAAGCACTCTCCTGGGGTGTGTAGGGACAATGCTTAGGCTGTTTTCACACGGCAGGAAGATGCAGAGACTGGGCTCAGGGTTTCCCACAGCGGTCAATAGGTGACCACTATGGCACAGGCCTGACTGCCTTTACAAACAGATATGACAATGTGCCCGTCCAATCAGGTCAAGCATCTGCCCTCTGGTTGGGAATATAGGCTACTAGTAGCTAGGGCTGGGCGATATATCGATATTTATATTTAATTACAGCACATTTGTTCCAAACAGCAGTTCCGAACCGCACCTGGCGCCTGCCATTTCGTAACTCTGCTTATGTCTCTCCCGCTCTGCCTCCGGCTCACACACAGTCTCTGCCCTTTTGGCCTTGATATTATATATTATAATGTTCTCAAATATGAGGCGGAGGCAGTGCCTAGTCCACGGTTTATTCAACCATCAAACTGTATTCAATTCCAAACGGCAGGAATAGTAATGGTTAATCCTCCCCCCCGCCCCCCCCCCCCGACAAATATCGATATTTATCTTATATCGATATTCTGCTTGAAGATATCGAGATATGACTTTTGGTCCATATCGCCCAGCCCTACTAGTAGCCTATACTATTACAGCATAGCCAAACATTATAAACTAGTGGTGCAACGGTTCACGGGTTACCCGTGATCCGTACGGATCAACCCCCACAGTTCGGGACGCAAGTGATCCGCGGATCGGCTGATAAAAAAAAAAAGTTGTGCGTTCACGTGATCATCGCATGTTTAAGGACAATTCCGGTATTTACAACATCATCAAGTAGCGTAGCGAAATACAGTTTCTGTCATGTTTTATTTGGCGTTCCGTAAATCCCATTGAAACGGAAACCGGAAGCGGAAATGTTTATGTTTGGTTGTAGTCTTTTCGCTTGGTTCTCCGTATCAACAGTAGGGCTAGAACCGAGCGAAAAGACAACCAACCCCCCTTGCAATGAGCAATGAGTCTTCCAACAGAAATCAACGGATTTACAAAATGCCAAATAAAATACGACAGAAACTGTATTTCGCTACCATACTTGATGAAAAAAAAGATGATGTCTGCATTGCCTGGGGAGAGTGTAGACTCTAAACTCTCCCCAGGCAATGCAGACATCCTGAATTTAATTCAGGATTATTTACTATCGATGTTAAAAAGAAGGAATAATGCCTTAGGTTGCAATTCTTTTAAATATTGACTATGTTTAAAGGAAATAGGATTATTGCCTAATTTTTCACTTTATTTAGTTTTTACACATTTGAAGAATTATTTAAAGTCACATTTGTCTTGTTATCTTTTTTATTGTTGTTGATCCGAAAATGATCCGACCCGTGACTCAAAAACCGTGACACGATCCGAACCGTGAGTTTTGTGATCCGTTGCACCCCTATTATAAACCGTAGGTTAATGAATATAAACCATCTCTGAAGACAGTGGACGTGCTCTGTGGTGGCGGAGAGCCCTAGTATCTATCTGATTAAGCACGGTATTCACATCCGATCATGAAAACCAATCCCTGGAGACAATGTAGAGGCCCTGAACTGATTTTTTTTTTTTTAAAACGCATGCTAATGATCGGTGCCAGTGTATAGAACTGCGCCGCCATTTCATTTAGCAGAACAGCGATAAGGCCCCGCGAGGTATCGACGGAGATGACGCCTAACCCTAGCGCGAGTGGGAGTGGGCATAATCCCAACCTGTCGGGATTGGTGTTGTTTCTGTGTACACTTATGTCCTTACAGCAAACAAAGCCCACAATTAGAGCTCAGCGATAAAGCCATCTAAAGCTCGGAGCGGTCCAAACCCCTGTGGGTTTGGCGGGGTAAGTTGCTGGAATCTGACCGGGTATCACCGGTGTCTCTTTCCCGCTTTAGAGCCATTGTTTCTGGGTTTCCGTTCTCAGTCAACACCGCTAGACTTGGAACGAGGATTTGCCATCACAGTCGGTCACTGACACACAGTGGGAATATAGAGTCGACACGCACAGCTCGATACTTTGACTCTTTTGAGTCACTGTCGGAGCCTTCAACCATCCGAGTTTCTAGTTGATTATCATCCAACATATAATATAATTAGTATTAGTTTTTCGTACCAATGGTTCAGTGCCTTTGTTAGTGCATGCTATTGATGTAGGCCTATTAAAATGTGCTGTTGGAAAGATCTAAAGCCTTAATTATCCAAGAGCAATCATGTAAATGAAAGTTGAAAAAAAAAACAAAGGCAAATATGACCCACGTCAGGAATTGCATGAAAGGTCAGAATATATATTAATATTAATATATTAACATATTGTAGTTGGCTGCTCTCTGAGACAATTCGGCTTTTTGACCGGACCTGCCTGATGACTGACCAAGCAGAAACCCGTCTCTCTCTGTTTCGGGGAATGAAACCCGCCTGTCAACGCGTACGGCTAAGCTCGACCACGGGAGCTGGAGAGCCTCACACAACGGCCGAGAAACTGGGGGAGGGAGGGGCGACTCTTTGGGATGTTTATTTTCACAACATTGCCTCCGCTCCCTCTCTCCAGCTCTTAAATCTCACCCCCAGCGGTCTATTTAACGTGTTTGAGTTGGTTATTATACTGCACACCATTATACATTTTTAAACCCACGTTTGTTTGACTGTATTTGAGTTGTCTCGGAGCGATGATTCAACATAACAACACACTATTGCCTGCAGCACCCTACAGTAAACCTTTTTTTTAGGGATGCACCGAATTTTCGGCCACCAAAAATGGCCCAAAAGCGCATTCTCGGTTTTCGGCCGAAATACTTTTATCACCGAAACAACACGGCCGAAACAGAAATTTGTGATGACGCAAACAAAAAGCGCGGCCAGCACACGCTTGTCTGGATAAGCGCCAATAATTCTGCGGTGTCGACGTTTTCAATGTTTCTGAGAAAGACCCACGTATAGCAATTTGCAAAAATTGTAATGCCGAAACTTCAAGAGGGGGTACATCTACAAAGAGTTTCTCCACGTCGGGTTTAATTTATCACTTGAAATCAAAACATCCTGATTGTCATTCTCAATATGAGAAGAATGCGGCACAGAAAATAAAAATGAATCCGAGCACGGCCAATCCATCTGTAGTGGATGGTTTTGATCTTTCAGCAGGCCGGTCAGTTATAGGCCTGTAAATTATTATTTATTTGATGTACACATAAGTGGGGCAAGTTAAACATTTTATTTTGAATTTTATTTTATATTGTGCAATGTTGCAATGTTAGTGCTAAATAAATATTTTCATACTTTTGTAATTGATTTATTCTTTGAATTGCAATGCCTTGATTTGAATGAAGTTAGTACACAGTCATAGCCATAAATGCAATGGTACTAATAATTGGCATAATAATTTATTTCGGTGTTTCGGTTTTCGGTTTTGGCCAAGAATTTCGGTGCATCCCTACTTTTTTTGTGCTTACATGGGAGAATTGTACACTGACAAACCTGCTGGTGGATAAAATACATGGTTTTGGCACCAAAACAGAACATCGACCAGAGTTTCATTTCATGCTACAATGCAGCTGCTGGAAGAACAAGATAGTAGTCTGTAACCATCAAACAGACTCCAGACAATCTATTCCTCCCCTCCGCCCCCCAGTAACGGTAATATAGTTGACAGTCACCATCGGGAGCTATCAAGTCTCTCATCACCCCGTGTCAATCAGGATGAATCACCATAGCAACAGACATGCCGGCACGTCAACATCTGCGGTTGAACCATCCTCATCTCCAATGGTCAGGCCAAACCCTTCCAGAAAGAGCGAGGACAACTTTCAAGACACAGAAAAATAAAACTACCACCTGAAACTTTTCTTTTAAAAGCGCCAGGAAGACCATGACCACAAACACATTATATTTAAGCCAGTTAAACCAAAACATCGACCGGGGGCAACTGACACAAAAAAGGGCACCTTTCCCTCTGGGGCAGCATGTGGCCCAGGAGGTAGAGCAGGTTGGCCAGTAACCAGACGTTTGCTAGTTCGATCCCCGGCTCTTCCCCAGAGTGTCGAGGTGTCCCTGATCAAGACACCTCACCCTAATGGCTGCCGACGAGCTGGCTGTCGCCTTGCCTGGCAGACACTGCTGTCGGTGTGTGAATGTGTGTATGAAGGGGTGAGGGTTGTAAAGCGCTTCGACACTGGCTAGACAAGTGTTGTATAAATGCAGTCCATTTGCTTTCACCTTCACAGTACAGACAACGACCAAAAAAATAACAACAACAGCACCACCAGAGGAAGTTAACGAGCGGGCGGCCCTCACCGTTCACAGGGGGGGGCGCAGGGCGGACCTGCGTCGGGCCCCCGCCGGCCAGCGACCGGCTCAGTCCCGACCCGGTCCTCTGAAACCTCCGTAATAATCCCCTGCGAGACATGAACCCAGCGCCCGAGGGGTCGTGGGGGAGCGTCCGTGGTCTAAAGTGCCTCCAGCGGCAGGACTTTACGCTCAACAGCACCCGGGCCAGGTCCACGGCGACGGAGGTGGTGCAGGAGGAGGAGGAGGAGGAGGAGGAGGAGGAGGGAGGAGGAGCGGGCAGGAGGCGAGAGGAGCCGGAGGTAATGGTGTCTGAGGTACTGGTGTTGGAGTCCCGGAGCGGAGAGCTCAGCGCTGGGGGGGGCGCGGAGTCCGGGTGCTCGGGTTCCGGGTCCGAGTCCAGGTTCTGGTAGACGGGGTCCAGGTCGGTGTGGGCGCGGTCCAGCAAGAGCCTGCAGCGCAGCAAGAGGAAATAAAGAGTTGTTGAGGATCACTGATAATCAGTGATCAGCTGATGGTGTTCAGAGACTAGTATCAAATGTGTGATCAACACGGCAACATGACGAAAGAAAAATAGGATAATGGATTCGGCAAGACGGTTAGGGATAACCGGATGACTTTAAATATCAGTATCACTACATAAGCAATACAGAAATATAGATTTTACAGATGGGTTGGGGATAAGGTATTCATGTCAGAGATACTATAGAAAAGTGAAAAGGGATTTCTCTGGAAGAAAATAAAAAGTAGCATGTCGATCAAAATCCTGGCCCCCGAAAGTTATACTTTTAAAGAAAAACGATTAGTCAGCACTTGTTAGCGATACATCAAACGACGACTCAGCAAACCTATACGCCTCCAACGCATTGGCAAGAAAAAAAACGATAACTAAACGTCTCACAGAAGAAATGTGATTGTGTTAGAAATGAAATCCAAACAAAAAGGCCATAGGGGGAACTCCCAGCTTTCTGAGGAACAGCCCCAAGTCCCATCTAGACAAAGCTTGATTGCATTTGCAATTGGGTGGGTGTCTGAAGGAGACACCTTTTCACCCAGGGCCTTTCATCAACAGGGACCAGCCACGGTGGATATCACCGTGGTCTTTCTGTTAAAGGACTGATAATACGAAACAGGAGAAGGCACAGAGTCACTATTTCAGAGGCAGCATAGAGAGGGCTTATGTTACCGGAATGCTTCCTTGCCTGAGGCAAAACACTTTATCAAAAAAAGATATGCAATTAAAATCACCAGCACTGATACATCTAACACTAAACAGTTTACCAACAGTACGGAGTCGACTTCACACCACAGTTTAAACGCAACGTTCCAATCTTCTATCAACCAAAAGGTCCTACAAGCGTTCAAAAGATTCCCAACTTTCCAATCATCCAACTTCCTTAAAAAACTTTCCTGCTGCTACACTTTCACATTCGCCGAACGTCTACAAACTTTCCAAACATCCAACTCCTTAAAACTTCCCCCCTGCTCCAACGTTCCCAAACATCTTCTACACAGACACACTAACCCAGACGCGAACTGCTTCATTGCCTGAGGCAAAACAAACTTTATTCACTAAACATATGCAATTAAAATCACCCGCACTGACACTTCCAATACCAAACAGTTACTTTCCAACACAGAGTTGACTCCTCTCCACCGTTTTAACGCAACTTCCCAATCTTCCGTCAACCAAAGAATCCTGCAAGCAATCTAAGTTTCAAACGTCTACGAACTTTGCAATCGTCCAACTCTTTAAAACTTCTAGAACCTCCCCAACCCTCATCGTCTACACACGAAGCAGAACCAACGACAACGGACCGACTCCCAGACGGGGGTCCGGGAGCCGTCCCCACGGCGGGGTACTCACCGTCCCCCTCGACCGGTGCGCCGGCGGGCCTGCCCCAGGCAGCGCCGCGGGGCCGTCAGCGAGGTCAGACAGTAGCGGTAGCGGGGGTCCCCCTGACCCCCCTGAGAGGGGCTCACCCAGGGCCAGGTGCTGCTCTGATCCTGGCGAGCCTGGTGGGGGGGGGGGAAGAGAGAGAGAGAGAGACAGAGAGACAGAGAGAGAGAGTTAGCCTTTATTTGTGCAACAGTTAATAAAAAAAACGCATTTAATGATGCAATATATTTAGATGTTACAATAGATCTTGACGTCTTCCGATTGTTGTTACCATCCCAATGGGGATTTATGGTTCCCTGGGCAGTCCTTTGTTGTGCTACTTTCACTACCAAATGTGCATGTAAATGTCCCCTCTGGCTACAGAGTCACTTTCCACAGAAATATTGAGAGAGAGAGCAAGAGGAGGAGGGAAACGCGAGTGTCTATTAGGAGGTGTGAATGAAAACAAAGAACAAGAGCAGAGGAAAGGAAAACCCCGTCAACAGATTGATCTGAGCAGCAAAGCATAGAGAGAGAGAGAGACAGAGAGAGGGAGAGAGAGGGAGAGAGGGAGACAAAAGAGAGAGAGAGAGAGAGGGAGACAAAGAGAGAGAGAGAGAGAGAGAGAGGAAGACAAAGAGAGAGAGAGGGCCAGCACGGCAGCCTGACCGATGGCTCTATAAATAGCAGCAGATGATGGTGGAGGAGGGGGAGAAGAGGGGGAGGGGAGTCACAGGAGGGCACTCACGGCGTAGTATTGACAGCCTGCTTTCCTCCTGAACGCATAGCCGCCATCTGGGTCGTTCTCTTCCTCCGCCTCCGAGGAACCAGAGAGGAGCTGACACACACACACACACACACACACACACACACACACACACACAGTCAATTTATGTACAGTCACGCTCGTGACAATCGTTCACTGAAATGTTGTCACAATATTCATTTGGTTGGCACTCGGTGTACCGGATAAGACACTCAGATTACTCATTGTTTTGGTTCGAGTCCATAAGGAACAGGTGTGGCTGAGGTTTACAGGAAACATCGGGGGCACAGGCCAGATCCTTTCAGCCGGCCCACAGCGGTTCCAAGGAAAAACACAGTGCGTGACATCATGCGGGGTGTGGTTCCCAAACGGGACCAGGGAACAGGGGGGGGGGGGTACCTGGGAGTAGGACTCCTCGTCGGAGCTGGGGAAGTCGTACTGGTTGAGGTCCTTGGGGCTGAACACGGCGGGCCCCAGGTGGGCAGGGGCCGCGAGCGGGGGGGCCTTGGGCTTCTTCTCGTATTTCCTCTTGGTCCGCACCACCTCGCTCTTCTCCGGCTGGGGGGGGGGGGATGGTGGTTAGGTCATTGTTGTTGTGCTTGGCGATACGTCGACGTCGGCGTTTTCTTTTGCCATTTATTTATTCAGCAAGGTGCAAAACGTCTTAAAGATACGTTAGAACCTCAACAAAATAACGCCTCCTCCCACTTTCCATCATTTTAACAAAACCGAACACAATTTAACCACGCCATTTGATGCATTTCCATTATATTACTTATCAACATGGGACACCCACATTAAGTCCTTGAAAGGGCCCGTCTTTATACAGTCAGGGAGGTGTCACATCGACAGTGTTCAATGCCCGTTCCTCGTTGGTCACAACCGCTCTGCACAGTAATCTAAAACGCAGCGCATTAGTCCGGTTCGTGCGTACGTGCGCGCGCGTGTGTGTGTGTGTGTGTGTTTCGGAGGGGCACGTGTTTGCCTGTGTAAGTGGAAGGTGAGGTCGTGTGGAATGCCGAGCCATTGATATGCAGATGGCGGCACGTGCCATATGCTGCCGTGGAAACAGATGGCGCTCCTAAACCCCTCCCACCCCCACGGCTACAAACCCCCCCACCCCCTCCCTCCCCTACTCTACCGTCAACACACTCCATCTCTGCTGGGGGGAGTCAACCCTCCATTCATGCGTAAGCCCTGGGGAGTGGTGGGGGGGGGGGGGGGGAGACGACACTGGAGTGGATTGCGTTGGAAGGGCCCTCGTCACCACGGGGCTACCGTGTCAATATGCAGAGTAGTCGCCATGGCGATAAGACGAGAATTACTCTGGTGACGGGCTCCGGGAAAAACTGAACAATGGGAAGGAGTGAATCAGCTGGCGGAGGGAGGGGGAGGGGGGAGCGAGGGGGAGTCGGAGGGGGAGGGAGGGGTCTGTGGGCTTACATAAGGAGGTAATTAAGAGGTAATGGGGGGGCGTTGGAGCAGGGGTTGTGACAGAGCGGCTTAATGAAGCAGTGTGCTGCGTTGAGGCGCACACGGGGCCAACGCTGCTCAGTATGGAGCAACAAGGGGAGACGAGGAGCCAGCACGACCCCATAAAACACCGCCATGATGGGGATTAGCAACACGCGTCGGTGGAGGAGTCTAGTGTGCAGCGGAAGGCAGGACAGCCCCGCGAATCGCCGTAGTAACGACGGCTTTGGGGAGAAACGAAAACTCATAAATATGTTATTTCATTTGGCTGCAATAAACGCCAGGCCGCGGGAATAAAAGGGTAACGTTGATACGAGTCCTCGGACAAGTATGTAATGGGTGATTCACTTATTTGAACAGTAAGGGCCGCACGTTAAGACTTCATTTCATTCACAATTCCACATCCAGCGCATCATAACCCCGTGACCAACAGCAGGAGTGCAGGAAGGGCGGGGCCGTACCTTCTTGTAGTCCTTGAGTTCCAGGTGGTCCTGGTGCCGGTACTGGCTGTTACTGGACGGCGGAAGGATGGGCATGGTGTACACAGGCTTGACCAGGGCGCACTGGGCCAGGGTCTCCGCCATCACCTCGCTGCCGTAGTCTGGAGTCACGTATCTGACGGACGGGGAGAGAGAGAAGGTCAGGGTCGGGCTGGCACGTCCGGCTGCTGGGAGGTGCGGTGTTTTGCCGAGTCATGGTTGGATGCACAGCGAAAAGAGCTGACCAATCGCTGATCGTGAAGTACAACGTTGGACTCTTTGTTTTGGTCATCACGACAAGGGCATGAATTTGTCGATTTGCTGGAAAAATCCTATTGCCTGCTTTAACGACACCATTATACGAGTGTATCGCCTTTGTATTCTCCGATAGTGGTTTCTGAATAACCATCGGTTTATCCCCAACGGTCCACCAAGTCTGTGTGGAAAACACATCAATTACCACCCCCTGCCAGACACCAGCAAAACCCAAAAAGATCCATACACGCCTTTAAGACAGTAGTGTGTGATAGTTGCGTACTCTTGTGTATAAAGTATTCACACACTTGATAGCGTCGCAACAGTGCGGCAGGATGTGGACTTCTACACGTCAGGGGAACTGGTATAAAGTATTCACACACAAACAAGGATGCACGAGTTCTTGAACAGAGTATATGAGAGGGCAGTGTGAATTCCTAATAACACCTCTTTCAAAATAATAAATCGACCGCAACCAATTTCTGTCCCTGCCTCAGCACCACTGTCCGCACCACAGGAGAGAACCTTTCGTCCGGGCACGTATACATCGATCTGTTCATCGACGGTTGCGTAACTACTGTCCACGACACACACTTGATAGCGTCGCAACAGTGCGGCAGGATGTGGACTTCTACACGTCAGGGGAACTGGGTGAGGCATAAACCATGCGGCAAAATAGGGGAAGGCATTAATCATAAAAACGGAAGGCATAAACCTAATCAGAAGGAAAATTTGGTACGAAGATGGCTCGGGGGAGAGATACACAGTGGACAGTGTGTATACAGCACAGCACCGGTGTCTCTCTCTGCCTTCCACCCCCGGTCTGATATCATAACCGAGGAGACGTCTCCCCTGAACAAGGTCGTTTGGGGAGTGGAAATTGGCAGGTAGCGGCGGAGAGCAGCGGACAGGAGACCCGTCTGGAAACCGGGAGGAAATTGAAATGTCACCCTGAATGAAACCAGGGAAACGGACGAGGGGGGCAGCAATTTAGGCCCGTTCTGACAGCCGCTCTCCTAGGGACCTCATTCCAGCAGTGCATCGTGTCTGTGTAGTGTATAGAAATATATATATATTTATTTATATCTGGATCGCTGGAAGGGACCCTGGGAAACCAAATGGAGTCCCAAGGGCCATCAAAAGAACTTCACAAAATATTTTTGCTACGCGTTTCACAAAACGCTAAAAAGTGAAAAACCTCACATGGAACTACAGCCTAGAAGCTGTAGGTTCAGCCGCCATGCAGGTGTGTCTGCATTAAAACACAAAACAATTTCTCTGTAAAATAATTAATGGACATAGTAAAAAGGGTCATTAGCACGGGCAGCGTAGCCTGACCGCTGGGTAATATTTACACCGCTCCCGCCTAAAAAAGGCCCATTCATGGGCGATATCCATGACACCAAACACACGCGGAGCCACACAAAGGACTGGATAAGCCATTACTCACACAACCTCAGGCCCAACGCTCGTACCTACAAGCACGGACAATAAAAAGCAGCAACCAAAACACAGTGCAGCCAGAGATTACGAGTGTCCATAAAGAACAGTAAACAATGGAGCCTTGTTCTTGGCTCGACACACGGAATGTCAGATCCGCCGCAACGGTGGTCAAAGGGGAATCGTCGAAACGGAGCACGTATCAAACCTAACACACCCACGCACACTGTCTGGTTGCTGATAAGAAATTGCTTGTGTAGCAATCGAAAGTGTTGCAATAACTCCAGTTTCGCCTGACTGCATGGATTGTACTACCACTCTTGATTCTGCCAAGCGAAACTTGAATTTGTGAGTTTACCTGTACTTGAATCTCTTATTCTGCAAGTGCAACAGTGCATATGGTTGACTACTCGCTACTGCACTATTCATATTGGCATTGCTGAGTAGTCAACACTGCATCGTAATTAGCATTCCATGCCATTTAGCGCTTGTGGCAGTGCACCAACACCAATTGCGTGCAGCTCAAGAAACACTGACAACCGTCCGACAAAACACTGCAGTTCTCATAACCATTCTGTCTGCCCATTTGGGCCCCTGGTGGCATTAAGGAGGGGCCCTCCTTCTCGTGTTCCTTCTCACGGTGTCATCCCTCCTCGTTTGAGGAGTTGTACCCCTGGCCCTTAAAGGGGCTTGGGGTTAGGGGCCGTCCCTTGACGCAGATACTGTGATTTAAGGGCCATGCTAGTGCCTCGGTGGGCCCCCCCCTCCCACCCGGGCTCGGCCCCGTCCAGAGCCAGAGAGACCCCAGGAGTTCATCACAGCCGTCTGTGCGTCGGGGGGCGTCCTACCTCTTCTCCACGATCTCCAGGGTGAGGTGCAGGAGCTCCCTCTTGCTCTTCTCTCTCCTCTTGATCATCTCCAGGATGGTGACCGCCCGGCTCAAGTCCCGCCGCAGCTTCAGCATCTTCTCGTACGACGCCTCGTCGTTCTTACGGTTCTGTGGGGATGGACCAATGAGAACCCTTAGGGGCGAATAATCACACTGCTTCACTACGGTTTCCGGTGTGTGCTATTGTAGAAGCCAAGCAATGAATCACAACATTTTTCCTGTTTGAAACGCACACTTGATGTTAAGCTCTTCAGACCCAGGCTGTCATCGCTGCCCGGGGCTTAAACTCTCAGAATATAAAAAGGAAAAAAAGGAACGCCTTGGCCGCCAATGCTCCAGCAATCCTTTGTGGGAACCTTTGACAATAATAATCAATGATTTCAAATAAAAGCCCCCCGCAGCCCCAGCCCCGACCCTTGAGTTACTGTGTTCTGCGAGACCTAGTGTGTGTGTGTGTGGGGGGGGGATAGCCGGGCGGTGGCCGTGCATAGTGGCACTGCTGCAGCTGTCAGAGGGGGCGTGTGTGTGTGCGTGTGTGTGTGTGTGTGTGTGTGTGTGTGTGTGTGTGTGGGGGGGTGCGTGTGGGCTTTCCAGGTACTCTCCCAGCCCAGCCAATTACATTGACGGGGGGGATCCGACGCGCCCTCTTGAAAGTCAAGGGGGGTCCATGAAGAGCCCTTTTCATTTCCTTGACATGATTTGATGTTCAGGCGGAGGACTTGTTGCTATGCGGGTGCGTGTGTTTGCGTGCGTGTCTGCGCGCTGATTGGCCGCAGGATGAAGTGTGTACGTGCCGAGTGCCACCACACTGTGTGAGAGTGAGCGCGTGTTTGCATTAGAGTGAAGAACACTGCTGGGTACAATCGACTTGGAACACGGATGCCTGAGTTCAACAATGGAAAATTCTCTTGAAGATTACAGTCTTGCTGGCTGAATATCCCAACTCGAACTGTACTACGGTTTTCTGGTGGTTTCTCCACAAAGGACGGTTCGAGAAACGATGCAAATAATATTATGCATTCATATCCTTTACATTGCATACATTCAGTTTGATTTCATGTCCAGTCGATTACTTTGCAGCTTGTATTTCCGCTGAGATACACCCCAACAAATCTCTTGCCCGCGAGAGCTTGAACCTCATTTATTGTCGTTGTGCGCCAACGGCAGCGAGCAGTCGTAAACTGAAACGTACTCCCCCGCCGGCCTTATGTGTGGTCCATAGTGCTATTGACCACGTACCTCTGGGATTCTGAAGGCCCACAAGCGACCGTTAAAGACAGGGCCGTGGGTGGACCGTCCTGAGAGAACAAAACATAAACCGCCCCCCCCCCCCCCCAACACACAACCTCTCAGTCTCACCTTCCGGGTCTGCATCTTCTCGGTCCTCCGGCGGAAGCCGACGTAGGGGTCGCTGGTGCTCGAGCCGTCCCTCTTCTCGTGCTTGACGCTGGGGATGAGGTAGCCCGCATGGCAGCTTTTCCTCTTGCGGCTCCAGTACTCAAAAACCTCCTTGATGAGCTCGTCGTCCTCCTTCAGCAGCAGCTTTGCCTCCTTCAGACTGACGAGCTGCGTGTAGCGGGGGCGAGAGACACCCACGTGCATTGAGTTAGCGGTGATAGCAACTCCAGTTATATGCATAGAAGACACTTCCATATGTATTACAGAGTATAAGCATGTCAAATTTGTGTCTTACAGCTGTAAACGTGTAGCCATTTTACAATAAATGAGGATCCCTATCCTGGACCACAGTTTAATAACATCTGGAACCCGCATGAACACTTCACTGTAAATCAGAGCTCATAAGGTTGAATGGCTGAAGATTCCTATGCAGATATGTCAGCACGACATTCACTGTTTAAAGCGTGCTCCCTGCCTCAGACAAGCACTGTGACTAGCCCTGTGCTTTATAAATACAACTGCGGTGCCTAGTTAATACAGAAACAACAGCAAAGAGGGAACTAGGACAGGGGACACAGCCGTCTCACTACATATGTATAAAGGCTCAGAGGAGCTGCACACAATAGTTAGCAGATGTCAAATGAATGAGGGCTACCGCATTAAGTAATTAATTGGTTGATTCACGCTAATGGTGAATCTACCTGTTTGTAACAAACATTGTGCGGAGCGGTGCCACTGTGGAGCTCGTAGAGGTATTGGTTTGTTTCAGTTGTGCGTCCGTGATGTAGGCAACCACAAGTACTATTGCATCAATAAACACCGTCCACTTGTGTGTGGATTTTATTACGTTGGTGTTTTGATTGACAGGGAACGGATACTGCTCAGCATACACAAGCCCTTATATACAAACGCTCTTCAGGACAACATGTGTGGTAGTGAATAGAAGACTCTAGCCTAGCAGTGTGAGACACACAAACTAAGGAAAAGGAGTAAGAGGGAGGTTGAATGGGGGGTGACTCTAGCCTCCTGCAGCAGGCTGGGTTAGAGGTGGCGCTACATGCTGAGGTCCGGGCAGGGAGGTTCAGGTGATGCTCTGAGGTCGCCCGTACCTGCTGCCCGCTGCCCTTCTCCAGCCGGTCGATCATGTCTTCCAGCTGCAGCGCGGTGATCTCCATCTTCTTCTTCAGCTTGTTCACAAACGTCTCGTCGTCCGTGTCCAGGTCGTAGTCGGGCTGCTCTGCGTCCAGACAGAAAGCTGCTAGGGGACCGAAGGGGCGGTGGCTGTTAGAGGACAAACTAAAGCCTGAAGAAAACACAGGTCAACAAAACCAAAACAACCCCAAACACCAATAACTACCATAGCACCGGCAGAACTTTTTTGTGAGGATTTTGAGCAATTCCCAGACTTGTACAATCTTATCTTTCATAGAGTTTAACAGAGTAGTTTTTAGTGGTGCAACGGTTCACGGGTTACCCGTGATCCGTACGGATCAACCCCCACGGTTCGGGACGCAAGTGATCCGCGGATCGGCTGATAAAAAAAAAAAGTTGTGCGTTCACGTGATCATCGCATGTTTAAAGGACAATTCCGGTATTTACAACATCATCAAGTAGCGTAGCGAAATAGTTTCTGTCATGTTTTATTTGGCGTTCCGTAAATCCCATTGAAACGGAAACCGGAAGCGGAAATGTTTATGTTTGGTTGTAGTCTTTTCGCTTGGTTCTCCGTATCAACAGTAGGGCTAGAACCGAGCGAAAAGACTACAACCAACCCACCTTGCAATGAGCAATGAGTCTTCCAACAGAAATCAACGAATTTACAAAATGCCAAATAAAATACGACAGAAACTGTATTTCGCTACCATACTTGATGAAAAAAAAGATGAGGATGTCTGCATTGCCTGGGGAGAGTGTAGACTCTAAACTCTCCCCAGGCAATGCAGACATCCTGAATTTAATTCAGGATTATTTACTATCGATGTTAATAAGAAGAAGGAATAATGCCTTAGGTTGCAATTCTTTTAAATATTGACTATGTTTAAAGGAAATAGGATTATTGCCTAATTTTTCACTTTATTTAGTTTTTACACATTTGAAGAATTATTTAAAATCACATTTGTCTTGTTATCTTTTTTATTGTTGTTGATCCGAAAATGATCCGACCCGTGACTCAAAAACCGTGACACGATCCGAACCGTGAGTTATGTGATCCGTTGCACCCCTAGTAGTTTTCCACTGTTATTGTACAATATTGTGCATTTTTGCTTTTCCATCCCTCATTCTGTAGAGCCCCATTAGCCTATGAGTCAGACTCCCACAGGGATCTGTATGGACCACAGAGATTTGGGCCAGACAAATTCAAACGCTCCCAGGGTAGTTACATAATCCAGTGTTGAGACTCTTCACAAACGCATCCAAATTCAAAAAGGCCCTCTCCAATTTATTCTGATTCAACGGCATTTAGAGAAGTGAGCAATTCTGTCGAATCCAAACCCTTATTCGTAGTAACGGTGCATAACAGCAGGCCAGCTGTATCCCTCCGTGAGCCTTTACTCTGCTGAAAATACCCTTGTTTACTTTCTGAGTCACCAGCGTGTTGGGAGGCGGCCACACCCCCGAGGTCATTTTAACATCGGTTTTGCTGATGACATAACCATATTCATCGGCCAGGTTGCCAGATCCCTCCCAGTAAGGAGTAGTTTCCTCATCGCAGCAATACAGTCACAGACATGCCTCCCAGGCATCCGAGGATTAAGGGAGGAGCGTGTGAGTGGGGGGGGGGGACAAGTACAGCTACATAGGACATACTGCGCTATTGCCCAACCACATTTCACCACTGAAGCCATGTTGGACATTGTGAACCATTACCAAATGCCTGAGGCCAGTCCTGGCGATGCCAAGAGTGGAGTTTACACGCCTCACAACAGCAAACTATTTGTAGATTCAAGTTTTTTGAACATGGACAGAGCAGATCATAAGTTGCGCTGACATCACAGATATAGTTTTATGCGTGTAAACACACAGCCACATGGGGACAAAACATATCAGCCCTTTCCCGGCCTCTAAACATGTGGGCAGATATTGGCCGAGGCATTGCGAGCATAGCCTGCTGTCGTTGAGCTAGCCTACGTCCATAAAGTCTTCCCCAGATTTTAACAAGAGTCCATCGTGGAGCCAGCAGCCACACAGCCCTCTCTGAGTCTCTCACAAAGCAGTCTCAAAGATCAGGGTGCACCTCCACAACCTCTCCCTCTCCCTCACTCTTTACTCAAACACTTAAAGACAGCAGGAAGCCTTCAGCATCAAACACCCGAGCACAGGCGTCCCACCGGGTGAGGCATTCACTTACCCTCAGCTCACCTTTCTCGAGCCATCTCTCTCGCTCTCAATCTCACATGAATGCAACCTCGAACACTTCACAGATCACACACACCTTAAAAATTCCACAAACATTTAAAGCCAAACAATTATAGCTAGTTTATGTCTCATGCCTTACTACTTCTAGAAACCGGTATAACTCTCTCTACAACGCACGCACGCACACACCTTTACCTCAAATAACCCTTGACTCTTGCACAGAGCCAGAAAGATGCAAACAAACACACAATGCAAACATAACGGTAACACCCTTTGAAACAAGCAAATACACCAATGTATTTAACAAACCTTAAAAAGGAAACCATTTCAAACAAATCCCTTCTTAGCTTATCCAGACTAGCATCAAATTCAACAGCAACAGCATGGACTTATAAGACCTGTTGACACAGTCACATAATCTCAGATCCAGCAGTCCTACGTTATAAGCTAACTTCTCTGGGGGAGACAGCACAGAGCCTGGGAAAGAGACCAACAACTGGACATTTTCCCCTCGATTCTAGTTTAGTTTGATCGTAGAAGGTATATTGTTAGAGTGGACGGAGCTTTCAGGAGGGGACTTTAATAGGTTTGGTTTTACAGTGTTCAGTCTACAAAGTGTCAATTTGAAACCTTTACACTTAATTTTATATTCTACTACTCCACCTGCAGCAACATGATTGGCTCACACGAACCGTGACCTTTGTGTACCGTTACACCCCTAGAACAAAGTGAACTGACCGGTGAACTGACAAAGTGAACTCCCCCATATCTGAGCACGTCTCCCATCAGCTTTAAGATATTAATCTAAAATCCTATTCGGGAGAATACCGTCCACACTACACAGGCGAGAGGGCGCGGGCGGCAGCCTACTCACGCTGTATGTGAATGAGCTGCTTTGGCATCTTGAAGTCCCCGGGGTAGAGGGACTCGTAGTAGGCGATGTCGCTCTGGCCCTCGGGCACCGGGATCACCATGCTGTCGCGCTTCTCCCCGTACACCTGCTGCGCCGAGATGGCCCGCTGTAGGTGGTGCTCCTGGGGGGGGAGAGGAGGTGAGGAGGAAGAAGTCTCACTCAGAGGTGTTTCATGTGTCCTTCACAACTTAATATTTAGCGCATCATCTTATCATGAGACTTAGGAGGAAATAAACATGTACAGGAAGCGATACTTGTGATTGAGATGCAAGAAGGGTGCCAGGTTAAACCCCAACATTTGGGTTTAACGTAGCACCTTTCGGCCACAAGTCATACACTAACATGAAAAGGTGCAAGGAAAGATTACTCTTTCCTTGCAACTTTTCTTCACATTTCGCAACTTTAGAACCAGTTGACGGGGTAATATTTTCACACAGTGGCTTCAAACTATATTATGTGCCTTCGCAATAGACTTGTTTATGCTTGTCCAGACACTAGATTAAACCAAGCGCACCAGTTTAAGGTTTAGTCTGCTGGCACACCTCAGCAGTTCTGCAGACAGCTACACTTTACTGACGCGGTATATTAAAGTGGCCATTAAAGTGTTACCATGTATATTTCAGGGCACAACGTGTAACCTGGTGGACTCAAGGGGCCAGTCCGCTCCATCGGATTCGGTTACATTGAATTTGTTTCTGAAAGTGTTTATTCTGCCGTCGACTGCAAAACAACAATTAAATAAAAGTTGCCCACAAGGACGGAGAAAGCGCAATCCAGGCCAGGAATTCAACCAATTAAAATTTTTTCAACCGTGGCGAAATACAGTCACAGAACTCTTAACCTGATAGTTACTCATTCACAAAGCAGTGAGGGGGTGAGAGCAACAGCAAGCAGACCTTGACAGTGTTTTGCTCTTGTAGATTCGACATTACATTGCTGACGCACGGAAAGATAAATGCCTTTTAAAGAATAACAAAACACAAGTGATATTGTCGGTGACTCAAAGGTCAGGTAGTAATTGTTTCACTCTTCAATGAAAAAAAATCCAGCAACCATTTAATAGCAATTAATCAAGTGCTTGCAAATATCCACAGACGCTAGCAAACAACCCAATTCACTTAATCTGACTAAGAGAAAACAAACCATTTTATCACCCACAGATCACTTACTGCCTGTTTGGTGGAAGCTAATGCAGGTCCGCTTTGACAATTACTTAACACAGACGTGAGGAGGGTCTCAGGTTTTTAGCTTGCGCTACGACCACAGACTTCAGAACCACAGGGGATGTGCAGTGCGTTGTTCTACATACTAGCGCGCTCACTAAGGAGGCAGTATGCCCTGTAGCGATGCTGAACTGTGGTCCTATGCAATATCCTCCTCTGACAATTTACCATCTTAGCCTTCAGGCTCAAAGATGCAGAATGCATTTAAACTGCAACATCAGGGTTTGAACCCGGAACTTTTCAGCCAGAAGCCAGAACACCCTAAACGGCCCCTCGACTATCCTGCCCATAATGCTGCTTCAATTTCCAATTTTTCAACTTTCCTGTCTTCACTTAGCAGTCCGTATCAGGCACACGAGCCTAATGGAAGAATAGACTCTGTAATAGCATGCAATAGCATGCTTCTAAACTACACAAGACTCAAGCAGCAGCTCCTGGGAGAACCTCCAGACCACCTCACCCAGGAGAGAGCCACGCGCTCCCAGGGACACAGCGCTGACCTCCCCTGGGTTCCGTCCGACGGGAACGCGCACAGGGGGAACCAATGACACACACGGCCATGATGGGAGGACCAACCCCCACCCCATGCGCTGGGTCTCACCTTGAGGCCGGGGGCTTTGTCTGCCCAGACACCGAGGGGTACACCCTGGGACCGCCTCCAGCCCGGGGGTATCCTATTGTACCCCGAGGGTTTGATAGAGACCAGACTGCAGACTATAAACACGGGGGCCATTTGCAACAGTAATTAGGGGGAAAGTGGGTCCTTCATGAATGGCCCACAGGTAGGAGGGTTTGAAACTTGCCCCGTATGACTTCAGGGGGGACCCCCACTCCCCCCGCCCACAGTTTCCACAACAACCACCGTCTCAACCCAGTTTAAGAGCAGCAGATGCGGAGACGACATCAACTCAGCCCCCCCAACACACAGTCTGTTCTCTTAGGGTTCTCCCAGAGGAACAGATGGAACGATTCCCATGCAGGTTACCGTGGCAACCAAAGTGTGGCCTTCCGCAGGTGATGGAGGAATGCTGAGGAAGTCTCCTTAACTTGGAGGTGCACAAACACTTATTTTCCCTTTCAGACACATCCCACACATTACCTTGACGATAATGTGTCGTACTCCTACTCAATAAAATACATTCAGGATGCACATGGAGCTATCTCATCAGCTATCCAATACAGCCTGCAGGGCCAACACAGTGCTATAGCCCAAATACTGAGAACCATCAAACAAGGCCGAATGCTTCTTAAAAGAAATGTGCAGACAGATATATTCAATGAGTGTCCATTTTGTTGTGATACAGCTTAGTCATATACATGTTTTAAGCGCTTGCAGATAAATGTCCGTAGCTGCTAAAGCAACTACTAGCACCAAGAGTTGCTAAGCAGCCAGTTTGTTTGGCCGCTAGCGGTTCCACGCTGATGAACTGATCAACACCACAGCCAAAACCACTGCAGTACATTAGCAGAAGCATGCTATACTACGCAGAGAAAGAAAGCAGTGTGGTTAGAGTTTCAACATCAATGTCCACAGCCTAGCCTGTAGGCATCCTTTCGCAAGAGGTCCCCTACCGACTCCTAAAAGACAGCATCTGAATCCCCTGCAAGTAGCCTTGGATAACAGCGCCTGCTGACCTACACAAGGATCAAGCAGAAGGTCATGGAGACCCTCCAGACCCCCCTGCCAACCCAGGAGAGAGCCACGCACTCCAAGTGACTACTAAATTATCTCTAAAAAATAGCTAAATTGTTAATAGTAGTTAAAGTGATAAATAGTCAAATACAGCTGGGATATTTGAAGCATGCCATGGGCGATGTGTTCCCAGTGAGAGGTCAGTGCCTGTACAGGCAGGCTGTCAACACAGGAACACAGCGTGTCTCGCTGGCCAGAATGTAGGTCAGGCTGCTAAGCCATGTGTGTAGTCCTGTAGTAAAACGGCCTGTTTACCTCATCTGTCACTCCATTACGTAACAGTGTCTAGTGGGCCGCTTGTGTGTATGTGGTTGGGCAGGGGAGATTTCTGCTGATTTTACACCACTTTCCCTTGTTTGTTGCCACTCTTCAGCAGCCATTGGGATTCAGAGTGGCAATGTGACCAATCGTAGTAGAGGAAAAAGGTAAACAAAGTGACCTGGCAGATTCCTTGGCCTACACTCCCACTTGTGATGGCCGATTTCGAAACGGTTCTATCTAATCACACTCAAACCTAGAAAACAATGACCCATTTGACGAAAACCTATGACACACTAAACCAACAAAATTAACTAGTTCAATAATGACCAGGTTTTGGGGTTTAAAAACAGCACATACTAAATACCAAGTAGGCTAGGCTTTTGAGGATTCAGCCTCATCTCAAAAGGCATTGGTAGTAAACGTGGTAGAGAGAGAACAATAAGGCTAAATTATTATTGACATTATAAAATCAGCCTCAATCCGTTCATTGAAGGAACCACATAATTGCCTCCTTTGCATTCAGCAACACCCATATAATTAGCAAGTGACAAAACATTCAAAAACATTTGCATGGGGTACATTAGTTGTAGTTATTTTACAAGCTGGCTAGGTTCCTGCTGTCAGTTTGCGGATCGTTTTGATTTGAGGATAATGGCTGATGATGATAAACAAAATCATCATCAGCCAAGTATAAAGAAAGGATCACAGACTCAATGAACGTTTGGATGAAAGAAAAAACGGATTAACTTTGTTGCTGTGGGCTAAACTGTAAAGTTAAAGAGTTCCTTTCAGGGGACTCGGTTGCACGGGTGACTCATTGCTGCATGAAGTCCACCAGTGCACGGGGTTTAAAAACAACAGTTACCACCATTATGGTTATATTTCGTCCCCCTGCCATTTGTATCATACACATCATTTATATTATACCGTTTGATTTGTTGGCCCTGTTTGTTCCGTTTTCTTTAGCGTTTATATTTGTTTTCATTAGCACTTTGTATTTGTATTGTTCCCCTCCGGGAGATAAATCTCATCGCTGTTAAAATAATAAAGCATGTAGCCTCGAAACAACTACAGAAGACTCAACAGATGATTTGCGTAAACCAACTAGTCCAGAGCGGCGAACACAGACATCACCGGTGTGCAGACAGCCCATGCTGGCTGCTGGAGCTGTCAGCGGCACGCTGCTCGCTGTCAGAAGCCCCCGTGCTCTCTGTCGCCCCCTGGCGGCCGCACTCCGCCACCGGGCTCCCTGTCGCCCCCTGGCGGCCGCTCCACGCCGCCGCACTACGCTAAAGGCCCGGCGCGGCCGTCCCTCCACAGAGAAACCCAACAAAATGGTGGCGGAAACACGGGTCACGTGACTCCCTTTGTGCTCTCGGTGGCGGTTTGGAGCGGCGCCTTTCGACACAACACGGGCTTCGGGTCGAACACGAAATAAAAGCGACTTTGCGATAACGTTCGCGGCGAAACCGGGCCGTGAGACGCGTTACACGTCGAGATCCGTCGTGTAGTCCGCGGAAGACAAAAAGAGTAGCAATGGCGGCCATTTTGCCACTTTGCCTGCGCAGGCAGCGCCTCTCCAAATGAAAAATAAGGCAAAAGGCGATCCGTCATGAAGTGCAGAAGCAGCGCTCCCAACATACCGATTCCTCCTCCTTCTCCATGCCGGTCGGCATCTGCGGCACGGCCCGGTTGATGGAGGCGTACTCGTGCAGGTCCGGCAGGTCCTCGCAGCGGAACACGGGCAGCGGCTTAGCGGCGTCCAGCGCCCGGGCGCGAAACGACAGTTTACTCATTTCTCTACAATATGCAGCGCAGCATGAACCTATGCGATCCAAAGCCAAGATGAACAGCAACCCTGCTCCGAGATCTCATGGAGGAATCTGGTGTTTATCCGTGAATCGATCGGTGGGGACGGCGGGCTTCAAGGTGCGGTGCGAACGGAGCCGCGCAGGCCCGGGTGTCGGTCGCTGTCGGTCGGTCTCCCTGTTCTCCGCGGTCCGCTGTTCCTCCCTGGTTCAATACGCCATGGCCAACATGGCGGACATTACAGACTCCTCGCAGGGCTGTGCTGTGAGTTTCCGCGCGGCCCAACCCCCTCGATCACAATGCAGCCATTCCCACGCAGCGTCGTACGCCTGCGCGCCTCGCCGAGCCCTTGGGATGCGGCGGAGAGGAGGGGTACGGCCGATGGATGGATGGATGCTGATAAGGGGGTCGGGTGGGTAAAGTTTGGATGCGAAACTTTTTGGGTGGTACACTTGTGACTTTTAATATTATTATTTTACATTCGATGCGGAAATGGGATTGATGATGTAAAAAAAAAGCTCCTGATATGTGTAGATTAGAGTATTGAATGATTATTAGACTATTATAATATTAGATATTCTAGAGTGGGAATGTAGGAACATTTACACATGCTTACATTGATGAATACATAAGGAATGCTTTTTATTCTTGTAAATGCATTTAATATTGGTACAAATACGATATACTATGGTAGGCTTGTGGAAACTAAAGTTATTTAAATAGAATATACAATACAATGCAAAATGAAAGCGCCGGCCAGTTTATACGGTCGGACCAATTGTTTGCAAATTACGCCGCCATGTGGTGGAAACGTGACATTGCGGAAGCCACGGCCTTGATAGTTACACAACTTTTTATGAACTAACTTCAAAAATACACCAAACAAAAAAATGAAAATGAGACAAGTACGGTTATAGCAAGGAAGATAATCATAATTTCACTATGGACGTCAAGGAGAAGAACACAAAAAGAACAGCTAGCCTACTTCTATCAGGATTTCCAACTTGTTTGTTTGTGTGGTTTTTAATATATTACAGAACAGCCATTGGTACCAAAGTCCGTACTCCAATCAATGCAGATTTTCAAGTCCATAAGTGAAGTGAGGACATATATAAAACCATTCGACCAGTTCCCAGCCCACCCACGACGGTAAGAGAAAATTACTTGGTTTATCTTTAGCTCAATCCTCCTACACATTACTCTTACTTATTTATCTTTATTTATACTAACTTCCCCAACGTGTGATGGAGAGTATCTGGAAACCAGTCTCCTTGCATTACTTTTAGAATACTTAAGCAATTCATATATTTCCCCATTTATTTCTGGGGGCACACTATCCCAGGCAATAGTAAAACTTCTGACTGGGGCAAGTAGGCACCGCCCCAAGCTGCCAATTTAATCTGAAATTAGCAAAATACAGCCTTCCTAAATTTGTCAAACCCTGACAAAGCTTTACTTCGATGAAGTCTGTCTAATTACATTACCCATGACGCACCCTTTCAAACACTGTTTGGTTTAACTTAAATTTCTCTCCGTCTGGAACAGTGAACTCCTTATGTTACTAGTTTACCTTGGGGGTGAGGGAGAAGTCCTTCCATGGCTGGAGGTAATCCCTTCAGAGGACCCACTCAATATGCATGAACATCCGTCTGGAAACGGTGCAGGCCTCCCTTATGCACGGGACAGCAGAGCCAGGGTGTGAGAGAAAGTACTGGGGGAACAGCCTTTTAATATAGGACACCTGGGATGTCAGGCTCTGTCAACATGGTACAATAAAATACAGAAGCCCAGTTTGGATAACTACAATGTAAACTGTAAATCACCTCACTAAACACAGATTCACTAGCTGCCCACATCCACCATAGCTCATTTGAATGGCAGAACGACAAGCATAACTTTAACTCATGTTACATGACTATGAAAACAAACAACCAACATGGATTGACAAGCCGCCCTTATCCTCACTACGTACACAGTATTGTAAGCACAACGTTACCGAATACACCCAATAAACAGCCGTGTAACTATTCGACAGAGAGAGAAAGAAGGGGGGCGTCTGATAAATGTCAAGCTGTAATCCAACACCACAAGGTGTGTTGGACAGCAGAATGACACGACAAGGGCAGCAACCACCACCACCACCACAGCCCAGACCCACTGCACAGACCCCCCAACAAATAACACGAGATCCGTCGGAAAAACGGGGCACTTTGTGTTGTTTGAGGGGTTTCACCGGGCTGATCGCCCTGTGCCTCCCAGCTGTGTGCACTGGGGAGCTGGGGCTATGGCTGACAGCTACTCTGCTAATGTTAGCTCAGAGGCTTGGCACAGATCCTCACCCTACAACCCATCACTTCAGTCTCGGTGTGGATAGTGTAAACGATGACCAGGCAAACACTTTTCTTTTGTCAATACATGCCGATTCGTAGCCTAATCGATGGTGGTAAAGGAAGGAGGAAGGAAAGGGTGCAACTTACCTGCTGGTAGCCACCAAGCCACAGGGGAGGACACCAATGATCTCCTCCTGGTTGTCATGCTAGCGACTGTTACGCCAAGGCCGAGAGGATACTGGGCTGTAACGTTATACCGGTCTACTGCGAAGCTGTTTCCGGTCTCTTACGTCCCATGGGTTGGGTATGGCGGTTCACGGTTTTAGAATAACGTGAAGTATCTCAACCACAAGTATAATTTATATTCGAGGTTCGACGTAAGAAATGATATGGAAATGTTCGAAAAAATTGATAAATATCTCTCCACCGGAAGTACCTCTCTTGCCTCTCGTCGCTTAATCCATAGAGCTGAAAGTCCCGCCCTCCCCTCGCCAATAACGCGCAATTGGAGCAGAGCGGTCCTGGCGTTCCGCCTGGGAATGAGGTTACGCTACGCATGGCTAGCTCCCTTTAATGACACCTGAAAACGTTCAGATCCGATGAAAGTCGGTTAAAGTCCGTGGCGAGAACAAAAACATGCTTGATCCATAAGGGGTGTCGATGTTAGTCATATATCTTCATGGATTCGCTGAGGTTACTTCGAGAGAAAAGCTTCAAACTGACCACCAAGCCACTTTGCATCTGAGCTGTGATTGGACAGCGAAGGCGACCAATCGCCTGTGAAGAGTTGAGGGAACGCTTTCTCTCTCGATGCAAATCCAGCCAATCACAACTAGTGACAACAATGAAAAAATAAAAAAGTAAGTGCGCGACAGAATAACAATAATAGCATAATAATAAATAGTATTTCATTTACAATATAACATAACTATGTTTGTTTCCATCTTTCATGTTGCACCTTCTCTTGCTATGTGGAAAAATAAAAAGACAGCACTTACTAGACTGCTCTAGTTCTGTTTCATTAACTTTGGATTTAATGGTCGTGTCACACTTTTTTGGAACCCTTGCCCTTAACGTTTTTCGAAAAGTTTTATTATTTTTGCATCTTTTGAGACAATCTGCAGTTTGCTTCCTGATCAGCATGAACCCAGCCACCACAATACTGAGTATGTTTGTGAAATAAGGGTGTCGATGCTCCAGATTCATGCTGTACGGTCTGTGTATAGCCATGGGTCCAAAAAGATGAACCACGAGAGATTGAGGAGGACCTTTGTTCCCACAGCGATCAGACTCTTTAATCAGAGCTGTTGACAACGGCTCTTATTAAACACCACATCATATATAACAGGTTGTATTGTCACACACCTTCCCCCACCCCTATCCTATTCCTGTTCCCACACAAGTCTCACCTCCGAAGAGGGCTTCCCCGGGGCTGGTGCTGATGAGATTGGTTTCATGATGAAACAAGAAGGAAAATGCGGAGAAAACAGACAAATGAAAACAATTTCTGTGACACACCCACACAAAAAGCCTCGGTTCAATCCGCCGCGTGCCACATACTGGCTCAGACACTGTGGGCGCGAACAAGGCTGCATTGTGAGGATGAATTCTGCTGGGCTGCTTAACTTCTCCCCAGCAAGGCTAGCCTGCAGCCATCTACGGGCAGACAGACAACACCAACCAATATATTCTGAGCAGCTCATTCTGTTCCTCTGTGCCAACATGATTCAGCCTAACAAACTGCACTTTGGCCTCTTCTAAAGGCCAGACTATGATGATGATTATGATGATCATGGCAATGATGATAACTGTGGTGATGATGATATGCCTCATGATAATGGAAAGCACTTTCCTAGTGTTTAGCAAGTCAACGTAAAAGAGTCTACAGGCCGTCCGGTCTTCTGAACACAATTATGGAACGGGCAGTTGGGCCCAACTAGACACTGCAGGGTGGTGCACATTATCTGCACACACCGCACACATTTTCATTCCACACTTCCCCTAAGGTACACAGGTCGGTTATAAATGAGTGAGTTTTAAGACGTGTTTTAAAACATAAATATGTTTGTATTCCAATGCATCATGCTGTAATTTAAAACGACACAGACAGTTTTGTAAATGTTTGTTATGATGCGACGCCAAAGACAAACATTTCCTTTCATATTAAAGAAAGAAAGACTGCACAATAATTTCCAGAAGAGTGCAGTTCCTCTGTGGTATGCTAGAGGGCAGTAAAGACCAACGTTACGATCAGTGTGCGCCGCTGGACTTGAAATGCATAAAGCACAATATTCACCTTGCTATCATTCACCATCTCAGAGCCGGGCAACACAGCAGAACAAAGCACCAGCATAAATAATACACTTATTTATTTATTTACGGCCGGCTGGAGGGAAGAAAAGAATCAGACACTACATATTTATCAATTGAGTTTGTCTTAACAATGTGGGCACGTACCATTTCTCCACGTCCCGTAGACAACTGACCCCTGGAAAGAGGCTAGTTGGATCCAGAACACCATCCGACTCAGTGGCTCTGCAGTCCACCAAAGGGGGGGGGGGGGGGGGCAGGAAACCAGAGTTTCAAAATGGCACATTAGGATCCAAGCAGAGGCAGCCGAAGACATCCGACACGCCAAACATTGTCGGTGACGAACAGAGCGGCCTGATGACTCCGGCTCCAGGTGAAGGGAGGACGGCCGCTTGTGTGGCCCAGCGGGGGAGCTGATTGAGAAGACGGTCGGAGGTTCTCCTCCGCAGTCAGCGGTCCGGACACCTGCTGGTGGTCGGTGTGGGAGGACTCTGAACTGTGTCCACAAATGGTCCTGGCAAGAGAATATATATATATATATATATACCTGTGTTATTCTTCACCCTGACCCTACGATACTTTTTTGGATTTGATTCTGGTCCCTTTGTCATCGTTTTCATACATTTGTTTTTGGGCCTTTGTGAATTTGATGAATTCTGGATGAATAGGGACAGTGGAGCCAGAAGATCGGGTTTTGAGGAAAGAAAAGGAATGACGTGTGCAATAGGAGCACAGGTTGGAGCTGCACCTGGCTGACACTAGTACACAGATAACATGCTACGTGGTTAGCACAAGGTGCTCAGTGCAGCACTGAAGGGTTAGCGGTTTAGCATTTTGAGCCCCCTTTCATCATCATGCTAGGCGCTAGGTGAACTTATTCAGTCTTCACAGCGGAGTGCCCACGCACTGCAGTGCTCTCCAGCAGGTCCTCACTATGACCTCACGACTTCCTCAGTACAAGATGGCCGTGTGTGTGTGTATGTGTGTGCAGGTGTGTTCATCTGCGAGGGTGTTGGCTTGTCAACTTGCCGGTGCATCACTGTCACCGCGGCGACCAGCGTGTTATTATTGGACCGATTTGACTGACACACCCTGACAGAAAGGGCTGTGCACTGAAAGTGTTTCCATGTGTGTGAGACTTTGTGGGGGGTTTGTGGCTGTGTGTGTCAGTGTGTGCGGGTGGTGTTTTTGTGTGTGTGGATGTGTTGGTATTAGTGTTGGTGTGTGTCTGTGGGTCAGTGTGTGTTTGTGGTGGTGTGTGTGGTTGTGTAAGTAGTAGCGTGTGAGTGTTGTGTTTGTGGTTGTGTAAGTATCAGTTTGTGTGTGTGTGTGTGTGTGTGTGTGCGTGTGTATGTGCATGTGTTTGTGGGAGCATTTCCATTCTCTCTTGTAACACCGCTGTTTCTGCCGCCTGCAGCATCTCTGTCTCTTCCTGGAAGCGGCCAAACTCCCTGCAGGCCTACATGATCCTGGCGACTTGTTACCATAGCAGCAGAACTGCCACACCCGGCATCACCACGGAGACGGACACCACAGCTGTGATCAGAACCAGAGTCGATTCTGACAGATGCTGGGATGAGGTGGGAGACAGGATACGGTAAAACACAAGACACTGAGAAACTGTAGTTTCTCAGTGTCTTGTGTAGAAAACTGTAGTTTCTCAGTGAAGCTGGTATCGCAGGAGCTGATTAGTGTTTATTTTTTTGTTTATTTACCCATCTCTCTTTGCATATATTGTGTGCCCTTCTATGCTCGAGGCATACAGTCACCGAACTCAGAATCACAAACAGGAACTCACATAACAGCAACTGATATATAACGACACAACAGCAACTAATATAACACACACACACACACACACACACGCACACACAAACACAAACAGCAACTGACATACTAACTGACATTGTTGATATGTTTGGTTTGCACAGCCACGGTATGGAACAGAATATATTCCTCGAGTTCCTGCCCTCTTGTCAGGGCTCCAGAGATCTCTGGCATTTGGAAGCAGAGCGTACACCATACATCTCCTTTCACCGTCCATCTCCTCTCCCCTGATGAGGGAGAGCTGGAGGTTCCTAGCCTGTGGGCCGCAGTATTCCCCCGACCAGGGAGAGGTTAAGCTGGGTACAGATTCCTCCTCCAACTCTCCCCTGCTGACCCAAGGTAAGTACTCAGTGCATATAGACGCACAGCCGGAAAAGCACAAGAACAGCCACATCTAAAATGCTAATCTTTTATGTTTTGTTTTGCAAAACACAAGGGAATAAATTACGCAAAAATAAAAAAAAAAATATTCCTTATATGAAGAAAAAGGTTTTGCATCATAATATTGTTTCGCCACCTACTGTTTTGTTGTAAACTACAAACCTTTGTTTAAATGTTTCATGTACTGAATCCTCCAAAGGAATGGTGATAGCACTTGCACTGGTGCTTGGGCAGGAAGGTCAGAGCCATAGTTGGAGTCAGCATACGATTCTGCAATGCAAATAGACCTTTTATCACAATGATATTGTGACGTTCGGAAAATGCGAAAACTAATAGCAGAAGCCTTTTCTCCTGGTTTTGCTGTAACTCACAGCAGAGACTGCAGCTCGCTGGGGCTTTTCTTAAATGTTCAAGTAATTCAACAGAACAGCCCCATCTGTCTTCAGCAATTCCCACCGGACATCTTAAAAAATAGCAATTAATTCGGATTAATGAGTATCGGGATAATTTGGGATTAACTGAGATGTAGTGTTTTAAGGGGGCTTAGTTCAGGTCTGTCCGCAGCAGTACAGTTTGGCTCTGTAGTACACCAGCGTTCAATGAGATCTCATACCTTCGTGCTTCGAGTGTAGGTGGATGTGAGTTCTCTGGTGAACCTTTCAATGGCCCACATGTGGTTTGATAGTGTGGTGACAGATGTTGTAACCTGTTGTTAGTTTCCTGAAAGACATTCTCCCACTCCCTCCCTCTGTGACTCAATCACACACACACACACACACACACACACACACACACACACACACACACACAGACACACACACACCCAGACACACGCCTACAGACACACTCACAACCCCCTGTACATACACTCACACACACACACATCCACACCCACCACCACACACCCACACACCAAGACACACACAACGAGACCCACACACCCCAACACATACACACACACACAGCGCCGTGCCCTTGGGTGCACTGATGAGCACGCGTGTGTGTGTAATATGTGCGCGCGTGTGTGACAGCATCCTGAAAAGAGCTGTCAGTAAACAGAGCGTATCAGAAACCTCCCAGGACATCCAGTCTGAAGACAGGCAGCAGACAGAGCCGCAACCTTGGTTCCATCAATCTCAACGCGTGTGAATTAGCACCGCTTCAACAGACTCCCAAACAGGCTCTATACATGGAGACATTGGCCTTGTTAGTGTCAAGGCCACTATCCGTCGCTCTTGCGACACTGCTCAGAATACGCAAGAACGAGACGTTTTCTTCTTTATTTCACTATTTCAATTTGTATCATTTTTTTTTGCCATTGCAACACGAAAACATAGACTTCACTCTCAACCTCGCCACACATTACATGACCCTCTGCGCCCTACCTCGCTAACACAGTCCCCCCCCCCCCCCCCCCCACCCGGACACTGGCTCCACCTGTAGAGGGGAACCAGGAACACAGACCTCGCTGTGCCTTTTTTGAATTGAAGTTTTTGTGCCATTTAACCTGGACGCCACAGTCCGCTAAACTACGGAGAGAGGGAGAGAGAGGGAGAGAGAGAGAGAGAGAGTCAGAGAGAGCGAGAGACAGGGGTTTCCATGGTAACGTGGCGTCGGCTGCCCAGGACCTTGTTTCTTTGACACAAACAGGACCCCTAGGAGACGCGGAGCTGGAGGGGGGGGGGGGGGGAGTCACTGTGCCTCGTCGCTCAAACCCGGCGACACGGGACACAGCTTCAACCAGAGAAAACCCGACTGCCGACGAGAGTTTGTGCAGCGTTCATAATAAACACCCCCCCCGTCCCCCTCCCCTCCCCTCGATAACAATCCCAAGCGCAATTAGCGCCCCCGCTGCAAATGAGCTAATCATAATCAGCGCTGATGTCGATTTACCAGGTGAGGGGGCTGTTAGCCCCATGCTAACAGGAGCACTCACACAATCTACCCCACGCCGGCCATGGAACTAAATGGCTGCCACTACTGCCGCCGCCGCCGCCGCCGCCGCTGCTGCTCACCCTCATCACCGACGTCGGGGCGGGGTTCGCGGGGGGAGACGAGCAGAAAGCGCTCGCGAGCCAACTCAGGTATTTCTCCATCACAAACCGCCAAGGTTTATGGGGTCCCCCGCCCGCGAACAGAGGGAAGGTAACCGCGGCGCCCAGGCTCACATCCTGCCAGTGACCCGCGTAGCGTAGCGTCGCGGCTAAACCTTGCTTACATTAGCGCACCGCCTCAGACGGAGTCTGGTTTGTCATGAGAATTAGTAGGACGGCGTTCCAGCAGCACGTTGGGGAAGGATTCCAGTCGAGGTGGTGGGAGGGGGGGCGGTATAGGCTGCCAAATAACCACAGGAGGAAAACAATAAAGGTTTGCTAATTAAAAAATGAGAGGGGGGAGAGAGGAAGTTGTGTTGCAGATGCCTGGTTGTTCCTCCTCTATCAGAGGAGGCAGGGGGTGTACTGAGGGAGGCGCTCCCGCTGTACGGTTCCGTCGTACTGAGGGTTTGGCGGACGTTGTGAGTCAACATGAATATGATCCCAACGCTCCGTTTCCCTGCTCACGGTGGGTGCCAAACGGTGGAGAGGCCTTGGAGACAGAGGGAGTCAACACCAGCATAATAATAACAACGACAATAATATATTTAATTTACTATGTAATATAACTTGCTTTGTTTTTGAGGGAGAGAGGAAGGGAGGGATGCACTTCAGCTACAGAGAGGGATTGAACGTTAAAGAAAGAGAAAGGGGGGAGAAGGGAGAGAAAGCGATAGACAGAGAGAAAGCGAAACGAGGAAGACACAAATGAGGCACATGAGAAACGAGGCAGAGAGATTCAGTGAGACTGGTAGAGAGAGCGAGAGAGAGAGAGAGGGCTCATGCTGTTCAGGATGTTTCGCACTCAGTAGCAGACCACACGTGTCTTCAGCGTATGTCACTGCGCTCTCTTCTGCTCCTGTCTCCACCGACAACTCTCTCTAAACTGGACCCCCCCCACACCCCGTCACGTCCGTTGCCACGGGCGTGACGTTCATCCCCGCGGGAAGGCGTTGATAAATGCGCCTCATTCTCGTCTGTCAACGAGAGGACGAGGAGGTGGTGGGGTCACACACATGCAAAGTCACACGTGTGCAAATAAAGGTGTAATTCGCACTTTGAGGGCGGGTATTGGTAGTGTGGATGTACAAACATGCACACAAGCCTTTCCAGAAGAACACACACGCACACACGCACGCACTGACACTCACACTTCAACTGAATTGACTTGCTCTCACTTCACACGACCCCATCGACGCATATGCACACACAGATACACACACACACCCTTTATTAACCACAACTATCCTCCACACACACAACTTCTATTGAACACACCTATCCAAAACACACTTCAATCCGCATACAAACAAACACACACAGACACTCTTCTAAATCAACACACATATACAGACACGCCCACACACACATGTTCAAACACAGAGCTCAACAACACAAACACATCTTTTATTGAGCGCAAAACTACACACACAAAACCAACACACACATTCAACACACCTATCCAGACAGACCAACACACACACACACACACACATTAAACACACCTATCCAGACAGACAAACGCACACAAGCAGAGGGAGCGATGAAAGCCTCAGATGGGATTAGTCCCCGCCCACCCAGCCTGTTCCCACCAGGGTGCTTTCCGTCTGCACGCCGTTTACCCAGAATGCCGTGCTGTTGATTCCGACCTTTAAGTAAGCGCCTTTGAATGGGCTGCCGCCCGTCCGCCTGGGAACGCCGTTTGATAGCAAGATTTGAGGCGGGAATCAATTCCACGCTCGGAGAAATACTCATTTCATAAGATAAATATTACATGCCTCTAGACTCGCAGACGTGTCTTGAGGAAAACAACAAACAAACAAACAAACAAACGCAGGACAAAACGCGGCTAAGTAACAACCTTCACTTTGATCTGCCTGGCTCTCACATGGAGGGTATTCCCCCCCGCCAGGAGACGATCCGAGGCGGTTGACGGGTGATAAACACGTTGATTTCCCACGGCGGACATTCTGCTCTTGACAAGAGACATCCCTACCTAATCGCTCAGCGAATTATACCACCCAGGGTGCATGCTGCCAAGCGAATCCTTCAGCCAATCATAAGTCAGCGTTTGTGACACACACACAAACAAACGCACACCTGACTTATTCATTTTTTTTTTCTTTCCTCCTTTTACTGCATTTATACCGCGCTTTTCTAACCAGTGGCCACTCAAAGCGCTTTACAATACTGCCCCATTCATTCACCCATCCATTCACCCATTCACACACCGACGGCGGTGTCAACCATGCAGGGCGACAACCATGCTCAGGAATACCTCAACACTCAGCCAGGGAGAGCCGGGGATAACCTTTAGGTTACCAGCCAACCCGCTCCTGAACCACATGCCGCCCAGTTCAGTTCCTCCTAAGTAAAGAGGGGAAGGTATCATCGAGTGATAAGGGTTTTTGACCCCTTAAAGTGTCGGTTTCGATCCCCAATGTCTACAGTCTAGCTATAGGCTTCCTGGAGCAGTCGCCCTTAACCCCTTAACCGGCTCTTTAATTAAACGTGCTAAATTACCAAATATAAGTATTTAAGAGACAGACCAAAAACGCATCGCACTGAACAATTCTTATTCATAGAGCGGAGCCTGCCTTCGAGTTTAAATGATCTATGATAGCCTGCAATTCAAACCAGCCTGTTAGCACGAAATCACAAAACAGGTCTATTATTTACACTTCAACCGGAATGGACCCTGAAATGAACAGAGCTACCACATCGAGCAAGCTCCAGCCGGGCTTGTTTTGTAAACAAACTCTCCACTGTGTTAGCGTCTTTTTCTGTCTGTTCTCTACTAATGCTAAGTCGAGATATGGACAAAAAATGTCTGTCAGACAGACGGAAATATCATATATTGAACAGCTCAGTCTGTTCTGTAATGAGTAAAGATGTAGATAGTAACTTCTTCGCCCAAATATCTACTCATGCTTAAATATTTTAAGTGTATTGTGAATTCCAGTGGCAACGTGAATTCCCTTACCAGTATAATAAATAAACTTGAAAACTTTTATTCCACTCAAACCACACCCGGAATCTCCCAGACACGATGAGATATAATATCATTCTATAACTTCAAACCTTTGTTTGAACCTAACAGGAGAATTTGAGACTTGAGTCGGTGGACTGTTGAAGCAACCCGAGGCGATCTCTTACTTCTCCTTCAAACACCCCCTGGCAACCAGCCATTTTGTCACCAACACGACTCCCCCCCCCCTCCATCTGGCCTGGGGGGGCAGCAGGACACTCTGAGTCAAGACGGATGACGTTGTTCTGAGGCTGTGTCCCTCTGCTTCAGGACAGGAAGTGACCTCACATGTCCTAAAGGAAGGAACCCCCGGGGTATCCTCTTCACAGAACCCGGACTGGGGCTTTCGGTTCCACTCGACATTCAAACCGACTTTTGTGATCCGATGTGCCAGATCGGAGCACAGGTGCAACGTCCCCAACCTGCGCTGGATCTTGTTTGGAATTCACTTTTATGTAGGAGTCCTTCCTGGATAGAAATAAATCTGCTGTGACAGCCCTGGGTAGGAGAATAACCTCAGCCACAACGAAGACGGACACACCTTGAGACCCAAAGGTACAGCTCATCCTTGTGAGGCACGTTGGCTTGTGAACACTGTTGTGTTTCTCTCCAATATGGAAGAGACGGTGCATGTATTTTCTCATCAGCGCTCTGAACTCAGCCGTCGATGTAAGATGCGAGCCATGGCGATGAATTTCCTGAAGAAAAAGCGTGCGGTTGCATGAGCCAAATTATCGCCTACAAAATATTCTAAGTGGTCCCTGGCCAACTCAGAAGCGGAATTTTAATTGATTGAATAAGTTGGCTAATTTGCATAAATGTTTTATTTGCATGACTCTGCCGTTTCTAACTCATTAACGACATCCTGGAGTTCATTAATGTCTCCGCTGTCTTCAGTTGTCATTAGCTTCACTCAGTCCTGTAAGTCCTGTGGTCTTTGGCCTTTTGGGGACAGGGGTGGTGGTGGAGGTGTTGAGGTGTCTGGCTGGTAAGTGGCTTGTCTCCAGTGAAGGTACAGAAACATCTATCCGTATGGACTTTCTGGGTCCTTGAGGCAAAAATATTCTGCATTACCCATTTACCAAGTTTCTGAATCTTTGGGTCTCGAATCAAATCCCTGTCTGCAGTCTACATATATGCTTCCTCGCAGGTCACCCTTAACCCCTACCTGCTCCTTAATTAAAAGTGCTAAATTAACAATAGTTAAATATTCAATTAACCAAACTGCATCGTCCTGAAAGATGAAGGGGGAGGGCGATTGTTTTGTGTGTGAATCTTAATAATTTTGGTTCATCTCTGTCTAATTCATATTACTGTCATAGTACTGTACATCTGGCCTCACATTAATCCTATGCCAACCTTATAACATAGCGGTTGTGGAAGCCACACTACAACAGTGTCTGTGCTCTGGCCCATTTCCTCAGACAGCCCAGGGGAATGGGCCAAGCTTATTGGGTGGTGCTGCTGATGTTAAACACAGAACCAAGCGTGCTTGTGGATAATGAAGCGTTTTTCAATGCTCATCTAATGGATTATGATGGTTCTAAGAATAAGTCGACCCCCTGTGCCTCGGTTTATCAACACCAGATAACAACAGTGGATTAAGATGAAATGTGGAGACTTTAATTTAGGTCGGTGGCGCAGTCTATTCCTTGAAGGGTTGAATCTGTAGTTTATCCTTTCTGAACATGAACATTTGAGGATCTGCAGCATTGCAGAGAAGAACAAATCATGCGGTAATTGAACCTAAGAATAGCACACAAACGAACACACACAATGTAAAAGAGTATTAATAAACACATTGAGAAAGGCTTTGATTTGTTAGGAATTGACTTCGAAATGAGACATGGATTGCATTTTATTGCATGAGTTTACCAAATATTCCTACAGACATTCACCGTCCGCCACCCACAGCCATCCAATCATGTACACATTTACCAATCCTATAAACATTCAGACGATCATACACACATTAAGCCATCACACATTCACATATTCATACATTCACCCATTCATGAGATGATACAACTTGAATGAAGATTGGAGAATAGTTTTGATCAAACATCAGATCCCATCATTCCACCTATGTGAACCTGTGTGTGTGTGTGTTTGAGCGGGACGCGCTCTGGACTGGAGCACGTGTGCATGCATTCCTATGTGTGTTTGTGTTTGCATGCATGTAGGAATGTGTATGTGGGTGCGTCTGTACGTGTGCGAGTCTCTGTGTAAACCAGTGTGTGTGTGTGTGTGTGTGTGTGTGTGAGTGTGGGCAGGGGCCCAGGGGCCCGGCCCAGGGGCCCGGAACAGAGGCCAGGAACAGGGCGCCTACGGCCGACAGGCGGAGGATCAGCCAGCCAGTGTTCCAGGGTGTCGAGCAACCAATGATCTCTAAAGCCCCATCAAACATCAGGAGAATAACAGCAGCTATGAGGAGCACAGCCCAAGACAAGTATCATAAACTATCATTATGTCTCTGCCTCTCTTCCTGCATCCTCATTTCTGTCTCTACCTCCCTTCTTCTGTCTTTATCTCTCGCTTTATCTTTCTCTCTGTCTGCCTCTATTCCTATGTCTTCCTATCTCGCTCTATCGTTATCAGTCCCTACCTCTCTTCTCTGTCCTTCTCTCTCCGTCTCTGCCTCTCCCATTATCTCTCGCTATATCTTCCTCTTTTCTTCTATCTATCTATCGACCTCTCTTTCTCTATCTCTCTTTATCTTTCTATGTTTCTCCATCTTTCTGGCTTTTTATCTTTCAGTATATCTCTCTTCTCATTCTCTATCTCGATCTTTCTGTATGTCTCTTTTCCTTTCCCTTTATCTCTCTCCATCCTTCTCTTCCTCTACTTGTCTCCACCTCTATCTCTATTTATTTTCCGTTCTGTCCTAATCTTTCTCTATCTCGTCCTTTCCTGACATGTCTGTGTCTGTTTTTCCAGATCTCAATCATTCCCCTCCTGTCTCTCTCTAACCCCCCTCCCTTTCTCTGTGTACCTCGCTCTCCATCGGTCTGTCCCTCTATATCACAGTGCCTATTTCTTTATCCATCCCTTTATCATTATCTGTATTTGTCTCCATCTGTCTTTATCTCTCCCTAGCTGTCGCTCCCCATCCGTCCATCAAAGTCGCTACCTGTCTCCAGATGCCCTCCCTATCAGCACCCCCTCCTCCCCCATCCTCTCTGCTGCCCTCTCTCTCTCTCCCCCCCTCCCCACACAGTGGACGTGGAGGCCATGGTGAAGCGCGGTGGATTAGGAGAACAGGTCTGACCCCGGGGTTGAATCAGTTGCTAACACTCTGTTAGGAAGCATTCCTCCCGCTGTCAAGACGGACGTGTGCCGGTGGCGGCCTCTAAATGAATGAGGCTTGCGGTGTGTTTGTCCGTGCCAAGGTACTCGCCACAGCCCCGGCACTCTGAAAAATAAGCGCTGGGGTGTAAAGAGATCCAGAGACAGCGACGGCTACGGCAGAGTGTGGGTTGTCAGGGGGGGGGGTGTGGTGAGGGGCGGGGTAGGGGGCTTGGTTACGGCTGTCGGGTGGAAGAAGCACGCAAACAAACCATTAAGCGATCACATACCATCAGAGGAGGAGAATAATAGCGGGGATTATGCATCGGGAGCTCTGCTACGACCGGCTGGGAGAAAATAAACGGAAAAATGTCCACAAGATCAAGCGGCTTTGCGCTGCCTCTCACTGTAGAAGACAAGGGAATTACTGTGTGTGTGTGTGTGTGCGTGTGTTTGTGTGCGTGTCTGTTTATGTGCGTGTGCGTGAAAATGAGATGGACGATATTTGTGAGACATCTGGTTTGTGTGCTCCACTAATGGAACCGAGATGGGGCAGTATGCATCTGTGTGTGTATATGTGTGTGTGCGTATTTGTCAGTTTGTGTGTGTGTATTTGTCAGTGTTTGTGTGTATTTGTCAGTGTGTACGAGCCAGTGTGTATGTATATTTATGAGTGTGAAAGGCAGCGTGTGTTTCTCAGTGTTACTTGTCAGGGTGTACTTGTCATTTTTCCGCCAATGTTTAATTCCCATTCAGTCCCGTTCCTCTGTATTATTCTTGCAGGTACAAAAAAGAAAAAAAAGGTAATTTTCTGACAAGTACTACAACAAAAGACGTGTGAAAGGAGTACCTGCGCTGTAAGCCCGAGACAGCCTGGACAAAAAAAATCAATCACAACAACCTGATTAACATCGTCTGCGCACAATTCTGGGAACACAAAAACAGGATCACCGTGGCAACCAGAGGCGCGTGGCGGCGTCGCTCTGGGCGGGAACTCGGGAGGGATCGAACGCGCTGCGAGGCGCTGCCGCGGAGAGACGGGTGATTTTGGGCCTGAACAAGTTAAAGATTTTCCAATCAAGGCGCGTCCACGTCTCAATCGTTCACGGCGATTATTAATGACCGGCTAATTTCAAGGTCAGTGAATGATCAGAGTCGTTAAGTCGCTTGAACGTCACATCCCAGACGGGTTCTCTCCCTCTCTCGGTTGGGTTCTGTTCTTCATATTTCTTGAACGTTGACCACGGTGGGATGGATCATCGAGCTACGAAATACTGACGAGATGTAGACGGAGATTGAGAGAGAGGGAAAGATTTAAGGATACATAAAGATATGAAGATTGAGAAAGGGAGGGCAAGAAAGAGGGGGGAGAGGGATGGTGAGAGAGAAGAGATATGGCAATAGAGAGAGGGGGAGAAAAAATAAGATAAGGAGATAGACCAAGAGGGAGGGGGGGGAGAGAGAGAGAGAGAGAGCAGACCTAACGAGCTGATCATGAGCTCTCTCCTGAAGGGAGAATGGGCCTGATGTCCGCCTCCCCTGATTGGCTGAGGCAGGGGCGTGTGGTCGAGGGCCCGGGGAAGGCGTCCGTGGTCATCCGTTAGTGATAGCAGCCTGAACTAACGAGTGGAGGTGATGTCTCAGGTGTGGAGGAAACCTCTCACTGCTCCTGTTCTGCTCAGCTCCTCGCCGCCCCGGCCTCTGTGTGTGTGTGTGTGTGTGTGTGTGTGTGTGTGTGTGTGTGCAAGAGTGAGTGTGTGTGGGTGTACGTATTTGTGTGTGTGTACATGAGTATGCTATTTTGTGTGTGTGCATATAGTGTGGGTGGGTGTTGACATGAGCGTGTATATATGTGTGTGTGTGTGTGTGTGTGTGTGTGTGTGTGTGTGTACGTACATGTGTGTGTGTGTGTGCATGCGTGCGAGAGTGTCTGTGTAAACACGTGTGTGTGTGTGTGTGTGTGTCTGTGCCGGTACGTGCGCGGGTGTGCGTCTGTGTATGCCCATGCTTGTTGGAGAGGAGGGAGGGGGGGTTGGAGAGGAGGGGGGGTTAGAGGAGAGAGGGGGGGTGAGAGGAGGGGGGGTGAGAGGAGGGAGGGGGGGTTGGAGAGGAGAGAGGGGGGGTTGGAGAGGAGGGGGGGTGAGAGGAGGGAGGGGGGGTGAGAGGAGAGAGGGGGGGTGAGAGGAGGGAGGGGGGGAGAGAGGAGAGAGGGGGGGTGAGAGGAGAGAGGGGGGGTTGGAGAGGAGGGGGGGTGAGAGGAGGGAGGGTTGGAGAGGAGGGGGGGTGAGAGGAGGGAGGGGGGGTTGGAGAGGAGGGGGGGTGAGAGGAGGGAGGGGGGGTGAGAGGAGAGAGGGGGGGTGAGAGGAGGGAGGGGGGGAGAGAGGAGAGAGGGGGGGTGAGAGGAGGGAGGGGGGGTTGGAGAGGAGGGGGGGTGAGAGGAGGGAGGGGGGGTTGGAGAGGAGGGGGGGTGAGAGGAGAGAGGGGGGGTTGGAGAGGAGGGGGGGTGAGAGGAGGGAGGGGGGGTGAGAGGAGAGAGGGGGGGTGAGAGGAGGGAGGGGGGGAGAGAGGAGAGAGGGGGGGTGAGAGGAGGGAGGGGGGGTTGGAGAGGAGGGGGGGTGAGAGGAGGGAGGGGGGGTTGGAGAGGAGGGGGGGTGAGAGGAGAGAGGGGGGGTTGGAGAGGAGGGGGGGTGAGAGGAGGGAGGGGGGGTTGGAGAGGAGAGAGGGGGGGTTGGAGAGGAGGGGGGGTGAGAGGAGGGAGGGGGGGTTGGAGAGGAGGGGGGGTGAGAGGAGGGAGGGGGGGTTGGAGAGGAGAGAGGGGGGGTTGGAGAGGAGGGGGGGTGAGAGGAGAGAGGGGGGGTGAGAGGAGGGAGGGGGGGTGGAGAGGAGACGGGCGCCATGCTTGGGAGGAGCCCGAGATAAGGGTCTGTGTTCAGGGCCAACAACACTGGTATCCCAGGGAGGGTTCTGGTAAAACACGCCTGTCCAGAGGCTCTTGTTAGGCTGTCCTTATGGCTTCCTGTAGGGAGACTCAGAGGAGGGCTGGTAAGTAGCCGCCGCCTGGGTCAAAGGTCACTTAGTGTGATTAACCGGAGCATCCCTGGTCTTCTGGTGTGTGTGTGTGTGGGGGCTATGAACCCCGCTGGGACATGAGGAGAATAGAGCAAATTGTACTCAGGCATGCATGAACACACCGACACATGCATAGGCATGAGAATAATCACACAGGGCGGCAGTGGCTCAGGAGGTAGAGCGGGGTGACTTGTAACCGGAAAGTTGCTAGTTCGTTCCCCGGCTCCTACTCGCTCAGTGTCAAGGTGTCCCTGAGCAAGAGACCTAACCTTAACTGCTCCTGATGAACTGGCTGTCGCCTTGCATGGTTAACTCCGCCGTCGTTGTGTGTATGTGTGCATGAATGGGCGATTGTTAGGTAGTATTGTAAAGTGCTTTGAGTGGCCACTGGATAGAAAAGCGCTGTTTAACTGCAGTCCATGCAGACAAAGTCCGCAGAACGCTTTGTGTTGTAAACTTCTTTTAGCCATCATGTTTTTAGCTCTTGTTAAAATTAATTTAATGGTAAGGTTTGAATGCATTTTGTTGAACAATGCTGTATCTTTGTACCTCAGGGATGTAACCGTTATGCATTACAAAAAACAATTCATTGTCTTTGATTCCTAAGTACTCTGCACTCGGTCCAGTTTTGCGTGGTTGTCTTTTGTTTTTCCAACCTTGAGGCATTTTTTATTGTTCTCAGTTTCACTAGTAAGAATATGACATGCATTATTTCTGTGCGCAAATGAACGATCCGTCCCGAAAAGAGTTGGTAGTTTGAATGAACAAGATCCGAAGATCAGAATCCGAAAAAATATCCGAACTTCGCATCACTTATGTCAATCTAGGTAAAAATAACGAACAATACATTCCAGATAATCTGCTCACAATAGCATTAACTTCAGAGTTTTACTCCGAATCATATTCAGATATTCAGACATAATAATGTGAGGCCAAAGGGTTAGGTTCATTATTATAACACCAGCAGCTCTTCTTTGCAGCTTTGTCTCTAAAACAGTGAATGTTATTTCCAACCCAAACTTTCTGTGGTTAATACCACGGTGCAATGGCGAATAACGAGCAGGATGACATGCTCGGCTCGTTAGGTCTGGAACGGGTGGCTGCAAATGAGGGGGTGGACAATCCTGGGCTGATAAAATAGGCCGTTCTCTCCAGCGTTTAAAATAGCCGTGGCCACAATGAGGCTAAAAGAGCTCACCACCAGTAGCTCCACAGTGATCCAGAGAGAGAAGACAGACTTCTCTGTTACAGAACTAGTAATCCTCGATTCAGCAGTCCGACTACGTCGTAGCTGAACGCTTCTGGAGGAAGACGATATAGAGCTTGAGAAGGTAACGGAAACTTAGATATTCTACCGAAGAAAACTCTTCTGCAGGATATCTGACTCAATAAACTTGCTTCACGTGAGTAAAAGAAGCTTTCAGAAGGGGATATTAATAAGTGTATTTCTACAATGGTAAGTACACACAGTGTTGATTTAAAACCTTAACACCCTTCTTTACAGTTTACTACCACTGGCCTAAGTACGTGTTCGTAGATCACGCAACACGATTGGCAGAGACAAATATGAAGTGAAAGAAAGTGCAACGCCCTGTCAACCATGATTTGATATCATCCGCCATTAGACCTCAGATATTAATCTAAAGTCTGATTTGAGATATTAACAAACTACAAACTTGTTTCTTGGGTTTGTGCCTCGCCCATCGTTGTCAGAGAACACCCGACCCCCTCTTTCTGAAAGAGTGGGGGCTGATAACAATTATGAGCTGCCCATTATTCTTTATTCGTGTATATTCCGGGGCCACTCGCTCAGTCGTCAGACATGACCGTTAAATCGAGGTTATGCACTCGAGTCTGATGAGGACATTAAATGGGAAGGACACCGTTGCATTTAGGCCACAAGGTGTTGTAAGACGCAAGATTTATGGAGTGTGAGCGTCAAGGACACGATATCTCCATTCTCCGGGAGGTTGTTTACTGCTGTAGCGTGATTAAGTGGCTTAAACTGATGCAAACGTATCTTTGATTATTTTTCTACTTGAATGGGCCGCCACTTCAGAATATAACTAATATTAGGAATGAGATTACACACGAGACATCAATTAACCTAGCCTTTTGTAATCCGTCTGAAGCTGAAGCTATTGTCCAGGTCAGTGATTCTACGAGCTGTCAACGCTGAGCACGTCTTCCTCTGTTAATTGCAATGAGGCGTATTCACACAAATAAAGGGGTTTGAATAGCAGTAGATAAACAAAACAAGACAAAACTTAACATGGGAAATCTGAAAAAGAGAATTGAAAGTAAGCCTTCTTAACCCTAACTTGATTGAACGTTCTAAACAATAACTTAAATAGCGGTACTCAACCCCAAATTCACCATCTAGCTAACCTATGCTAGCTAACCGACTCGCATGAGACAAGAGGAATAGCAGTTTATTTGAGGCGTTGGGCGATGGTTGTTTCATGTTGGACCTTTGGACTGGCTTATGCGCTGGTTCACTGGACAGCTCTCATCTCTCCTGGATCTCTCCAGTCCCACCCAGCAGGGATAACGAGGGTCCTGATACGTTTTGGTCGGTGTGATCAGACAAGCGGGCGGTCGCGGCCCCAAAGTAACTGCAGTGGTCTCTTTGCGCGGGGTCAAATGTGGAATCAGTACCTCCGGGAAACCACACCACTGTCTCAAGAGTTCTGCTTCTATAACTTTTTAAACTTCAAACCATTCTGGACCTTAACACACCTTCTGAACCTTAACAACTACAAATAACAACAATGAACTCAAGCTAAAGAGGGTCTTAACTGAACGTAGATTTGCAAGCTTTTACGGGCGGCCTTGCTGTGGGGGTACATGCCCCTCTCAGGATCTGAATCCTTCGCAAAAGGCATGGCGGTTTCTCGAATAGGATTAAGACAAAAACTTCATGATGAGTGTTGGACACATTTCCTTTATCTCGTTTATTACAGACAAAATTGTTGTTGTTAATCCTGGTGAGGAAGACATTGTGTTCGTATATCTAATTGTATGTGTTGTAGGTGTATGGTTAAACTCATCATGTGGACGGCTTAGTGAACAGAGTTCATCTCAGAGAGGCAGGATGTGTTGGAGAGGGCATGCTGGGAAAGCAAGGTGGGAAGAATCCCTTATCAGGACCCGATCAGTCATTTGACCTGGACTTAAGGCACAGCCTGGCACAACTACACTGCCTATAAGATAACAACAAACTGATGGTTAAGGACATAGATGAGTAACTGTAAGAAGACCAACTGTGGAACACTATTAAAGAAAAAAGACAACGTTTTGGAAAATTCATGACACAAGTAAAAAAATATATACGTATAATAAATATAATAAATATATTTCTGTAAGGAAGGCCAAATATACAGTAATAAAGTCTGCATATCCCTGCGTGATTAAGTAAGCTCAATCGTATTTGGAGTTTCATTCTCAACCCAGTCGAGGTGCATTTACTCCGCAAAATAACACAAAGCAAACAAACAAAGGGGATCCACCGTTGATATAATAACATTTTCATTCCGCCTGCATACTTAGATGGGCCTGGTTTTGGCGAGAAAGCTAGAGGAGCGGATTGGGTTATGAAGCGTCCTTCGAAGCCTTGGCATCTCTGATTCCGTTATAATGAAGCAGTAAAGACCTACTGGGCCTTGATGCAGCGTGCCAAACAGCCGGAACTAAACGACACACGCTGTGCCGCTAAATGTCACCGGGCGGGCCGAGCGAGAGACTTTGGCTGGAACCATTGAGTTCTGGGCGGTCGGACACTGGCTGGTGTGCGTGTGGGAGTTGAGAGTCGCCGCCATGTTTGTTCACGAGGGCGCCGTCTTTGCGTTGCGATGCGGCCGCTGCCAAACCCCGCACAAAGGCCCGGGTGACATTTAGCAGCTCTCTCCAAATCCCACAAAAAAGGGAAATGTATCATTGATGGTAGTGGAGGGAGGCTGTATAATCTGTTTTAATAATGTATTACACTGCTGGATGCTGTTCAGAGAAACAATAACGTGTATGAAACACAGCCTCCCCCCTCTGGCTACCGGTGACCTTTAAATACTTGCATATTTCATCTAGATTACTCATTTAATGGACAGTGGGATGAATCAAATGTGAATGGCATTAGAATAAGGGGAGGATACATGGGAAATGATCAAGTCTAGAGTATACGTAAAGGGAGGTCACTTGATTAGGAAGATAGCTTAAAGGGGACATATTATACCACCAGGTGTGAGTGTGATTAGCCTTACAAGCCGTTTCGAAAATCTGTCCCAGGTGACATCACTAGTGGGCGTGTCCACCTATATCGGTGCTGGATAGATCTATCTACCAGCCTACCCAGTGGTCTGAAGTAAACGTTGCTTATCTATCCAGCACCGATCTAGGTGGACACGCCCACTAGTGATGTCATATAGGGCAGATTTTCGAAACGGCTTGTAAGGCTAATCACATTCACACCTGGTATAATATGTCCCCTTTAATACATAATTATATACCTGGTACCAGACAAAACGACCTAGGGTTAGAAGAAACTTGACTCTACTGAAAAAAAGATATAATTGCAAATTGGCTGTATTTCACTAGGTATGTCTTAAACCCTGCTGGCGACAAAAGAAAATGATCATCACAAAAAGCAATGATTAGTGCCATTCAGAACTGAGAATAGACTAATTACCTTAATCAACTTCCTCTCAGTCGGCTCTCTGATGAATAAACAAAATCTAACCGAATCAACCATTTTCTTCCCTTATTTCAACTTTTCTTTCAAACATTTGCAAAAAATATCAAACAGCATAAAACTTTGGTTCTCATCTGAAACTTCAGCTCTTTGAGCAGAACTCGCTCCCCCTCGCAACTGAATCCTCAAATGCGTTTCGTTCGTTTTTATCTTTCTTTTTTTAGTCTCTTGCTCAGTAATGACAATTAATCAAGCATGAAATTGACAATTGCGAGACTGAGATTGAGAGAGAGAGAGAAAGAGAGAGAGGGAGGGGGGGGTTTGGGGGCGGGACTCGAAGCAAAGCCGGGCTTCGCTTTCCTTCATGCGGTCTGTGTACCGAGGGCGAGAGAGAGAGAGAGAGAGAGAGAGAGAGAGAGAGAGCGGAGAGAGAGAGAGAGAGAGAGAGAGAGCTGAAAGCTTCCTCAATCGGGTGTACAACTGCAGGTAATAAAGAGTCAGAAAGAAATACTTTTGAGGGAGAGAAGTCTGACGAACAGACACACACACACACACACACACACACATACACACACAGACACAGGTACAAAGAGCCTGCGCCGCTGGTTATGAAACAAGCCCTTCACTCAAAGCCTAGCTCATTGTGTTGTTATCTCAAACCTGAGAGAGGCCAACAGAGCGACTGTCTGCGTGAGAGGGAGACAGAAAGACAGAGAGAGACAGGCAGAGAGACAGACATAGACTGAGAGAGACTGACAGACACATGCACAGAGCGAGACAGACAGAGGACAGCGAGCGAAGAGAGGGAGAAAAAGACAGACGGAGAGAATGACTAATATACAGAGAGGGAGAGAGATAGAGACGCAGAGACACGAGTGAGAAAGAGAATAGAGGAAAGAAACCGAGATATAAGACGGAGAGTGCTGAGGGTTTGTTTGATAGAACTACGGGCACTACAACGGTTCCTGTTAGCATCAGTTCGTGCTTCCTCTGTCTTCCTAATCTCCCTCATCGAACACGACGACCGTTTCTCTCCACCGGAGATAATAAAACACACATCTGAAAGCAGGCCTGGACGGCTCCTGCTCTTTATCTAAAATGGCGGGGCACTGCGGGAGAGACGTTTCAGCTAAGAACATCACACGACGGACGGGGCACGCAAGAGTGGGGCCCGGGAGAGAGAGAGAGAGAGAGAGAGAGAGAGAGAGAGAGAGAGAGAGAGAGAGAGAGAGAGAGAGAGAGAGAGAGAGAGAGAGACAGACAGACAGACAGACAGACAGACAGACAGACAGACAGACAGACAGACAGACAGACAGACAGAGAGAGAGAGAAAGACAGCAGGAGAAGTTAAGCTGAAAGCTTTCTCAATTGGGTGTACAACTGCGGGTGATGAAGAGAGAAGGGTGGAAACACTTCTGAGAGGGGGGAAAAACAGGAGAAAAGCTTGTAATGCTCACGCTCACACACACACACACACACACACACACAGACACTGCCGCTATCACTGTGTACCTGCGGTGTACATTGTGTGCTGCTGGAAGTGGGCCAATTACTACAGTTTATCTATCTTCCTTTTCTTTCTGGTTATTTTCTCCACGTCACAACACACCGGCCTCACTGGGTGCAGCGCCATACATCACTGCCCGCTGAGCTCGCTCTCTCCAGGAGAGAGAGACACAGAGACAGCGTGACGGAGATAAAGAGAGATTCAGGATGAGGAAGAGGAGGGCGATTGAGATGGGATAGGCTAGGAGGAAGGGGTGTGTGTGGTAGTCTGGTGGGGTAATGTGTAGTCTCACGGTTCGGGTGTTTGTGGGACTTCCAGCTATATGTGTTGAGGCTGGGAGGACTAACATATCAAACAACATTGTATGTTATTACAACAATACGGGGCGATTACAGCAAAGGCAGAGCAGAAATAAAGGGTGAATTAACCGTGAGCAGCACGCTCTGCGTTAATCACCCACTCAACAGGCGTCCGCAGATAATACCACCATATTCAAAACATTGATTTTGTGGATGTACTGCAGAGATTAATATGTCATGTGCAATAAACACATAGAGAGAGAGAGAGAGTTTTGGAGAGAGAGAGAGAGAGAGAGAGAAAGAGAGAGATAGAGAGGTCGATGAAGCATGGGGGAGAGAGAGAGAGAGAGAGAGAGATGTAGTATGAGATGGAAGAGAGAGAGAGATGTAGTATGAGATGGAAGAGAGAGAGAGAGAGAGAGAGAGAGAGAGAGAGAGAGAGAGAGATGTAGTATGAGATGGAAGAGAGAGAGAGAGAGAGAGAGAGAGAGAGAGAGAGATGCCGGTGACCAGAGGCTGGACATGGCTGCGTGTTGTGGTGTGGTGTGTGTTGTTCCCAGAGCGTCCACTGGGGGGCAGAATGGCCCAGCGGTTGTAGAGGCAGCAGAGAGCCGGTCTCAGAGCTCGGTGCAGATGTTGTGCTGGGCTGGGTCTACCGGAGAGGGATTAAATAACGCAGCTTGCAGGGGAAGGAGGTGGGGCGCGCAAGCTAATGTTTATTGGGATTTGCCGCAAATGCATGAAAACGGCACGTGTGTTTGTGTGTGTGTGTGTGTGTGTGTGTGTGCATGCTGGGCTGTGCAGCATGGTAAAGCATGCACGGCGGAGTGGCTCTCAGCAGGGATCCATGCGGTCTGTACATGGTGCAACATAAACTGATACACAAGTAAACACGGTAGCTCTGCACTGACAGATGAACACGGAACACAGCGCTTCATAACCGCCCCCCAACAACAACACACACAGCCCTGGGTAGACAGCCGACAAATACACACACACAAACACACACACACACACACAACCACACACACACACACAACCACACACACAACCACACACACACACACACACACACACACACACACACACACACACAGTGACATGTGGGAACACATAGTGAAAGGTAAAAACAATGTGTTACCCACTGAGGGCCGTGGTGAGGACAGAACAGGTGCAGCCAACCCCTCCTTCTCCCCTCCTCCTCCTATAGTCTTTAATCTCACGCTCTCCTCACTCCCCCCCCCCCCCCGCCCCCTCACCCCTTCCTCCCTATCGTGTCCATAGCTCTCTCTCTCTCTCTCTCATCTCCCTTTTCCGTCCTCTCTCGACCGCGTCCCTCCCTTTCCTTCTCTCTGCGTCGTTCCTCGTTGCCCTTACCTCCCCCCTCCCTCTCTCTCCGTTCCTCTCCTTCTTTCTCGCACGCCCTTACCTCTCCTCCTTCTCCTCCCCCTCTCTCCTCACCCCTGAAATCCCTCCCTCTCTCTCCTCCCTCCTTGGTTTGGACCACCTCTCTCCTCTCCTCCTTCCTTTCTCGTTTGCACTCCCTCTTTCACCCTCACCTCCCCCTCGCCCTCACCTCCCGCTCCATCTCGCCCCCCTCTTTCCTTCCTCTTGCCCTCACCTCTCTCTCCTCTCCCCTCTTTCCTTCCTCTTGCCCTCACCTCTCTTTTCCTTCCTTCCTCTTGCCCTCACCTCTCTCTCTCCTCTCCCCTCTTTCCTTCCTCTTGCCCTCACCTCTCTCTCCTCTCCTTTCCTTCCTTCCTCTTGCCCTCACCTCTCTCTCTCCTCTCCCCTCTTTCCTTCCTCTTGCCCTCACCTCTCTCTCTCCTCTCCTTTCCTTCCTTCCTCTTGCCCTCACCTCTCTCTCCTCTCCTTTCCTTCCTTCCTCTTACCCTCACCTCTCTCTCTCCTCTCCTTTCCTTCCTTCCTTTTGCCCTCACCTCTCTCTCTCCTCTCCTTTCCTTCCTTCCTTTTGCCCTCACCTCTCTCTCTCCTCTCCCCTCTATCCTACCTCTTGCCCTCACCTCTCTCTCTCCTCTCCTTTCCTTCCTTCCTTTTGCCCTCACCTCTCTCTCTCCTCTCTCCTCTATCCTTCCTCTTTCCCTCACCCCCCTCACTCTCTCTCTCTTTCCTCTATCCTTCCTCTTGCCCTCACCTCTCTCTCTCTCTCTCTCTCTCCTCTTTCCCCCCACAGTTCAGTGAGTGTATGAGTGGGGGTCTGAACCCCAGGGCCGGCCTGTCACACACGTCAGGGTTTACTAGTGTGTGTGTGTGTTTGTGTGTGTGTGTGTGTGTGCGTGTGTACGTGCATGCGTTTGTATGTGGGGGTTGTGTTTGTATTTTTTTTTTGTGTAATTGTGCGTGATGTTGGTGTTCACGTGTCTTTTCTGTGTGTATATGTGTGTCCATATGTATTCCTTTGTGTGGTGTGTATTTGTGTGTGTGTGTGTGTGTAGGTGTGTGTGTGTGTGTGTAGGTGTGTGTGTGTGTGTGTGTAGGTGTATGTGTGTGTGTGTGTGTGTAGGTGTGTGTGTGTGTGTGTGTGTGTGTGTGTGTAGGTGTGTGTGTGTGTGTGTGTGTGTGTGTGTGTGTGTGTGTGGTGTTTCTATCCCATCCATCATGTCCGCCTTTGGCCTCAGGATGACATCAGACCCATCATTATCCCGCGTCCTCCGTCTAACTACCTACCAACCTGCCCTCCCCCAATCAGCCTCTGTGGCTCTCTCCCGCTTTCCCCCCTCCACCGCCTAGCCTACACGCCCGGCTAGAAGTCATCTGTTTACCAGGCTGTTTACCAACGGCTGTCACCCGGCGCGTGATGGATTCATACGAGCCGACATGAGCAAATGAGACCGAGAAAACGGGACGATGAAGAAGAAGAAGACAGCGGGAGAGAAAATGGCTGCCAGTCGTTGCGGAAAACACCCTTCAGTTGTGTCTGTGGTGTTACGCACACCGCGGTTCATAGACTCAATAATTGACACATTATGAAACCCTTATTCCCCATCTGGCATGGATAAAGTACATTTTGTCTTATCCTAATTGCCGAAAATACCGTTATGGTACTGAATATAATATAAAACAGCTCATGTGTGTGTTTCTTTACAGAAAGCAGTCTGTTTCCTAATCTCTTTCCTCCTGATTTTAACTTTTTAATCTCCTTCAATAGGGCTTGTACATCATAACGTTGTACATTGCAGCGTAACCCAGTGAAACCCAGATAGCAGGACAAATCTATTTCTGCCTGGTCAACATCTCTGTCAGCGGGAGTCGACACACCACCTGTAGCTATCACTGTGTAGTTATCGTGAATTTATTTGTCAGTCTAGCCTAGTTTATGGTATATCTACTTTTGTTTAGGATTTTACACCATTACAACTTTCGGTAGCTCAAAATGGAGGAAAATCGCCGGCCGAGCACTAAGCATACGACAAAACCTCTTATCAAGCTTCTGAAAAGACGGACGATTTTTTTTTATCGATTAAATTCACATTTTCAAGGTTTATAAATCCGGCGTTCACCGTAGTTCGCTGCTTTAAAAAACACCCGGGTGTTCTGGGCAGACCTCAAAGGTGACCCCGTATCGATTCACGAAGATATTTCCTGCTCTTGAAGCACAGACAGACACTCCTACCGGTCGACTAAAAGGGTCACTCTGTGCCACAATGCTATGCTTATTGGGGCTTAGCATGTCCGGTTCAATATTAGCCTGTTAAATTAAAAGCATCACAAGCAGCTTAAAGTGGACAAGAGTATGTTTGAGCCTGGTTCAGAATAACAAGTCTGGCTTTGATCAGCTACGTTCTTTGATTTAACTATATCCAGATCTCTTGAGTGTAGAAGGGACATATGTTATTTATAACATTATTTGCGTGCATTGTTGTGTGTGTTTATGCGCCGCATACATATATTATCTGCTCTGTGTGTGTGCGCATGCATGTAAGTGTGTCTGTATGTGAACAATCATGAATGTGTGTGCTTGTGATTGTAAGCATGTGTACATGCCTGAATGTGTGCGTCCATCAGTGTGTTTGAATGTAGATGGGCGTATCTAAGAATGAGTTTCGTTGTGTGTGTGTGTGTGTGTGTGTGTGTGTGTGTGTGTGTGCGTGTGTGTGTGTCAACACACACACACGACCTCTCCCGCCCCCCTCATCACCCAGGAAATGTGATGGACAGCTGCTCCATATGTCGTCAGCTCCCTCCCCCACCGTTAGTGAAGGCTTCATGTCACCTGCCTTTGAGTCGCACATCAGCATTAGCTTGAACGCAAAACAAACACACACACACACACACAAACAAAGACACACACACAAACAAGCAGATGGAATTGAAACTGTACTCTCCTGATAATTCACTCCACTGACACGACACTGGCTCTCGCACGTTGGTCGCTGACAATGATTCGGAGAATACACTTCCACGGGGTTTGCTATGTTACGAAGGCCGCAGTTTATGGATGCAATAACTGACGCAGCAGGAATCCTCTAATTCTCCATTTGTGATGAATAAAGTACATTTTATCTTATCTTAATTGCCGAAACTACCATTATGGGGCTGAATATAAAGCAGCTCATAGACAAAGTTTTTACAAATAGCAGTATGTGTTTACTAATTTACACACAAATCATAAAGCTTTCAAATGGCTAGAATGTATATGTCATATAAAGGTCTTGCTTATTGCCATCGTATATTCAACATTTGTGTGATTTTTGAACTTTTAGACCCTGTGTTTAATTATACATTGGTTTGTTTTTATTCACATTAATGGCTGACACAAATCCTCTTCTAATGTACATTAAACACATAGGCCTACAAGTTGTCCACATATCCCTCGTTTAAATTAATCCATTTTTTCCCTGGTTTTGCCCTTTATGCCATGAGAAACAACCCTGGCCATTTGTAACTTCAGCAGGATGGCAGCAGTAAGCGTCTCCTAATTACAATCTGCTGAAAATCTCAATTTTTAATGAAGCTCTTTAAATCTGAAAAGGACAACTTGGCACGTTGAGGGTCCCCCCGGTCAGAGGGCTAAACTGCTCTGTGTTTAACTAGAAGCCCCACAATGCCCTAGGAACCTGTCTACACCAGAGACATACAGAGACACGGTCGCACCACTGGAGGTGGGTGCACCTGGTTCCTGTAGCGACAGATAGTTCCCAGAGGGTCATAGTAGTGGTAGATTGAGCTTCACTTTGCTGATTCACCACGAAACAGAGACAATTGGTAGCTAGTAAATATAATGCAATTTGCTTTGGAGTATTGTAAACCGACCGGCTGGTTAGTATTCATTAATATTCATATCATTATCGTATAATTATATAACTAGCTCAAAATAAGAGGATTAGAGTGACAGGTTGAGTGGCTAGCCAACGTTGTACTGCTTCAGTTTCTAGTTGTCCCAATCGTCGCAAAGATCATTATATTTACTTTAAAACCGGAAGATATGCATTGGATATCAGTCAGTCCAGACCCAGCCAAGGCTTCTCCAAGGGCCCTAAGTCCACCAACAACAGGAAGGTGCAGCAGACACGCTCAACGTGTTGAAATAGAAAGCTGCTTGATGTCATTCTATTCCGAGCATGACCTCCAGTGTGAAAGCATTCCACTGACAACAAGGAAAATCATTATCATCTCACGGACCCAAAGTTTTAGCCCTTATTGGTGAATTCAACAATGCACACATATAGAAAATCAGTTTTACTCAACATTTCATTTGTATACGGTCTGCTGTAACAGGAGTAGCACTATAGGGTGACTAAAAAGTCAAGGTTACATGACTTCACATGAGGGGAAACATGAGTCGAATTAGTAATTTAAAAGACTTGGGGTGTTATGGCACCCAAGCAGGCTTTCTTGTTTCACCCGCGTCCCCCAGATGCAGAAGCAGTACTTAATCTATACCAAAACATTCATATAAGATAAGTTGTAATTTGGTTGATCTCAAGGGGAATGATTGGGCTGCCGTTAAGCTACAAAGTAGGAAAGGAGCAAAGATACAGAATGCAAATATGCAAATCAACAATATAAGAGTAAATTAGTAAAGAAGCATTACGGAGCAATATATGTACAGCAAGAAATGTGAGAGGTAACATTAGGTACCATGAATATCTATTTGACCTATTTAGCAGTAGGATGTTATTCCAAAAAGCACAAAAAGCCAATAACAGTAACAGTAAGGGCCATACATTTGAGGTAAATAATGCAATTCCAAGTATACCATGTTCAAATATCCCAGGTTATGGGAAGGCTAAGAGATGAATGAGATGTACAGAGCCAATCCAAAGTACAGGAAATGTACACGATATGATTGAAATGTGCAGTGGTCATATCCATGATACTTAACGGCAGGTCTCTGCTACTGCATATAAGTACCATAAGTCAGAGTAGTGGAAATGGCAGTAAGGGTGATCCACTGAGAGACAGTTATCCAGAGCAAAACAGGAAGCTGTAGGAAGAGGTGACAAACAGAGCAGAACAGAGTCCCTGTGCTGTCCCCTCTCTGCCTGAGGCAGGTGAGTTGTGCGGTTTGCCACAGGGACGTTTCCTGTGGCGTTCTGTTGTGCATCATGGTGCTGCCAGTCTGCTGCTTAAGGTTCTCCAGTGCATGACCACCACATGGTTGAGACGATTCAACTCAATTCAATATTTATTTATTTTTGCCCTTAATCACAGGTACAGTCTCAAAGGGCTTAACAGGAGATATATTTATGACACCCCCCTGATTCTAGCGCCCCAGAGGGCAAGCAAAAACGAACACAATTAGCAAGGAAGAAATCTTGGAACACATTGTGAAGAAACACACTTTGAGCCCTCCTTCCAGGAATGATTGGGGGTGCAATGGGTGCCATCATTGACATACATACATAGATACGGGCAAAACATTTTAAATCGGTGATGGGATGCTGACTGGTTAACCGTAACCGTTACTGTAAGAGTAAGAGCTATTGTCTATGAAGCTCCGTGGTTTGCACGGCATACTCCTCTCTGACACCAACATCAAATAACCAAGCTACGCCAAAAGGCCAGAGCCAGCCAGCTGAGAACATTGCACTGGCTAACAGACAGGTGGAACATAAGCAGTAAGACGACACCATCCTCCACTCCCACCTTCGGCTGGCTGGTAGATAAACTGATGGGGGTGCAGCGATGCTCTAACCAGGGGCCGGCGTTGTACCCAGACCGGACTCAGAAAGGGACTTCACCAGGTGGAAAGTCAGTCGTCCTGTCGGCACTAGGACACACCTTCTTTGGTACGGGGGGCAGGATGTCTTCCACAGCAGAGAGAACCTCTCCAGACTCAGGCTTGGGTTGAATATGTACTGGAGAGCTCTGCACAGCTGGGATAGAGAAGCTTTGAGTACTCTGGGGCTGACACTGACGGGACCCGCTGCCTTGCCTGGTCGGAGGGGGGTCCGCTCCACTGTTAAGGCCAGTGTGCCGTGCGTGACGTAGTATGGCTTGGGAGAGCTGAGAGGCGGTAGGACAGGGTACAGTTTCTGCTGGAACAGCATTGTCCCCGCTTGGGTATATGTACCCTGCTATACAACCCGTGAGCTCATTAACGTCCTCTCCATCGAAACGTTGAGCACACTCCAGTGTGTTGTACCAAGGTAGCCCTGCATAAGCTTATGGGTCTCTTGTGACAACCTTCTCAAACACCAAGTAGAGACAGGTTGGCGATGGATGAGGGCCTCATAATGGGGCAGCAGAGGGGCCGGTTGTGGTCAGATATCCCGACAGAGGGGGGTCTATGGAGCTGTATGCCTAATTAACAATAGCATACAGCATATATTGCCCATACATTGCTTTCCTTGGTTGGACAGTCAATCTCCATTGATGTTAGTAAGCCTTTAGTAAGTTCTTGTTTACAAGGTGTGTTGCTACTTACTTTGGCTGCGGATTTATACACAAAGTGAATAACAGCTTCACAACATCCGGTGCGTACTCATTTCACTGCAAAAACAATAAAATAGTATCTCCAATGTTTAAGTAAAAGATCGGCTACCCTTTCCTGCTCAAACACGTGTTTAGAGGCATTTGTCTGTACGAACGCACACCATTATAGAAACACAACGTAACGAACTATACCAACGATATTGGTTTGCTCCCTGTAACCTAGCTTTATCTGTTAGCAAACGTTAGCTATTAGTTACAATCTACTAACTCAATTGAAAAATACTGAAAATATATTGCTTATTTCATTAAAATGTGATAATAGTTCAACGGATGTGCTTGACTTGACCTCGAGAATTGCAATGGATACATGGCTCCTATGCGATGCTGCTATAAGTCCACAATGTTTGGAACGATTGAGTGTCTCGATGATTCACCATCACTCTTAAATAATTGGCCTTATGGAGTGTCCAGGGATGACTCAACTCTCTCTCTCAATGGCTCTGGTCTAGATGACCTCAGCAAGTTCTGGTCACTGTAACAAGCTTTCCCAAACTGTCAAATGGGGGCTACTGTAAGAACTTTGCTTTACATAGTCACTCTAGCTCTCTTTCCTCCTGAAAGCAACTTCAAGGTTTATGATTCTGACATAGCGCAGCATGTTTTGTTCACGAATTCCCCAGGTGTTCTATACACATGTTATTTCCTGCTCTTGAAGCCCAGATGGACACTCTGTATGCCAGCCCATTGGCCCAAAGGGCCACTTTGTGTCATTATGTTGACTTTGGTTTGTCAAGTCTGGCTTGATAATATCCTGTGAAATTAAAAGCATCACAGGAAGATTTAAGTGGATCTGAGTATTGGGTGAGACGAGAGAGAGAGAGAGAGAGAGAGAGAGAGAGAGAGAGAGAGAGAGAGAGAGAGAGAGAGAGATCTCTGTGCAGGTAAGTATGCACGAGTGTTTGCGGATGCGCATGCGTCAGAATGTGTGTCTAATGCTGGGGCGTGTGACGTTGCACACACACCAGAATATCCTCTCCTACCCCCCCTTGTCACCATGGCAATGTGATTGACACTCGTTCCAATCAATGACTCCCACACTCCCCAGCACCTCTGAACACTTCATATTACCTGCCTTTGAGTCCGCCGTAAGTAATAGCATAAATGCAACACCAACACACCCAGACACACATGCAGATGGGAATGCAACTGCACTGCCCTAATAATTCACTTCACCGGCGCGACACTGGTCTCCTGTATGTCGGCTAGCTCTCTGAGGAGTCCCTTCCGTGAGCGCAGCGGTACACATTTAAAAGCCTCCCCATCCGCGTCTCTTATGGAGAATAGAACACCAAGCAGATAATCCCATTGCCAGTGAACGCTGCAGGGATTTGCACCCTATTGTTCGGTTGTTCGGTCGGTGGTCAGTGCAGCGGAAAACATAGGGATAAACCGCAGACTGGGCCTTCCACGGAGGGCTCCGAGTCTGCCAGACTGAAATGTCAGGCTGTGCAGCCATCGTCTGCCGCCTGGCCCAACGGCGCTGTATAATCCCACCCTGGGTGTAATCAGGGTTTTAAAAAGGAGAGCAAGCGAAACACGCCTGCACCTCGTCGCGGAGGGGTGGGAGGTGAGAGGAGGACGGTAAAAATAAACCTAGATTCAGATTCTTAGCGGCACGGGGAGAGGAGAGGAAAAGGATATGGAAGACCTTTATTTATTTCTCCTTCCTATCTCTTAAGACTTCTCGCTGAGCTAGACCAAGTGGAAAGTGAGAGTGAAAGTGTCTCGGTTCCTTTGCACTGCTCAACTGGAGAGGATCAAACACACACAGGCGAAGACACTGTCGTACCACAGCCACCACACTTGGATATACTCTGGAATAGTTTTTTATTTTCGGCTGTTTTGTGTCTCCAATAATGTGGCTCGGGAATAACGCGTCTACGGTGGGACAAGTTTTAGAATGCACATAACTTAATGACATTTACTAGCTGGGTAGCAGGTGTCTGTCAGTCTGTTATTGTGACAGACAGAAAGACAGACAGAACACTGGGGTCATATTCCCAATAAGCATTGAAGTGGCTTGCAGTGAATTCAAATCTATTTCCAGAAAATGCTTCCTCAAGTAAATAACAATATGAAAGGAAAATAGGATTGTAATAAATCTAATTTTAAAGCAACCCACAACCCTCCTGATTTAAAACCCTAACCCCAACAGCATCTCTTGACTTTGGGATTTTATTTTCGCTGTTACAGCTCTGCTGAGTAGATAGGACAGCTTGCCTCTGAACATATGTACTATGTAAGGCTGGCCGGTTTTCATAGCATTTAGAAATGAGTCCAATCAACCGAGACTTGAAGAGACAAGGACCGGAGAGCAGAGCAGTGCAGCAGAGATGGGAAGCCTCGGTTGGTAAATGCCTGATTATACTGTCCCTCTCCATTGGAGACACACTCCTCTACCCATGGCCTGGTCAGCGCCACGTGACTGGTTCCAGACGACACAAAGGGATTGACCCGTGGCCCAGAACCATGTTAGGGAAGCTGCATCACTTGGTAAAGTTGAAAGGTGGTGCAATAAAATATGAAAAGGATTTTAGTGTATGAACCATTTTATCTGCTGGATTTGTATCTGCGGTTTTCCAAATGTTTTGTAACAGGGACCAAAAGCCTGATGGTCCCACCGTCACCATATGAGCCCCTCGGTAGAATTTCCCTCCGCGGTTCAGAGTCGTCGTAGACAAGGTTCTTGGATTTGAGGTTCTAGTCATGCGCCCTCAAAATGCCCACGAAGTGCAGGCATCTCACCCCTGATGAGAACCATCCCCAGCTTGGTTTTGTGTCCCCTGGTGACGACAGAAGGTCAAACCGATCTCTTCCAGTAGTTCATTTACACTCCAAGGATACCCTGGTTGGACCAGCGGAAGACCTCCCCTGGTCTGTTGGAGCACTAGTAGATAGTAGGGCCTCCACCAAGAGAAAATCCACCACTTTGAAACCCCTTTTTTAAAGTGTTTAACACAACACATGAAGGTGGGGCGTTAGAAATGTAGCCATAGACGAGGTCCAGTGCTTTCTACTTTTTATGAAAAAGTAAAAGAAAATAAGCTCGTCAGGAGCAGTCAGGGTGAGGTGTCTTGCTCAGGGACACCTCGATACTCAGCTAGGATGCCCCGGGGATTGAACTAGCAACCTTCCGGTTACAAGTCAACCTGCTCTACCTCCAGTGCTACGGCCACCCATACGCATTAACACGGCTTCAGTACTCAGCTTCATAGGAAAACATTTGCGACGCTGGCAACGCAGACACCGCAAGCTCATCAGGTGTTGCCCGCTTTTCCTCAAACTTGCCGAAGCATGGCCGACTCAGAGGCACACACCTTCCAGGGATGCACGGGGCCACCGCCTCCATCATCCTATTGCCAGGATGTCACATTGTGCAGGTCACCGCAGAGGCTTCAGTAGCCAATCAGCGCCGCGATGCAGGGACAGCGGTGAGATTGAACAGACGACTCATTACGCCGTAACAATGTGAAGCGCGGCTCCTTGCACTGGTACGCCCCGCCGACTCCCAAGCCGCACTAGCAGCACTGCTGTCTGCATCGCAGTGGAGGCAGAGGAGCTATTTGTATGGGGCTCACACTTACATCGGTGTCCATAGATCATAGTCATGAATAGGCAAGCGCCTGTCTTGTTTGTTGTTGTTTGTCTTGGAAGGGTCCCTCAGAGAGAACGCGTGCTTGCTGGGGTTTTCTGTTGAATAAATTAACTGTATGTAAGCAGGATGCTAAGGCAGCATCCATTGAATTGTTCCGCAGACACTGTAGCCAACAACAATTAGTGACATTTGCCAAACTTGGCAGGGTGATGGATGGATGGTGGTAGAGCTAACATACATACATCAGCGACGTACTCCAGGCGGAGGGGCTGAGACTATGAATAATGAATTATTTCATTTAATTTGGCAAATAAAGGAAGAGAAATTGACTGATTGGAGATGACAAAAAACCACATGAACATCCAAGCCGTTATCGCCAGCGTGCATACGTTTAAAGTGTGTTTGAATTATAAAAAGATGATATAAAATAGATATTGCAAGAGAAAGATCAGGTATAATGCATGCTGCTAAATGCTAACAACTAGCAATTATTGGTAATGTGACAAAGGCCATACTCTGCTTTCGAAGGTAAATTAACCTTGCTTTTCTCAGTCATTTCCAGCCGCACGTTGATACATCTGATCATGCCTCTCCATATAATAATGTGCATGCCAGACAGGACTAGTTTATATAATTGGATGAAGCGGGGACAGACTGACATCGAGAAAAGTTCAACAAAGGCATCCTGGGACCACCGACCATGTGGAGACGTGCGGATCGATTTACATTCCACTACCACCTTCCTCCTCCTCTTCCTCCCACGCGTGTTGGATCCTGTCAGGTGTGCGGTTTGGGGGATTCACTTGAGAGATGAAAGTACCGCACAAACAGCAGCCGTTCTTAATGCTATTGTTGCTCCACGGTGTGTGTTTTGTTCATTTTTTATTTTTTCCCAGTGTCTCAAAGTGAAAGTGTGGGGGGAGGGAGGGTTGAGACAGGCAAGGGAGGGGTTAGGGGCAGGCGTAGCAGGTGCTGCGGCAGCGATTAGACGACAAGATCAACCCACCTCTTCCTCTTCTGTGGTGGCGAGGTGGTGAGTCATCGGGCGTTCGGCTTTTCGATTATTCAGTTGACAGCAAAACATTTGTTTGTGTTCTTTGCTTACACGCGCACACACACATGCATACGTGCATGCTATATAGGCAGGTATATAAATAGTGTAGCGGGCCTGTGGGTGTGGGGTTTCCACGCCACCAAGTTGGACAGATATAACGACACAACACAGAGAGAGCAGTTCAAAGGGATGGTTTATTTACCTAGTAAACTAAACCCCCAGGGTGGGAAAAGGGTCATCCACCTCCTCTAGGATACCGTCCATAATCAGCCCAACACTTACCTATCTCTTTCTCTCTTTCGCTTCCAGGCGATCACACAGATCCTGCCTGTAGTGTGCTAGCCTTCCTGGTTCACACAGCCCTCGCTTCTCATTGTGGTAGCCTGCTCTGTCTTTTACCTGCAAGCACTCCAACTTAATGACCTTCAGGCCTGACTCGTTAAGGGGAGGAAGTCCATGTATGGCTTGGGGGTGGAGCCAGCAGGTTGCCAGACCTACCACTCCCCTCACTCCTCCCTGCAGTCTGCCACAATAGGTACATACTTACACACACACATAGGCACATCAATAAGTACATACATGTGTGTGTGTGTGTGTGTGGGGGGGGGGGCACCACATGCTCTCATAGAGCTACATCAATAACAGCAAAACAGAACGAGGGACCATGCATGCAGATTACTAATATTAAATGTACAGGATCAAAAGGAATCCTTTTGACCTTCTAAATAACTTATGAAATAGAAATAGTGCACGGAGAAAACCTAATCTCTGTAGGACGTCTGCTTTCAATATGAGGAGGCCTGTTTCTGCTGCCAAGATAAATGTCAATAAGAATGCCCTATTAATAATAGATGTGAAAAACGATAACAGAACATCGGAAAAATCTAACAACACAACCATCATGCCACAGTCAGGGCCCTGTGTGTGTTGTGTTTGTCGTTCAAACGTTTATTTTCAAATTGCCACGGCATGCATTTTTTTATTCTTATTTCTTCTCCATAATCAAATAAATAAAAGTGAGAGAGTAGAAATTGGATTTCCGTAACACGTTCTTCTCCACAAATGTGCTTCATCGATGATGGTCGCGGTGGATTTGGAGAGGTAGGGGGTTGTTACAAAACGGTCACCAGTTTAAATATGTTGCGGGGCTTTTATCCGACTGAGACGCAGGAAATGCGATGTTTTTCTGTGTACCATTGCAGCAAATTTGTTTTCTATGGCAGGCCAACCACTAGGGTTCACACCCAACCAACCTCAAATAGTATTTTTCATTATAAGTACCGGGTAAAAAGCTTGGTATGCCTTTGAGCAAGGCACTTGGCTTCTAACGACCTGGGTGGAGCAGCACAGAGAGCCATGTGTCTGCAAATGCCCTGTTTCCTAAATATTTCAAATATCTGCATCCTGAATGTTAAAGTGTTGAACAAGGAATACGTCAACGAATTACAAATAAGCTCCATTAGTCAATCAGGCGGAAGACGTGGATAAAGAGTTTAGGTTGTGTGACAGGGCCACACATCTCTGGGTCAGGGGTTAAACTCCCTGAAGCCACCCTTGAGCAAGACATCAAACCACTATGCTCCTTGAAAGTCCTTCTGTGCCTCCACTGTCCAGCCCCTATCTTCTCCTCCACATGTACCATTACTATGAATAGTGATAGTAGTTGTAGGTATGATGAGATGTGCACGTGACCGGGCCTGGGCTTCTGTGACGATTAAAGGCTGAGAGTGACAGGGTGAACTATTCATGCCGTCACATCATCAGGTCCATCATGGTTTCTTGAGGCGAGTAGGAGCCCGCTTTTTTTTATTATTATTGGAAAGCATCAAAGCTGCCTGTTGGCTCTTCATCTTTTTTTCATCATTTTTTCGCTGTCACCCACTACCTGTCTCCCCCCCTCCCTCCCCCCACTTTTTTTTTTCCTCTTCCCTCTCTCATTTTCCTCCTCTCCCACATTCCTTCCCTCCCTTCCCGTCTCCTCTGTCGCCCCCTCCCTCCTTCTCCCCTTTCCCTTTCTCTCTCATCTCCCCCCTCTCTCCCCCTCTCCCCCCCTCTCCCCCAGCCTCTCCCCTTCACGAGAGATTGCACATTAATGCCAGAGGAAAAGCAACGCAAGAAGAAAAGGAGGAGGGGGGGACGGGACCGTAGGAATGAGCGCACAACCGAGATGAACTGACATATCAAGAAGAGAGGGAGAAGCGGAAAGTGAAAGAAAGGAACCAAAGAATCACAAACACTCACACACACAAGCACACAACCCCCCTCGCCCCCCCTCTTCCGCGAGGTGACACAGGAAGGGTGGCAGGCGTGGATACTCCACGACATCAGCGGCGGGGTGGTAAATCGCCCTTCAGAAGGCGTCCCCGAGGGAGTCAGCAGTATCGAGCCACTATCTGATTACTAAAAGGCTTTTCCCGGGTTATAAATGAACCCGCAACATGTGTGCGGTATCGCTGGCGTCACCGCGGGCCGTAGAGTAAACGCCGTTATGGAAGGTGTGCGGATCGGATTAGGGGGCCACTGGCCGCAGCACAGCAGCTGGCGGATCATTAGTGCTGTTGCCGTGGCAGCCGCTGGATGAGATACCTGGATGGGAGAGACTAGCGTGGAGATGCTCTTAGGCCCTCCGGTTGTGTGTGGATGGGGGAGGGACAGAGATAGTTTGTTTTTGTTCATTTAGGATCCCAGTGGCTCACCTTCAAATAATGTATTTTGCTAGGTCTTGGTGGACAATCGAATTTCATTCATAAGTTGTTGATGATTTATTATTAAATTGTTTTGGCCATAGACCGATGCAAGATGCAAGCCATTCTAGCCCCGCCTTCAATGGCAGGATACATATACTTTTATTTTTAACCGCAGCAGCGACACGTGTGAAACATCAGCAGCCTTGATTGTTCACTCAACAGTGCTCCCAGAGGACGCCCCTCTGTGCAGCCATCATATTAAACCTGCCCCTTATTAGGTCAACGGTTGTGATTGGCATCAAGGCCAGGTCTTCTGGAAACCTGGAGTCTGCGTCTAACACTTCCTCAAACAATAACCTCCAAGTGACACACGGACACAGGATGTGCTGTGCCTTCACCAGAAGTAGGCTACACGGCCGTACTCCCTGGAGCGCGTTTAGCCAGCATTGCCAGCTATATTCCTGTTTGATTAATGTAACCGGTGCTCCCAAGTGCAGAACGCAAAGTACAGATGTTTACAGAGACGGCTTCTGGTAGGGCTGAGGCCTTAGATAAATCAAGTGGCACGTTGCTGACGAATCATCTCATCCGTCTGCATAGCTGTGCCCCTTCTTGGTCAGCTTCCAGCTCCAGAGAGTGATGGCACATAAGGGTGATGTGTGGCTCTCTTAGTGGACACATATCGGGATGCCATTGAATGGGAATAAGTCCTGTGAAATTGCAGAATGGTTGCTTTCTACTAAAACGTGAGGCCATCTTGAAGTGTGTCTCATTGACAGGACTTTCATTCGCTGGCAGGTTCTGTGACACATGTCACAGTCAAAACTCACAGATGCTCTCCGAGTATGTTGGGCGACCGCACATGTGTTGTTGTTGCTGGCTTACTTAGAGGTTAAACACACACACACACAAAGACGCACACACTAAATCAAATTAGAAGAAAATGGAGGAGAGGAAGAAGGACATGAATAGTGACATAAAGGGAGAAATGAAAGAGAAAATTAGGACAGAGGGAGGGGCAGAGAGAGAGATAAAGAGGGAGAGAGAGAGAGAGAGAGAGAGAAAGAGACAGAGACAGAGAGAGAAAGAGAGATACAGAGAGAGATGAAGAGAGAGACAGGGAGAGCAAGAAAGACAGGGAGAGAGAGAGAGAGACACGGACAGAGGGAGGAGGGAGAGACGTAGGGAGACAGAGAGAGAGAGAAATACAGAAAGACAGGTTTTCTTTATTTCATGTCCAATGCTCGGCTTGCCTCAACCGTGCGAGACGGGTAGAAAGAGTAATTCCAGAGACCGGCGCCCGGGCTGATAAGAACTGGTTGATCAAACTTGGAGATTCGCTTCCTGAGAGGGCGCCACCGCCACCGCGGAGCCATCACAGCCCTTTTATCTGCCCCCAGTCCGTGTCCGCGTTATTATCCAGCTGCTTAATTAAAGCCCCCCCATCAATGGACCAGCGGGCCCCGTGTCAGCTCGGTGGTTTCTGCGCGGCGTTTCTTACGTCTTCAATGGGCCGCTGATACAAGGAGAGGGAGGAGAAGAAGGAGAAGGGCTCCAGAGCTGGGCACACGGCTGGTGATTACAACCCTGCCGACACCAGCTTGAATGATTCCATTCATTTATTTAATATGTGTATAAATATTTATACATCGACATCATCTATACCACCCTGCGCCCCCTCGACCCCCCCCCCCCCCCCCCCCCCCCCCACACACACACAAGACGATACCAAACAAGGGGGTTCAACTATGTCGGATTTAAGATAACACCTTCAAGTCCCCACCTCCTCCACCGTGGGTGAGAGTGGAGACACTAAACTAATTACGGGGCCACGCGAGAGGCGGGGCCCCGGTTGGAGCCTGTCGTGGCTGAGCAGGGCCCCTACATCTCCCCAGGGCAGGGGCCCCTGAGGGGACGGCTGACTGATGCGCCAATTTTCTCCTCCGCTGAGACCAACGCCGACAAGGGGCGCGGGAGAGACAGAGAGAGAAAGAGAGAGAGAGAGACAGACAGAGACAGAGAGAGAGAGAGAGAGAGAGAGAGAGAGAGAGAGAGAGAGAGAGAGAGAGAGAGAAAGAGAGAGAGAGAGAGAGAGAGAGAAAGAGAGAGAGAGCGAGAGAGAGAGGGACGGAGGAGTCGGGGGGGAGAGCGAGCGAGAGAGAGTGAGCGAGCGAGCGAGAGAGAGGGGTCGGGGGGGAGAGAGAGAGAGAGAGAAAGAGAGAGAGAGAGACAGACAGAGACAGAGAGAGAGAGAGAGAGAGAGAGAAAGAGAGAGAGAGAGAGCGCGAGAGAGAGAGGGACGGAGGAGTCGGGGGGGAGAGCGAGCGAGAGAGAGCGAGCAAGCTAGCGAGAGAGAGGGGTCGGGGGGGAGAGAGAGAGAGAGAGAGAAGGAGAGAGATGGAGAGGTCGGGGGGGTGGAAGAGAGACAAATTGTCTGCGACGTCTTCATTGGAGAAACGCCGGTCGTTGTGCAAGTTGGCAAAATTGGATTCAGTTGATGGATGCGACATGAGGGGGTGGGAGTGGGGGGGGTACACCTGGCCCTGCGAGACTCACAGGTGTAATTAATGAACAGCTCTCCTAATTACTCGCCTCAATCCTCCTCCGTCAGGAAACTTTGAGGAGAAAGAACGGAGGAAGGGAAGAGACAGCGCCATCACTACCGCCGCAATGACAAACAACTGGCCGGCGAGATGGTGTCAGCCCACCTAATGAGACTGTTTTTGGATTAGCATACTGCACAGTGGAAGCCGAGGGAGGAGTGCATCAGGGCTCATTAATAGGTCAACTGATTTTTTAAGGGTTATGTCGCCGTAACTGACCATCTGTGAACGATTCGAGCCAGTGAAGTGACTAATTATAAACTTTTCCCCACTGAGTCAAATTCTGAACAGCATAACAAAGTAGAATACTGAAGCGGAAGAAACATGATTAGATGAGAATATCTGATAAATTTGCTAATGAATCAAAACACATTCGCCCACCACCAGTGTTAGTATCATTCTTTACCAGATGGATCTTCCAAGGCTATGAAATTGCACACCTCGTTAATGATAATGTTGAAACATTAATTGTGCTTTGGAAATATATGTTGTATGTCTTAATTTCAGGCGAAGCCAAGGTCGACTTGCTTGGCATGAGAAAATACTGATTTGAGGATTCTTCAGAGGTATCAATGACCAAACCTGCCAGACCAAAACCACTGATAAAAAACTGATATTGGATGTTAACAGAATGTCTAAATAGGCTTTTCAATATTCACAGACCTCCCCCGTTAGCACACGAGATCGGCCCGAGACCTGTGGTAATGGACGACAACGCAGACAAGGTAAACAAAAGCGGGCCCCTAATGCGCCAAATTGCCTCGTCATCGGTTTATCAACGGTGTGATGATGTTGTAATTTCCTCTTGGCCCACGATGGAAAGCCACTGGCACCGAAGGTAAACATTCTTATTTTGATCTTTGTTCTGCGGAAAATACAGTGAGGGAGCGAGGAAGGGGGGGGGGAAACCAGGTGTGCTTAGAAACTTAGAATTACGAAAAAACTCGACTTTCACGACCTTTCGCTTACAGAGTAGTAGTTTTAATTAAGTTGTAATCAAGTTGGTTTTTTGCTGGTTGAAGTGGTCGCAATCATAATCAAACATTTCAATTCAGGAGAGGAGAAAAAGGATAAAAAAAGATCCAACTTCATCTCAGACTATTTAAATTTATTCTGTTCTGACTGATGAGCACAGTTTTTATCTTGTACAATGAAGAAACAGAAAAATGTAATTCCACGACCGTCTGCGAGACAGAATACCATTAAGGAGCGAGAAGAAACCCACCACCTAATGACACCCCAAAGTACAAGGGAGTACAATTATACAGCGAGGACCAGAAAGGCCTCTCTCATATATCTTAAATAATGGTTCTGTGAGCTGGCTGCCGCCATAAAAGGACCTATAGACAATATCTTAAACGACACGCTTCTCTTTTGTTATATAACTTCTGCACATGTTAAGTACAACATTTATCATCTATAATTAACTCTCGTAATAGAGACGCATATTCGACATTTCCAAACGTAAATGTCAAACATCCTTGTCTCCTCGTATATTATTTATTCGCTTCACTCCTCGATAAATATCGTATCATAACATCTCTGGTAGATCATTGCCTTGGAGATGATCCCATCACCGGTTAGGGCTCATTAGGTGATTTAATTAAGTTTCAAATGAACACCTCACAGTTAAGTGAATTACATTGGTGAATATGAACACCCGACGCGATTTGTCTTGTTTGTCAGCCAATTCCTAATGACCTATCAATATACACAAAATGCACATACTCAGACAAACTGTGCCACACCACACACACACTCACACAAGTGCATTTGGGTAATGTGATAGTTTGTGTGTTGTTCACAGTATACATGTGTTGGACTATTTTACGTTCTGGCAGATTTGTGTTTATAATAAATATAAATGCTGATTGTATAGATACCAAACATCAACACATTTTCCATAGGTTCAAGGAAGGAAAGTACACTTTACACAACAGCGCGGCGGGGGGGACGGACGACAAATCAATCACAAAGACAAAAAATAAGAGCCCACAAGGTGAACACAGGATTGGCTCTAATAACAACAATTTGCATTACATTGGCATGGTAATGACAATGTATTCCTGATTTCACCTCACCCGATATCGTCTGGGTCCTGGGGTTAAAGTCCGTCCGAGGGCAGGGCAGTGCACGGAAAGTTTTGGGAACCCCCTGAAAGCCAATCGGCAGGACAAGCGAAAATTCAAATCCCCATCATGCACCGCTTCCCGGCAGGGGGGCCTCTTGTGGTCTGGACCGCAACGAGGTGGGAGACGAAGCGGGCTCTTGTAGTGAGGCAGGTTGGTTGCTATGCCGACCGCCGAGCTCACCTGCATGCTAGTTAGAAGTGGTGTTTGCGCTTGTGTTGTCCCCGTGCAACGCATCCTAATTTTTTTTATTTTCTCCAAAAGTTGTGTGAAACTTTGTTGGGCGGCGGCAGGAGCAGAGAACGAGACTACACTATAGGTCAGTGGGCGGGCGGGCGCCCGTGGTCACTGTGGCGCGTGCTCACGGCCCTCTCCTGAGGCCCTCCGCCCTGCTTGGCAAGCTGCCGGCGTATATTTGGCCGACTGCAATCACGGGGACGACGGGAACGCTGATATCTGCTGTGTGTGTGTGCATGTGTGTGTGTGTGTGTGTGTGTGTGCGTGCGTGTGTGTGGAGGCCGCGGAGAGCGGGGGCTTGCTATCGTCTCGGCGGTAAGTCGACCGTGGAATATGTGTGTCTCGGGAGGGAACAGATAGTCTACTAGCGGCGACGGCAGGACGACCTATCAGGCGAGATCACGCCGGCGGGCAGCCCTAGGGGTGCGAGGCGTCAATAGGGCGAGGGATCACCTGATCACACAACGCTGACTCATGGCCCACGTCCGCCGCCGCAACGCCGGACATGGGAGACAGATAATAAAAGAGACGAATAGAGAGAGAGAGAGAGAGAGAGAGAGAGAGAGAGAGAGAGAGAGAGAGAGAGAGAGAGAGAGAAAAACATAGAGAGAGAGCGAGAAAAACAGAGAGAAAGAGCGAGAGAGAGAGAGAGAGAGAGAGAGAAATAAAGGCAGACAGAGGCTGTTTCTAGCTGTTCTAGCTGCTTGCTAGAACACTTCCTTGCTAGTCGCGTCCTATGGAGATGGGGCTAGAGTGCTGGCTAGCGTTTGTAGCGTTCTGAGTTTGGAACGACTTGCTAGTGTGGAAGCACTTCCGCTTCCGCTTTTTAATACTGCTCCAGTGGTAAATATCTTAATATTTTAATTGTTGAAATTGTTATTGGCGACAGTAGTTTGTTAAAACACCACCTACTTACATATTAAAACAAATCAATCCATGCAAAATATAGCCCCGGCGATATAATATAGCCCCGCGTTCACCCATGCAGCGTGTGAACGCAAAGGATTGTGGGTATTTTGGCTCTTTGAGGATCCATCCTTGAAAAATCCTGGAATTCTCAAAAATAAAGGACGCGAAAAGGAATTTCCGAGAGTTCTCAACATTGGAGCAGTGTCAGCGTTCTATGACGTAGCGTCCTTAAATGGGCGGCCGTTGAGCATGGTTCCTTCACTTTGGGATACAGCCAGAGAGAGAGAGAGAGAGAGAGAGAGAGAGAGAGAAAGAGAGAGAGAGAGAAATAAAGACAGAGATACAGAGAGAGAGAGAGAGAGAGAGAGAGAGAAATAAAGACAGAGATACAGAGAGAGAGAGAGAGGAAGAGAGAGAGAAATAAAGACAGAGATACAGAGAGAGAGAGAGAAATAAAGACAGAGATACAGAGAGAGAGAGAGAAATAAAGACAGAGATAGAGAGAGAGAGAGAGAGAGAGAGACAGACACATGAACAGAGAGAAAGAGAGTGAGACTAATATATATATTTATATATAGAGATAGATAGAGAGATTAGAGCCACAGAGACATAAAGACAATAGCGACGAGAGAAGAGGATAGAAAACTAAATATAAGATCAAGAGAGCGAAGAGTTTGTTTGACAGAGCGAGCACTTCAATGGTTGAGAGAGAGAAAGGGCCGTGCATTCCACTCAATCTTATTTATATTTATGGACTAAAACATTACATATTCAATTTAGGTTATATTATTTATTTTTTTCCTAATTGTATTTTCTCTGAATGAGGCATGGTTTAGTTGTTCCCCCCATAGGATGATTGGAAATAGCTTTGTGTTTGTGGCAGGCCTGCAATTTTAGATTCAAAAGCCTATAATTATGCCATTGTAGTTGTTCCCTTAAAAATCTAATTTTCCTGTAAGTATTACTTGTAGGATAGCTTAACCAAATTTTTGGTGCGTCTTTACAGATGCGTGTGTTCGTGTTAATGAATAGTGATGGAAATTAGCCTTCATTAAAAAAAATTCTACTTTCTTCTGTGCTTATCATCCACCCTTCATCATATACAGGAAGTCAGTCAGGGTTGGGGAGACTGAGAGAAAGTCTACATAACAACGGATATTGAATGCTGCTCAACATTCATGGTTCATTTGTATGGCCAACAACATTCAACATCACTTTAAGAAAGTTTGACACAACAAAAGATCGCAAACTTGCACAACAACACACCGTACGTCAAAGCGCTATGGTACAATATCCAGGGCCGGCCAGTTCAAACACGGCACCCAGGTTTATTCCTCATCAGAAGGCGATTTGTTGTCGACCGAGCCACTGCCACAGCACACGTGTAGCAGTAGGCAACAAGGCACTTCAACTTTACCACAGACACAGACAGGATATAGCGAGCAGCCAAGTGCAAATGAGAAGCATGACCCTGAGGAAGCGACTCAGCCGGAGATGTATCCCCATGGCGATGCAAAAGAAACACAACATCCCACAAGGCTCCGACTCTGGGTCTCTGCTGTTTGGCTTTGGGGCCGTTATCAAAGAAATCAGATATTGGGTTTTGAGCATACCATACCCTCCATTACCGCTGGGGTCTATGCCTGGCTAGGGCCTCTGGGTTGGCCTTTCACTCCTGCAGTTACGGCCCCCTGCCAATAGGTGAGGCTGCAGGCCCCCCCAGCAGTTAATGTCACTGTGGGGGCATCATTTTACGTTTTAGGAAAGTGACTCTAAATTGGATTTGATTCCCTTCGATGATTTATTTCTAATGTCGTTTTCGTCCGCAGGAACAGGAGGTTCAAGGAGGAAGGCGACGGCTCAATCAAGTGGGGAAAAAATTAAGAATAATGTGACTTAATCAACTTAAAATAAGGAAAACGTGTTTAATAACCAAAGATGATTACACAACACCACCGGTGCACAAGTGTGGATGGAAGATTGACGCGGTAATAGAATTGTGGAGTCAAACGCTGTTAGCATGTTGGAAACAAAGTGGGCCTGAGAACGTCGTCCGTGACGACCATCTCCCCCCGACAGGGGAAACAGAGGGGGGGGGGGGGGGGGAACGGCCTCCCCCTTAGTGATGAAACAGAGGGAGGGGCGGGGCTAAAAAGAGAACGACCTCCTCTCCGACCAATCAAAGGGCGGAACCGTGACGCTCGCATCGACGCTGGCTTAAAATGCCATAACATTTTAGGGGAGCACAGGTCCCCTAAAATACCGATTCCCCCGCCAAAGAAACGGCAGTTCAACTTTGGATGATTCCGCCTGACAGTTAGCAAAGTAAAGTAATGACACGTTAATGTGGCGCGGACGGCTGTGACAGCTCAATGATCCTAATTGGTTTGATTGACACGCAGCACGGCGCCCATCCTGGGCTCCTTGAATTAGCGGCGCCATTAAGGAGCGTCCCCGGGCCTGACGCGGCCCGGATTGTGTTGACAGCTGACAAGTGATTGACAGATCATGTAAGAATGGACCTGCCTCACAATGGCTGTCAAAGCATCTGTGTTAAGATTTTCGTCTCAGAGTTGCGTCACATGTTGTGGGGTTGGCGACATGTGTGCGGCATGCAGTATATGTGTGTTGTTGTGTCACGCTTTTGTTTGTACACTACCGCACACGTTCGAACACTCGCGCTGTGTCGACGTTTTGCAATAGTCGCACTGACGTGATTGATCGAAGATGTAATCGGTGTTCACTGCAAAACAAGATCAAAAGAGAGGCGTGGTGTGCTTGTATGATACATTCGGCCTGTTGAATACCTACAGGGGAAAGGCAACTTGTTGCTTTGCCATCATAGCGTGTTTAAAATCTACATTTTGAAAGCGTTCCATATGTGTGAGCAGTGAAATAATCACAAACAAATTATCATCAATAATGCCTATTAAAGCGTTTATGAGATAATTTTTTCAAATACATAACCAACTGAACTTGAACAGCCATAATGTTTTCTTCTGCAGCTGAAAGTGGAGGGGATTGGGCTACTGAACTTCCCCTGGACAGCAGCGGTGACTTTGATGACACCTTTGTTGCCTTACAATCAGATTTTTAGCAAACAGGTAGTTTACCTTTTTGTGATTTTAATAACAAATGAACAAAAAGTAACAAAAGACTAAATCAAAAACTAGAATATCACATACCACACAAAAAACAAAAGTTTTTTGTGTGGATTCCAGTGTCCAAAGACACACAGCTCATCACAGAGCAAATAGGTGGTTTGAATATGGTGCAAAGTGTTGGTGAACCTGCACGGCAGTGCCAGAGCTATTCACCAAAAGAGACATCCAACAGCCGCTGTAGAGGGGTCGGAGGAGAGTCATAAAGACCTTGGTACCGTTTCTATTCATTTAGTTAAATAACCAACCCATAAGGATTAGAAGGTATGTTTTGGATATCTTTGGCCTCGTTTAAACATTGACTCAGTGGCAACATGTGTTTGTTATGAACTCCCCAGCAGACGGATAGACCTGATGACACAGAGTTTATCATAACGACCAATCATAATCAAAACTACGTAATCAGCAAGCCCTATCATACAGACACCATACCACACACACACACACACACAAACAAAGCTGCATGTACCGTCTACACAGGAGATATGCAGGAGGAAACACACACACACAAACACACACACACACACACACACACAGATATAACCGCTACACATGAGCTCACCCACAAAGGTTATTATTATTATTATTACATTATTACAAAGAGACACAAAAACACGCACACCTACAAAGATATACTAAACGCGCGCGCACACACACACACACACACACACAAACACACACACCTTTGAACACATGAGCTAACCAACAAAGGTACACATTATAAAGAGATACACAAACACCAACAAAGATACACAACACACACACACACACACAAACAGATGGACAAACACACGATACGACCCACACCAGACACCCAACACCCCAGCCGCCTCATCGGTCAGGAGGGGGGTGACGGCGGCGGCGGCAACCTTTCCAGCTCCGCACCGTCATCCCCATCTGATCACCCGGACCATGTGTCAGCACGCTAACCTTTCCCCTGACAGGAGACCGCGGGGCGGGGGAGACAGAGGATCACCACCCAGCCAGGACCCCCGCTCCCTGGGACAGCCAGCCACCGCAGCCGAGGCACACACAGACACGCATACACACGCGCGTGTGTGTGTGTGTGTGTGTGTGTGTGTGTGTGCATGCTGAGCTGTGCAACATGGTAAAACATGCACAGTGGAGTGGCTCTCAGCAGGGATCCATGGTGAAACATAAACTGATACACAAGTAAACAACACACACAGCCCAGGGTAGACAGTCGGCAAACACACACACAAACAGACACACACACACACACACACACACACACACACACACACACACACACACACACACACACACACACAGAGACACACTCGATAGCTAAACCGCTAACCACCCCCTGGTCTGTTGGCTGCCCGTAAATCTGTGTACCAATGTACTCTTGTACCTTACGTATGCTAGTATAGCATAGTAGTTAGTGACCTCATTTTCATCCTCTGCTGTTGTATGGGATTCTTAATTATTTATGCAGCAGCCAGAGACTCTAACCATACCACCATTGGTTAATACACCCACAGCCACCTTTTGGTTGTTTTTTATTACCAGAAGTGGAACCAAACTATATTTGGCACATTGATGGTAGGAAATCGAAAAACAGACTCGTAAAAGTACAAGCCAAAACGTAATAATACATTTTTAATAACTTTTCGATGTAATATTATTGTCAACCAGGACCTCGAAAACAATACATAACATGAAGATGAACAAGCCGCCAGGTTCCAAACCAAAAGAAAATATATATTTTGGTTTGAATTTTGAGAGTCAAATCATGTTTGGTGCCCTTGACTAGGGGAGGGTCTTTCTATATCCACCTATTGTATACTACCTAAAGGCTGGAACTACAACCAAATATCTGATGCATCAGCCTCATAAATAGGCGGTCACTTCTGCAGCTTGGAAGCTGCGGACAAAGAAAAAGTCCCTGTATGTGGATGCCGTGTGTGTGAACAGATTCTAGCTCTGATCAATAGTTGAGATAATCAATGTCACCCTTAAGGTCAAGGCGAGCTAAGTCAAGAAAAGAACAGTTTAGCATCTGCTCTCATGGTCACATGTCACGTGTGCAATGCATCATGGGTACTTTTCTGACCGTTTTTACTGCCAGACAGAGATAAGACCACAGATGATATTTTCTATGTTACCACACATCAATTTGTGTTTCTGAACTGAAAAACATTTTGGGTTCTTCTTCTTCTGCTGAAGTCAGCCATTTGGATCAATGATGTATGATGCTTCCTTCTCCTCCTTAGAGTTTCTAAATGTTAAATATTTTTATTCGTATCAGTCTATTACCGTATTCATATCCCAGTCATCCAAGCAAGTCAATAAATCACTTAATTTACCTACTTATTGTATGTTGTATGTCCTGGCACAAGGACAAAAAATAGTACTTAGCATCGTTTTAGCATCCTATCCTAGCTATCTTTGTTGTATACGGGGAATGGGTCAACCTAGCGAATGTTGGTGCTTGGCAGATGCAAATGGTTTTATGAAAATCCTTACTGTGCCAACAGCAATGTATTGTTTCTCCTTCTTCCAACAAATGGACTTATTGTAAGGCGCTTTGGATAAAAGCATCTGTTAAACGCCCTAAATGTAAATGTAAATGTAAATAAAATCTCAAGAAAGATCACAAAAACACATAACAGGGATAAACCACAAACTTGTTCACTTGAGCATAGTTCGGCGCTGGGCTTGGACTCCGAAACAGACCCTGGAGCAGTCCATTTCGTGACGGATCAGACTCTCAATCGTAACCTGAAGTTATATTCCAAACGAGAACGGATGTATTCTATTTGAGCTGCTGATGTATTCTGAACATGGCGGGATGTGGTCAGGCGATACAGACAACCGTTTTGAGTAATAAAACGGCGTTCAGTGGGCCGGCTTTTCGGTACCGAGGGGACAGAGATAGATTTTTGGATGCTGATATATATTATTGTGCTCTTTTTGTATTTACTCATCCACATTCAGAGGGCCTTGCCTGCGGTCCGTTTTTCTGTTGTCAATGTATGTGCACGTGTTTGTGTGTGTGTGTGTGTGTGCGCACGTGTGCACGTGCGTGTGTCTCCTTTCTACTCAGCCTACAGAATCGGCTGACCTGCACACCGGTTGATTACTGTGCTGGTATATATTATCCCGGGGTTTTGCACGCTACTTTGTGGATATGTTGAAATTAAAACCATTACATGTTATCTAACAGAGAATTAGGGCAGGAAATAAAGTAGAAGATGAACATATTATATATATACCTGCGTATTTTAGAATGCAGCGCAAGATTCATTCTCTCATATTCTGTCTCATTTCTTATTTCTGTGAACTCCGTCTCTCTGTTGTCGGAGGGACGGACGCTAATGGACGCGGATTGTCGGTACAACAAACATGGCCGATGGCGGCCACTCAGCAAATGCATAATTAACAAATCAAGTGTCAAGAGAGAAACGCCAATAGAGACCGCATGGGATGGAACACATTACCATTATTGATGTGATTATAATTACAGATTAATGCTAAATACTAAATAATGATCGTAGTAAACAATTAAAACATGACAAACGAAGGATCATGTAAAATGGAATCATTTTACCACCAGGTGTGTCACTGACTGATAAAAATGATATGTTCATATTCAATGTTTTAATGGAGTACATTGAAACGAGTGGATACGATGACTATGATACAATGAAGGTAAGGGTAATTCTACCTGTTTTTTTTATCCTTTCAGTCCTTTTCTCTTCCCAGTTTTTTTTTTTTGGGGGGGGGGGGAACAAATCAATCACAAATTTTCCAATTACTGCCACACAGCCACCGACCAATTCACAGCCAGCGGAGCGTGGCAAAACAGAGAGATTAAGAAGAAGTGATATGACACACAATCACTTCTAAAACTAGACCATGACTGAGCTAACCACGGCCGCCCGACTCCACACACAAACCGGAAATCCGCCGAACAGGAAGAGAACCGCTCCCGAATCAGGAGGGGAGATCTGGAATGCGATGACGGCTAAAGATTTCAGATCCTTGGCACAACTTTGTTTGTGATTGATTACATGTGATGTAGGCCAATTAACAGAAATTAACAATTTGCATTTTAATAACATTATTATCGTGGGTTTAAACGAATTCATTAGTCTTGATTAGTTCACTATCAGTATGACAAGTGCGGCTCAGTGGAGCGCGGTCATGCTAATAGAACGGTGCTAAGCTAGATGGCGCGATAAGGGGGCCGCGACGAAGGGAGGCTAGCGCAGGTGGTGGGGACAGGTGATGGGGGGGACGGAAGAGGTGGTGGAGGTGTAGGTGGTGGGGTGGGGGGTACAGGTAATGGGGTTGAATGGTAGAGGTGGTGGTGGTGTGGGTATGGGTGGAGGTAGAGGTTCAGAGGCAGTGGAGGCAATGAGGCGGAGTCTTAAGAAGTTCTCCTAATGAGTTTAGAGTTAACCAGAAGTGAATGGGACTACATTTAATTACATTTTATTTTATTTAATCCACTGTTCCACTGAGCGTGACTGGCGTTTGACCGCTCTTAAGCCTAAGCCGGCCATACATGCAAATATGGAGTAAAGTGTAACCACTATCTGTGCCAGGTATCTTAAATCAGGGTAAGAGTACTGTGTACAACCATACCAACCCCTAATTTGCCCACTCACCATCAGCTTACATACATACAAGATAAGTAACGTGCAACAGCCTGGCCTGGCATCATCTTCTACAGCTGATGAAGTGAGAGATCGAGTTCACAACAAAACAATGAAAACGAGCGTCTGTAAAAATGTGCACCATTCTGATGTATTTTGACGTATCCACTGTGCATTATGTCAGGCAATCAGGAAAAGTACAAAGCAGGTGTCAAAGGAAACATAACTAGGAGCACTTTGGCTTGGGCTGAAGTCTGGCTGCTCTTTCGACTCGTCATCAGATATCAGAACAACATTGGAGGCGTTTACGGCTTTGGTTCGGCGCTCGCATCCAAAGGAGCCGGCGAAAGAGAAAGAGCGAGATAGCACAAAATGTCCCCCTGATAGTACCAAAACACAGCAGCTTAGCTAATTAATTAGCCGCCGCCGAGAGGAGGAGAGAGCACATTCTCTGCTCGCCGGTTGCCATCATTTAATTAATGTTTACACGGCCAGATAAGAGAGCAGTAGCCCGCTGTAAGTAACAATAACCTAAAGATGATTAAGCTCAGACCCTGGACAGCTGCTACATGCAAATCCCACCCCGCAGAGACCAGGAAAACACACACACACACACACACACACAACAGCAGTTCAGTCTGGCTAAGTATGTGTGTGTGTGTGTGCATGTGCGTGCGTTTGTGTGTGTGACCCAGGCACGTGCATGTGTGCCTGTGTTTCATTAATGCGAACTGAAAGCGACCATTGTTACTAAGCTATTCAGGTCCTCAAAAGAATGCACTGTTTGAGCAATGAGTTACCCAGAGATGTGTTCTATGAAATGGTGCAAAATATTTACCTCGATCTCTGATACAATGTGGGGCGAGAGAGAGAGAGAGAAAGAGAGAGAGACCAAATGAGAGAGAGAGAAAGACTGAGGCCGAGAGACAGAGAGAGACTCGGAAAGTTTGCACAAACTAAAAACACATATTCTTGGCAACATGAGTGAGGTGAGCTAATGTAGCGCTACACTTAGCTTGGCTAGAATGTCACCGCACAGGACTGGCTGGCTGTTGGCAGATGTGTGCACTGGACATGGAAATGTGTATTGAGTGGTTCCAAGACACGTGTATGTGTGTGTGTTTGTGTATGCCTGAGGGTTGTGTGGCAGTGGTGCTTTGCTATGCGTGTGTGTGTCTGTGTGTGTCCTTCCACAAAAAAACTAATGTGTGCACATGTGTGTTATATTTACTCATGTGCATCCATTCCTTTGAATCTGTGCCAAATGGCAGGTCAAAAGAGTGTGTGTGTGTACGTGTGTGTTTGTGGGGTGTGTCTACTTTGGTCTGCCTCTGGCGATGTGGGTGGTTGAGTAAGTGATGTGTATCAGTAGTGACCCTCTGTTTAGAGGGAGGGAGAGAGAATGAGGGAGGGGGAGAGAGAGAGGGAGAGAGAGAGAGAGAAAGAGAGGGAGAGAGAGAGAGGGGGAGAAAGAGAGAGGGGGGGAGAGAGAGAGAGAGAGCGAGAGAAAGAGAGAGAGGGGGAGAAAGAGAGAAATAGAGGGAGAGAGAGAGAAAGAGAGGGGGAGAGCGAGGGAGAGAGGGAGAGCGAGAGGGAAAGGGAGAGAGAGGGTTAGAGAGAGGGGGAGAGAGCGACCCTACTATAACCCTTCCTTTAAAAGCCTCGCCTTTCATGATGCGCAGGACTTCACGAATACGTCTTCTCCCAAGATCAATACACAGCTTAACCAAGTATTTCACAATGTGCTCCCCAGAGGGGGGGGGAGGGGGGGCGGCGACCAGCCAGAGTCACCCCACTAGAAAGGCCATAACCAAGGGGACTTAGATCCCCCTCTCCCCCCCCCCTCACTTCTGCTTTAAAAACCCTCCACTTCCTCTAGTAATGGATTCACACAACATTGAAATCTCCATTCAGAAGTGTCAGCTCGTTTATATCGTTAGGTGGTTTACTCAGGTGTCAGCAGGGCGGCCATTTTGTGTTAGCCCGGTAGAGGAGATGGAATTCTCCGGGTTAGGCTGCGTTGGGGGACGGAAGGGACTGTGTGTATATATTGTAGAGAAATGATTGCGACAGCTGGAATTTATATGGCCAAATAAAGCTGGAATTTCCTCGGGGGGTGGGATGTGTGTGGACTTGATGTGCCAAGGAGTTTTATAGAAAAACCGGGAAAAAAAATGAGAGAATGCCTCCCATGCGCCAGGGACATGATAACATTAAGTGTCTTATTTTTTTGTTAATATTATTTGGCAAACGATTCGTTTTTTTTTTTACGACAGAACGTGCGTACGCCTTGAGCGCTTTGCTTTGACAGCAAACTGGTGAGACTAGTGCTGCGAGACAACAAAAAAAAACTATGACGTCTTTTACACATAATAGGCATTCGTTTTTTATATTTATTTTTTACAAATGAACCATCAGTAGGGCGACTGAAGGGGCTCCCGGGATTTGACAGGTGCTGTTTATGCTCTGCTGATAGCTAGTTAGACGGGCCTATTTTAAATGTTCTGTCACGCTTTAAAAAAAAAAAAGAGCGGTATTCTTGATTTCTAAACGTGTCTTAATGAGCCGTCGTATCTCTGCGCTTCATCATCCTGACAGTCAAACAATAATCAGGATATAGTTCAGCTCATGCGCACCAATCTCCCGCCACACGTCACTAATCCAACACTCTCTCTCTGCCTTCCGGATGGCCGCTTGCATGAAAACCCTGGAAAACCAAACTGTCAAACACACGCCACGGCGAATACCGCCATGCGATTCCACTCTCCGTTGTCAAACTGCTTAGCGGAAACTGAAAATAGATGATGGCATGTCGGTAATGGATGATAACGCTGTGATGGGACTTTATTACATCGCCCAGTGAGGTCTTTTTAATAACCCCTCCCCTCCATACGGGCAGGGGCACTTTCCAGAGAATTCCCAGGAAGAGCGCGTGTTGAGTGAGCAATAATCATGACGAATGGCGTCCAGCAACCGTTGGACTTGGACTGCAGCAAACCCAGGGGAACGCCAGACTGCATTCTCATGGTCGCAGCGTTTAAGTGCAATCATGACACGTCGCCCACATGTATGTGACCGTCGGGGGAACGGGCAATGCGAAAAAACACCTCGAGATATCTTCTTCTTATTGGTCCGACAGGTCGTTATGGCGATATTACTAAAGCATACATAACCGATGGCACCATTAGTCGCTGTGATTTGATGAGGGGACTTTTTGACCATAAAGATGGCTCACAATCACTTCCAGGTCGTAAGAGGCCAAGTGAGATGGGAAAGATAACGAGCTGTGATCCCGCCTCCATTACCCCCGGCACCCCCACCCAGCTCGACACCCTCTGGGTGGAGAAATATAAAACACATCTCACAGGGCCGAGCGAAGACGTTGAAGGAGTGGCTAGGCGTCGAAGCCCTCGCCTTTTGTATGCAGGGGAGCGTGCCTTTCAGTTGCGTTGCAAAAGTTCAATTTGTAAGCTCTCTGACACCCCCCCCCCCAAACACGCTGCCGCAGCCCAGGCGCTGAGAAGGAGAAGAAAGAGAGGAAAAATGGCATCACTCATAGCGGGGCGAGCTTTGCATATTGCGCGTCCAAAGCGTTTAATGGTGAGGCGCGGGTTCCCTCTCCCTGGATTGATCGCGCCGAGGTGCGGCAGAGCGGCTCTGAGCAAGGCATATTAGGGCCGGTGACAGGCGGAAAACATTACAAATGATCTTTAGCACATTTGCAAGGTGGTGTCACCCCTTTGATGCATCGATAAGAGGATGTGGGTTCCCACTCTTTATTTTTTTTTAATACTGCTCTCTCTCTCTCTCTCTCTCCATCCATCTCCCTCACCAAGTGTGTGTCAGCCTGTGTATCTCGCTCTCAACTCTCTCCCCGGCTCCCTCTCTCTCTCTCTCTCTCTCTCCTCCTCCTCCTCCTCTCGGATTTGGATTAAACAAAAGCGACGGCGGTGGCGGCGGTGAGGAGGAGTCCCGGTGATGAACGCTCGATTGTTGCTGCGAGGGCGAGGGCGAACACACCGTAAATCACGCCCTTGAGAGGGAGGTGATGGGGGGGGGGGGGGGGGGGGGGGAGAGAGGCGGGATAAGCAGTGGTTTTGTCACAGCTGCACAACCCCCTCGCTGTATCCCCCCCCCACCCCCTTTCTCCCGCCGTGATCTGTGGCTCTGTGATTGGATCGTGAACGGAGAACCGGAAACTGTCCGATACGAGAAATGACAAAAAGCTGAGGGTGGGTGTTTCCAAATAAAATTAATTTATTTGGGATTATCAAAAGCCACACATATTGCACTCACGCGCACATGCGTGTCGCTCGGTGCTGCAGGTGATGAATGGCTTCACGATGTGCAAATCCGTTCAGCCGGGAGACATGAGGGGTGTGAGGGGGAGAGCTAGCATAATTGAGAGGAAACACGCAAACAATGCTAATGATTTTTCCAACCACTTTGCATGTCCTTCCCCCTGGGCTCCCCTTCTGTGGATCTGTGCCCATATATTCTTCACTAAGTGGAGCTCAATGTCTCCTCGTCCCTGCGCTGGCTTTCGTGTCTCAGGAACCTCACAGCCACCTCCTTTTCTCGCTCTCTCGCTGTTTCCACTGAAAATAGACCCGAGTCTCACCGGGCTGACGCTGGGATGATGAAGTCACACTGTCTGGCGGGTCGGCTGTGGGTGTGCTTGCCTTTGTTTACACCTGCGAGCGGCATGAGTCTTTCTATGAAAAGGTATCACAAACAAGGACAAGGTGTTTATGAGCGTTCGAGTTGACTAGACTTTTTCGTCCCATTTGTTCGTCCGACGTAAATAAATCCCAACCCACACCCCAACTCGCATCCAAACCTGCACACAGATTTTATTATTTTTTTGGACTTGGTGCTTTCAATTAAGTTTCATTTACATTCAAACATTTTGACAAGGACGGCTGTTTACATTCCGAAGTGAAATAATACGTTTCTTTACTCTTCCGCTGCAAACTTCCAGTGTGTTAACCGCAAATCCAACTGGGCACCAGAAAGTACATCCTTGTGCGATATTTACCAGCCAATAGAAAAGCCCTTTCCTATGAATTTTATTGTTATCCTCTTTTATTATGAGTAATTACCTGAATGAGATGACCACCACTGAGAGCATAATAAATACTAATATTGTTTTAATTAGACAACAGGATAATTGTCGTGAACGCTGTGTTAGCTAGCAAGAACTAGGGTACTTTCCATGTTAGGGTATTTATCATATGTGGCTTTTTAGCATGCTGGGGTACTTAGCATTCCAAGTTCCCATTCCCGCTCGTTTCTCATGCCGTGACCCGCCTTTGGAATTATTTATGTCCCAGTGCCCACCAGTATTTTGTGCAATAAAATGAGAAATACATTCTCTCCTTACTATGACCGGACATAATTACCATTTCTCAACATAAAATGTACGTCAATTATACAATAAGGGAGTACCGTATGCCCCTATTGAGTCTTCAAACATACCGAAATGAAATACATATGAAGGACGCGTAGGAATGCGTGTACATTTCCCCCAATAAATTATTTAAAAGAAGACGTTACTGTGGCCTTAAGACCCACTTGGTCCCTTGCTGTGACCGACATCTGGGTCGCGACCCACAGTTTGAGAGCCGCTTTGAACATGTGACAGACGACTGTTGTCACGAGAAAGTCTTGCCGAGGGGAACTGCCAAGAAGCCGGGGGGCCTCTTACCGTTTACCGGGGAATCCCCGTGATTGTTCCCATAAGGCGGGATAGGTTTTCAACTCCACACGCGTGGTGACGTGTGGTGAGGTATACTCCTCCAGACCGTGACGTCACTGACAAGTTCGATCAGGCTCTCTAAAGAACGCTGTTTGTAATGACGCTTACGATGTGTGTGTGTGTGTGTGTACACATGCCTGGATGTTAGTGCTTGTATGGGAATGCACATATGTGAGTGCACGTATGTTCTCAGCTTAACGTAAAATATTCATGAGCACACGATCCGGAGCTTATCGCTACGCTGAGACTTACGCAAATCACTTGTACCCAAACATTCACTTAATTGCTCAGCACTGCACTAGCCGCATTGTTCAGCTCAAGCATGTACACACACACACACACAAACTCGTTTTGTACTGCCTTATACCAGGGAGATTGGCTAAATCCATCGTGCACAGTGCAGAGTGGACTACTTCCAGTGGGCTGTCCCAGGGTACATTGGGAATATTCATCCGTTACGCATAAGGCTTGTGTGAGAGTGGACAGGTTGTTGTTGGGGTGGGATGTTATTGTGAGTGCAGTCTACAGTTCACCACTATTATTATTCATAATACTATAATGATATTTCTGTTATCGTGTCATATTCTCCTTCTCATGTTCACACCGGCCTTCCCACCACAGTCGACTGATCACGAGAGACGCTGTAAATATCAACGCACATTCTTTTACTGACACGGAACGCAATTAAACAATAACGAGCATTGGCAGCACAAGGACACTTGGTAGTAAACATCCAATGACCTGTTTGGTCGGTCGCAAGCATCTGTTTTTTTTTTTTTATTATTATAATCTTTTTTTTTACAAACTGTCATCCTCGTCGGTTGGGCTCGTGTCGGAACGAGCGCCCGGAACATCCCTCTCTCTCTCCATCTATCCCCCTCTTTCCCCATCTCTATCCCTCTCTCTCCCCATCTCTATCCCTCTCTCTACCCATCTCTATCCCTCTCTCTACCCATCTCTATCCCTCTCTCCCTCCACCCCCCCCTCCCTCTCTCTCTCTCTTCCCCCTCTCTCCCCCCTCCCCATCTCTCCCTCTCTCTCGCCCTCTCTCCCTCTATCTCTCCCCCCTCTCTCTCTCTCTCCCTCCCCCTCCCTCTCTCCCTCCCTCCCTCCCTCTCCATCCCTCCCTTCCTCCCCCATCTCACCCTATCGTGCTTTTCACCGGAGCAATCACAGCAGCACAGAGCGGCGGCACCACGGCCAGTATGACCTGACAAAAGGGGCTCAATTACCCTCCCATAATTGGAAGTTGGAAGTGCGAGTCGGAAGAGGGGAGTGGGGGGGGGGGGGGGGGGGGGGCAACGACGAGGCACAACATCATGATTCCATTTACAATATTTACAACTCAATAAACATTTTCCTTTCATCTTGTCCTCGGCGCCTGGGAGTCCCCGATAGCTGCCGAGGTTAAAGAGAACATTACATTTAAATTGGCTCAAAGCCGGGCTGCGGACGACCGGAGGACTGGGAAAGAGAGAGAGGAATCTGGACGGCGATTGGAGCAGCCTTCAACACCCCGCCTCTGCTTGTATTAGCACCCCCCCACCCTGCTTGAATTAACCAGGAACAAATGGTGTTTGGGGGGGGCTCGTGGCACGGGATACATGCGTCATTCCTGAGGGTCCCGGGAGCTCGTTGGAGAGGTCCCTGGGAACGCCGCAGGACTGTGAAATTACATATTAGCGTTCCCGGATCCGGCGTTCCTACTGTGTTACAGAAGGACTTCTGGGGGGGGGGGGGGGGGGGCTTCTGGGCCGGGTAATAAAGAATGCCATGGGCGGAGTTACGCCTTGTTTCCTGTTTTGTTACGGAGATATTCTACCGAGGAAAACTCATTATGCGGTGTATGCAGCGCTCAGAAAGGGGGTTTTAATGAGTGTATTTCTGCAGTTGCCGTTCTACAGGAAGTTGATTTGAAAATCTTTTTTTTTAGTGCTGGATGACTTTGTGTTCACCAATTTCAGCCAGTCCGCTCTCAGACTGTAGAACATTAATCTAAAGTCTGGGATCTCAGTCAGGACATCGGGACACGGAGAGAGGTGACCAATTGTGTGAGACAAGGTGGTACAAGCCAGGACCAAGGACAACAACAAAGTACTCCAGGTTAACAGGATTCCGGTGTGTTCTGTCTGTGTTCCAGTCGAGGTGGGGCTTCGTTTTGGGTTGATTGAGTAACTACACGTGGTTCGGTGGTAAGGTTGCCTTCTGAAGATGTGGAACAGATGCTTTGAGTCGGCTTTGTGGGGAGAACAAATGAGCAGTTGACATTTTCATTCCTCCTGCTAATTGTGTGTTTGTATACAAAGACCTCCTTTTCCTCAGTTTACAGTTACACAAGGCTGATCAGCAAAAGCTCACATCAAATATACAAAGCATGTCGTGGTGACAATAAAGAACAGATTTGGTTCTAATCTGTTTGTACCCTGATGTACCCTGTAAACTATACAAGCACCGATACGGTCACTGGTTAACTTCCTACATCCATCTATCCCTGCATGCTAGGGATGGGTATTTGAAGGCATAACAATATTTGAATATTCGCTAAAAAGAAAATTTGAGTAACCGGTTAAACGAACTACGAAAAAACTACGAAAAAAAATGAAAAAGTGTAGCGCACTCATAATATAGCCTGACGTTCTTCCGTGATCTGGCCTTCACTAAACCAATGTATTCGTTTCCATCTATTAGTTTCCATCTATTAGTCAAATAAAAAAAAAAACAGGAAATTTCGATTTCAAGTTAGGAAAAAAACAATCGAAATCAGCTGAAACGAAATGAGTTGAAACGAAACCATCATTTTTTACAAGAATATGAATGTACAGTATTGCATACTTAAGGCACAAACTGAAATAAGATTAAAGTAAATTTAAGGCACAAACTGAATAGATTCAAGTAACTGAAGCCCAAAAGCAAAAAGTATAAGTACTTGTGGGCTTGGATATCAACAGAAGTCCACTTGCAGCGCACGGGCCTGCCTCACATTACGCATGATGCGCAAATAACAGAACATCATCAAAAATATATTATGTGTAAGACCGAAATACAGTTTGTCTAAAACATTTCAAGTTAACATAACACATAAGCCCACCTACTGCATCACTCATTCTTGGTCAATAAAATGAGCATATCTACATGCTCGGGGGATAGGCGGTTGCGGAGACGATTTACACGCGTGGAAAAGACTTTCTTCGCTGGAACAGAGGTTGCCGGTATAGCCAAGTATTCCAATTATTAAATGGCATTACATTACACGTTCAATATGTAATTAATATAGCTAATGAATATATTTAATTAACTTGAGGCAAAAATGAAAAAAAATCTGCTACAGCTAAAGTCGAATACCCACGTCATTTCGAATAACCGAATATTTGAATGACCGTGCCCATCCCTACTGCCTACGTTCTCATGAGCAAGACCCTCCTGATGTCCTGCCCAATCATCCACCATCTCATCCCGGATACAGCAGTCCTACTGTGTTATAGCAGACTTCTACGGCTAGTCACACCTTGTTTTCCTCTTTGTTGTAGAGGGACTCGACCCAGACAACACAAACTCATTTCCGTGAAGGGCTGAAGGGGATTTTAATAAGTGTTCTGCTAGCGTGGCCAGTCCACACAGTGTTTATTTGAACAACGTGAAACCAGCGACCACCACATTGAGCTAGTTTGCTATCAGACTTAAGTTGATGAATCGAAAGTCTGATTTGTGAGACTACACACTACCATACAGACCGATAGCTAGATGGATGTAGATAGACATAGTTTGATATACAGATGAATAGATATACAGACAGACAGACCTACAGATATAAAGATAGGTTTACAGATACAGATACACAGCTAGATGGGGCAGACAGACAGACAAACAGACCATCATACATTGGTAAATGAATAAATATCCCAAAACAAAAAAAACATGAACCTAAGGACCATCTGCTGAGGCATTTTGTCAGAATTAGCGCACAAACACACACAGACACACACACACACAGACACATACACACAAACGCGCTCGCACACACACACACACACACACACACACACACACACACACACACGTTACATGTAATATTGAAGGTAATTGTGAGCGGTTGGAGGAGCTAGCATTCTGCTTCTCCCAGTCAGACCGACAGACAGCAAGGCTGTCGGTCTGACTGGGGGCCAAGCGGGGCCTGGCTCTGATCTGGATGAGAGAGAGAGAGAGAGAGAGAGAGAGAGAGAGAGAGAGAGAGAGAGAGAGAGAGAGAGAGAGAGAGAGAGAGAGAGAGAAAAGAGAGAGAGAGGGACAGAGAGACAGAAAGAGAGAGCGAGACAGAGAGACAGAGAGAGAGAGACAGAGAGAGAGCGCGAGAGAGAGAGAGAAAAGAGAGAGAGACAGAGAGACAGAGAGAGAGAGAGACAGAGAGAGAGAGAGAAAGAGAGAGAGAGACAGAGCGAGAGAGATACGTATGAAGAGAGAGAAAGAGAGAGAGAGACAGAGAGAGACAGGGAGAGAGGAAGAGAGAAAGAGACAGAGAGAGACAGAAAGAGAGAGAGAAAGAGAGACAGAGAGAAAGAGAGAGAGAGAGGGAGAGAGACAGAGACAGAGCGAGAGAGATACGTATGAAGAGAGAAAGAGAGGAGAGAGACATATAGAGCTGTGAAGCGAGACGCAGAAAGAGGAGAGGGAAAGAGTGAGACAGAGAGGAGAGAGACGCATATAGAGCGTGGCAGAGAGACAGAGGGAGAGAGGGCGAGAGACAGAGGGATTGAGATAATACACCAAACGACAGGGAAGGGTGAGAGACCCAGTGAGAAAATGAAAGAGAGACATGGAGAGAGAAAGAGGGAGGCAGTTACAAGTCACACAAGCTTTGCGTAGCGCATTAGCATCTGCTGCGCCACGAGAAGGAAGATGAGTGTGCGACCGACCCATGCATCTTCATTACATCACCCCCCCCCCCCCCCCCCCTTTCACAGGCAACACACGCATATGCACCCACGCATTGCGCCTTAACGCACACGCACACACACACACAGACACTTCACACGGTGCATAGACAGGTGCTGCGTTTTAAGTTATGTCTTTCAGCAGATGACCGTGGTTGAGTGGAAATCAGCCGGGCGGCCGCTGAGCGTTGAACACGCGTTCAAGGCAACACGCTTCTGACGGCGTTGTCTGGGTAACATTTGGACATCCGTCTCGGTCGGACGATTACACGCTGACGTGAAGATTTATGCAGAACCGATCGACACGGCGAGCTGCGCTGACGTCGCGGCGTGACACAAAGCTAGCGTCACTACGCCAGATGGCCTTCACTCTCTTGAGTGCGAGACGTTTGGATTGTCTTCTCTTGAATATAACAAGTCCTTTTCTCAAGTGTTATTCGTATTTAATTTGAATGCAGTCCTGGTAATAATAACCAAAAAGAGGAGGTTCAAAGGTCACCTTCCACCGCGTGACATCTGAAGCGATGAACAGAAGTACAGTTTTAAACCAGCGGCTCATAGGAGGAGCAGTCGGTTCAGCGACCGTATTTTAAACATTCAGGCGGCGTGTGTCTTCTCTAAAGCTATTTTCAATAATTGATTCAGCGGGGATGGGAGATAAAGCCAGGAAACACACTTTGATGGGAGATATGGCGACACGGTCACAGTCGGGCACAGTCCCTCCTCCTCCGTGGAGTCCGATCAAACAGCCAGTGGAACAGGTTCACCTTGTTAAAATAGGTCCGAGGGCCCCAAACCATCTGTCTGGGGCCTTCAGAGGAAGTTGATTATTTTACTCTTTTATCTATGTCCACAGTCACTGTGTTAAAACTCAACCGAATGTACAGGGCTAGAGCAGGCTCAGACAAAGCAGATTTACTGTTCAGTCATTCAGTAGATGAATTCATCCAAAGTTTCAGAATCATGTCGTTAAGGTGCAGGTAGTGGTGAGAGGGCTCCTAATGAAGGAGGAATTGGACATTTGGGAGTCGAACCCAAAACTTCTTTCGCTCAAACATCCAAAACGCTAGACCTATAATAATGCCCGGTTTATTGGGTGCATAAGAAGTTTAGTCGAACTTCCTGTCTGCAATATCCAGGTCGGCTGGTACGATAATAAAACGGTGTGTATCTGATCAAAGAGCGGCATCCTGTGAACTATTAACACAATTTTGATATAACTATATAAATAATTATATATCCAAAAATAAAAATCCCTACTGGCAGGCACAGCAGAGGGGCAGCGGAGATCAAGGCAGCGTCCCTATCGTCTGATTAATTAATTAGATTTTTCTTTTTTCTCCGTCTCCTTCCTCAGAGGTGGGTATCTGGACCCAAACAGGCGTGTCTCGGCTCCGCATGGCACCGCTCCGCCTGCCGTCGCTGACATTTTCCCGCCTCACCTCGGCGGTGCTTTCAGACGAGCGGGAAGGTCACCGGTATTTGGCTGTTGTCGCACGGGATGGCGGAAAGAGCAGCAAACACAAAGAGGAAATACCAGCAGACAGGCCGGGAATATGACTTATCGCTCCTCGTTTGTTTTCTCCTGCGTTTGTTTGTTAGTGTGTTTGTTTGTGTGTTGTCCTGTGCTTCTGTTAGGTATGCCGAGCGAGGCCGAGTCATTTGCTTTAATCAACGGCGACCGCCGGTTAACTCAGACCCGTCGCTATGGAGACAGGAGGCGGATTAGGAGGCCTTCTCTAGGAGGCCTGGATAGACTGGGTTCGATGGGGATTCGAACCCAGTTCCCTTTGCCCGGGATTCGAAACTTCCGTAGCCTATGATATCAATATGATATTGATAATATTTGAACGTGTTCTTTTAAAATATTATTTTCCTAAATAGATAAAGGAGGAGGATTTGTCTGTCGAGGGAAGCGCAGGTAACCGCGGTACACGGCTGATTAAATATGAAATATTACTTTGACAAAAACCGGATCGGGGAGATCTGGAAACATCAAAAGACAAATCCCCGATGTAAGCCTGTTCTGAATTCAATCAGGCCGCTTTAAACTGGAAAACCCACGCCGCTTCTTCTGAACTCAAGTCTTACGGGATTACATTACCAGAATTCATGATACAACTGTTAATTCACTTCATTTTTTTCCTCCACCTCCTTCATTTCATTCTTCTCCTTGAGGAGGATCAATATTTTTAAACGATCACAGAACAGACCCACAGTCTGGTTGCAAATTTCTTGCCAAGTTTCGCTCTGAATAACACATTCACGTCGCCCTCTGACGCCTTAATAAACTCCTCATGTATCAACCAGGGGCGCGAGAGGCATATTGGCCGCCGCCGAATCGATAACGCACAGGCGGAGGACAAAATGACAAATCAATAATCTATAGCGCACATAACTACAGCCAGAGTTTACGAGCGAGGCGCCGGTAGGTCATGTACAACCCTGTGGAGGCTTTCACACGCACTTCAGATCTGTCAACTTGAATCTGATGAAGGACTCTGGAACCCACTGCTATTTTTTGTCCAACGGGGGATATCTGAGTAGTGTGCGTGTGTGTGTGTTTATGGCTGCGTGTGTTTGTGTGTGCGTTTGTGTGTGTGCGTGTGTGTATTTTCTGTCCAATGGGGGATATCTGAGTAGTGTGCGTGTATGTGTGTTTATGGGCGCGTGTGTTTGTGTGTGCGTGCGTTTGTGCACTAATGCATGTGCGTGTGTATGGGGGTGATTCAAGTTCATAACCTGAGTCCCACCTTTCATCCCATGATCCCCTGGGGCAGTTGAGACTCACCCCCATCTCTGTAACAAAGAATGAGTCATATTTTACCACAGTGTAGTGCTACAAATACAATCCCCTTCACTGTGGGGGGGGAACCTTCTACCTTTACGATGTGCTGCTCTACAGCCCTGTTAAGACTTGTTGTACTAAAAATACATTCATAGGAATCGATCAGATATGTTTATATGAGAAAACATTATGCTAAAACAGTGTCAAAGCCATTCTTTATTTTTACCCATTCAACAATATCAACAATGAGATCAAGTTCAACATGGAGAATGTTCAATTTGTATTCATTAAAATAAAGTATCCCATTTCTATTCATAAAAAAATATGGATTACCCAATTATATTATATTCCCCCATTGGAACAAAATGTATTAGCCAATCACAGAAAGGAAAGTAAGTGGTAATGGTGAGTGAAATAAACGCTCCCATTTGTATCCCAACTATCTCTAAAAGCCCCAAAATATTCAGAGAACCAAATTTGATGTTTTGTTTGAAATCCCCGTCAGGCGGACTGAAACACAGTGTGTGTTACTCCTTCAACTCCCCAGGTCTGAACCACAGGCCGACCAAAACAAAGTGTTTATTAAATGAAATACCGTGCATGTGTCAACTCTAAGAAAACGGTGAAGGCTTCGAAAGCATCCAAAAGGAATAGCTTTCAATCATATTTCCTTTGGCCTTTCTTACTCTAGCGGCCAATTTGTATTCCGACAACACATTTGGTGAGCACACGAAAGGCCTTCGACAAAACCCATTTCCCCTTCATTAAAATGGGGAGGGGTGGGAGTGAGAGCTATGCAGGGGTTTGCAAATGAGTTGGGCACAGTGGAATGCCAGATGAGGCCTCCTACATCACTACCACCTCCTCCTTCCCCCTCCTTCTCATCCCCCTCCTTCAGCAGTCTCACCAGAGGGAAGCGAATGAACCTCTGTCCTCATTAACCTTGGAGAGAGATTTTCTACGCCAGCGATGGGAACACCCACCTTATCAAACAGATTCATAAACAATTTGATTTGCCCTTAGACCTCTCTACCTTTCTCCATCCCTCTCTCCCTCTGTCTGTCTGTCACTCTCTCTCCCTCTCTCTTAACAAAGGAATTATAACAATGTTGACTTGGAAAATATAAAAATATGAATATAAAATACCTTAAAAATGTTATAAGAGGGAAAAAGGTGAGATATGTTTCACTGTAAACAGTGTATTTCAGTAGCAACATTCTGCTTTAGTGTAATGTCAGTCTACTCCAAATGGGTCCATTTGACCCGCAACATAACATAACAGGAGCGTTAATATAAAATGTATATAATTTAATAATTTTAGTATTGAGTAAAACAACTGAAGCCAACCAACTTCCGCCAAGTCACTCTAACAGAAGCAAGTTTTAATTGAGCTTAACATTATCGGTGCATTCTGGTGGCGTTGTGAAGAATGTGTCGCTGGAGCTGTGTGTTGAATCAAGGTACAGGCAGGTATTCAACAAAATTAAATCAAAGAAGGTCTTTCATTTAAGCCCTAAAGAAGTTAGGGCTTTAAAGGAATTAAAGTGTCCTGGTCATGAAGTCATGTACCTGCAGGGCTGAGGAGGGACAGAGGCTCGGAGGAACCGGGGGCTGTCCAACCTGGCGGGGCCTGTCAGTCGGAGGGGGGGTTGAGGACTGGGGGGGCCACCTGAAGACATTGGCTCTGTCATGGACGGTGTGGAGGTGCTGCCCGACTTCATTCTGTTCTTCTTGAACTGACTTCAGTCCCTTCAGCTTGGGCCCGGCTTATAGGTCTGATATATGCACTCAACCGAGCTTATCCAAATCCTGCTCCTTTCCCTTTTCTGAGAATCATCGTGCAGCTTCAGCGACGCAAGGTGGCCCCCGAAGTCTCAAATCTGCGTGGCAGACTTCAAAGCTTGCAGTGACAACGCACTAAGATGGATTCCTCCCCCTGCCATGTTGTGTAAGCTCATCAGCGTTTAGCGTGTAGGAATGGTCATATAGACACAACAGACATTCCTCAAAACACAATGAGAAACGCGTTTACACTGATTTTGTGTGAGCTTTTTTTTAGGAGCAGACGTTTCCTTCTATTTTTGTGGAAAGGATTTATTTCGGTTTAGATGTGATCCAGAAAATGGTTACACAACCTCTGTCTGTAGAGCAGAAGCTATGTTAATGGCTCGAGCGCACAATAACTAACTCTTGTGTTAATATGTTTGTTTTGTGTGTTATTATGGCTGTGCTGATATTTTAGTTTTATTGGTTATTATGTCTGTTTACAATGCTATTTACTATTTCAATTTGTTCTAATTCAAAACTCTAATATCAGGGACTTTTCTTATTTATTTTCTTCTCTAATGTTCAATTACACCATTTTGCCTCATTGCCCAAATCTGTATACCTTTACATACTGTTTTGCACCTTTCAGACCGGTGTGATAACACTGTGACTTTTATGCATATCATGCCTATTTGCATAATACTCTGTTGCACTTGTTAAATCCATATTGAAGTAAATTACAATTTGGGCTCCTAATAACTATTATGCATTTTGTGCATATTTGACTTAGAATAATAATGACATTAATAATATAACCTCTTTATGCATTTAATGTATAATGTGTTGGAAACACAAGAAGATAAAAGGGGAAAAGAAAGTCACACTATGGTTGCTACAAAATGGTCTATCCCTGAAACCATACAATTAGGCTGTAAATGAGTAGGACGCAACTTTTGGGCAAAGCAAATGATGACATTGAGAAAATTGGGAAACTTAATTATATATAATTTAGGTTGGATTAATGCAAAATGTTGATTTGAAAGTGATGAAATGATTAAGCACATCTGACTCAGAGAAATTGTGTTAATGAAACTTGTTTGTTTGATTTAAAAAATACATATTCAATTTTTGCGATACCAATCACAGTAATCAAAAATCTGCCATTAAAATGGGTCCAACTATGCTCTTTCTACAGGGTAGGAGTGAAACATGAAGTACCAAGGAAGCACAAAAAAAAAACACAATACAGATGCATATCAATGTAACATAAAACCTCCCTTTCAACCTGAAGCTCCATCTCTCTCTCTCTGTGCTGAATGCATTTCTTCTCCCTTCTATTTCTGCCCAGTAACGTGGAGAGGTGAGTCTTACCACATTCTAACGATGGTCTTGGATGCATGGCTTCCCCCAGGCGCCCCCCCCCCCCACAGCCAGATGGACGGCCGGGTAATGTGGAAATAATGATGTGTAATTGCAGCTGAAATGAGAGTGCAAACAGTTACGCGTTCCAGCGGGCCCTACTTGTGTTTAGCACTCCCTTCCTTCTATTTGCTTTATTCACATCGTGGCCAAGCGTGTGTCACTCACTCACTCCCGCCGCTTAGTTTTTTGCGTTGCCAGGATGTCAAAATGGACGCCTGCGTTAACATCACTCAGAAATGGTGACAGCCATGTTATTTTCAGACTCAAATCTGGTGACTCAGACCCGCAGTCGAGCGCTTAGGACCCAGACTCAGGATTGTGTTATTCGACGACAACACTGGCACTTGCCCAAGGAGTACTATGTGTAGCATTACTGCTGCAGTAGTCCGAGTACGACTGTCAGTACTTTAGGAGAAGAGATAAGTATTAGTACCAGAAGCAATAATAGTAGCAATATAAGTTAATGTGTCATGACATCATTATTACTTGGATGTTATTGTATTAATACAAGTGCTAATAATAATACTCAAAGTCCTAGCAATAGTAGTAAGGCACAGTATATAAGGGGTTATAGTGTACGTAGCAGGAGTAGTAGTATTGCCGTTGGATAGTATTGCACCCCTTGGCCATTCTGCTGCTGCTGAGCAGTAGTTGTACTCAATGGTTGTAGTAAACACAGAGCTACCAGGAGCAGTAATGGATACCGCAGCCGCCCCTTCCTTCATGCAACGCCGTAATAGTGGTCGTAAAGGTCCCTGCGGCAGAAGGATAGGGCCGCGGCCCATTGCTCCTGACTCTATTATGGACAGGTAAACAAGAAGCGCTCCCTTATCTTCCCCTCCTCACTGTCCTCTTTTCAATCAAGTCTGCCTTTACAACTGCTCGGATCGCGAGGCCTAATAAAAACAACTACCCATGCAGAGGTAATGGTTTGGTCCCCGCTCCCTAAATGTCCCCGGGGCCCGGGCAGATACAGCTCACCTGGAGCTCACATAAAACCAGCACCCAGGGAAAACCATTCCTTCTCTCCGGGCCACATCGATCTGGCGCATGTGTGTGTGGGGCTGTGTAGGGGTATGGGGACGCATGCGTGTTCAGGAGGACGTGTGTGTGTGTGTTTGTGTGATGTGTGCAAGGGTATCTTGCACACATAGGTATGCGTGTTTAAGTGTCTGTATTTCTGCAGGCACAGCAGTTTGCGTGTGTGTGTGTGTGTGTGTGTGCAGGAAGACGTATATGTGTGTTTGTGTGATGTGTGTACCTTGCGTGTAGGAATGTGTGTTTAAGTGTGTGTGGTTTGGTGTGTTTGTTTCAGCCGGCACAGGTGTTGGCATGTGTGTGGTTGGTGTGTGTGTCTGTGCATTTATCTATGCATGCAGGTCTGCTGGTTCAAGCTTGTGTCTATTTAGGATGAGTTTTAATCCATGCGCTTGCTTGTCTCAGCATATTTGTGTGTGTATTTATCCATGCCTGTGATTATGTGCGTGTGTATGTGTGTGTGAGAGTGTGTCTGTGTTTTAATGTGTGTGCACAATCATGCACACATTAACAGGGGAATCTGTTTGAATTTTCGATGATGTGAATTATTGGATGATGGGACGTATGCTGAACAAAGCTTGCAAACACACCTGTGTGGGTCTTGGGTGCCCAACAGAATGTCAGATTTATGCAACTGGGAATCCTTTTAAGCCACATGGAGCTGCTCAACGGACATGTAACATGGAAATAAGATGCTTGGCAAGAGGCAGTACCTTGGTTAAGAAAACATGGATGTGTGTTTGTGTGTACATCTGTGTTCATCTGGTAATATTAATTTGTTCGGTTTTATGTTTTCTGCATATCAGATCAAATTAATATTACCAGATGAATGAATGGAAGCCTCTTTACAGGCCTATTGTATAGGTTACATGCTCTGGTACACATCCGTGAAGTCATTCACACTGGCACATACACACACAAACACACATCCATGGTTTCTTAACCAGGGTTCTGCTTCTTGCCAAGCATCTTATTTCCATTTTACATGCCCATTAAGCAGCTACATGTGGCTTAAAAGGATTCCCAGTTGCATGAATCAGACGGTGTACGTAACTCTCTCTGTAGTCTCTCGTGATAGTACAACACTCTTCGGTTGGTACCAAAAAAGTATCTTAAAATGTACTCCACACCTAGTAATACTGCTCTGATACACTCTACAAAATAACAAAACCAATCAAGATGTTAATCTCAGAGCCAGATTGAGGCAAAAGTCATAATTTAAGAGTAATTGGCAACAGTAGGGGGTTAAATGGATATCCACTTGGTAATTTGGAAAATCAATTCTAATACAATAATTCGTTATGTAATTAAGGAGCCAGGTAAAGTAATACCGTATCAATGTTACAACATCGGATTGCGTTTCCTCTTCAGATTCATTCACTGCCTGACCAGGGAAGACACAAATGGAAGACAGTAGAAGAGACTTACACAAACATCAATTGACTGTAGTGACACATACCAGCACCTACTCACTCCCTTCAGATTTCTTAAGTCATTGAAGGTTTGAAAGGCAGTCCTAAGGTATGAAAGAGACTTTCTTATGCTGGCCGTGGAGGCAGAGAGCAGTGCTTCTGTCCAGAGGAAGACGCAAGTTAGCATACAGCTACTGCCAAATGCAAAGCATGATGCATAATGTATGGAAGTAATGCTCAGATAAGTAACCGTGAACTCTCATCCTTGCGTAAGAACACTGTATCACATGCCAAGGAGCCCGGCCACTGTTGCACGTTCTAACTTACTAAAGCGCATGTGTGATTGTTGGTTGAAAGCCTATGCTAGCATTTTAACTAATGTGTGTCTGTGTGGTGTGTTGGCATCTGTATCCCTTTCCGTATCTGTGTGTCTGTGTGTGTGTGTGTGTGTGTGCGTGTGTGTGTGTGTGTGTGAGATTGTTGGTTGCAAGCCTATAATATCATGTTTATTATTATGTGTGTGTGTGTGTGTGGGGCGGTAGCATCGTAATTACTATATGGACGCGTGGTTTACGTACATCGGCGCCGCTCGCCATTGCGCAAGTAGAGCGGAGCTACAGCTCAGTGGCGTGAAGGCGGTGGAGGAGGTGTCAGAGGAGCGAGGTGATGGAGCCAGCGGGGGAGGTATGACACGAGAGAGAGAGAGAGAGAGAGAGAGAGAGAGAGAGAGAGAGAGAGAGAGAGAGAGAGAGAGAGAGAGATGCCACAGCACATTACTCCCATCATAACACCCCCCTCCCCACCTCTCCGTCGGTCCGCGGATCACAAACCTGTGACAAGCCACTGCTTCCGTGGCTCCGCTGCCTTACTCCTCCTCCTCTTCGTCCTCCTCCTCTTCCTCCCGTGAAAAACTGATGATGACATGAGGCCAGATGGGAGAAAAGAACAAAACTCTTTCCCTGGAAAAAGGCAGCGATGAAGAGACGGGAGGAGACGAAGGGGAGACGAGGGGGAGACGGACGGCGAGAGAGAGAGAGATGGCAACCAATGTCAGGCCGGTTCACTGGAGGGAAGGCCTATTTTTTTAATACGATAGCAACGGTCTCGGTCTCCGTGAGACAAAGGAGGAGGCAGGAGGGGAGATACAGTCCGGTGGCCATGAAAATATTGATTTTGTTCCAGGCGCTCGGTGGACCAAAAATGAAACATACAACAGAGAAAGAAAGAAAAACACGACCGACCATTTGTGCAGGCTCTGTCCTGGCTGTGGCGGTGGCGGTATCATCGTGTTGTTTTTTCTCTCACGGGGAGATCCATCCTGCCGTCTTTATGTACACTCGACAGTTTTAGCACAAGCTTGCGAAAATAAATAAATGCGGCTAGCGTGTCACATCGCAGTATATAGCCGTGTCCCGGCGTCTGACAACTTGGTCCCTCACATTAATCTGGCAACCCGGTTAACCACCCCTCACCTTCTGCTCCACCCCCTTTTGAAGCCGGTTCCGCTACTTTGCGAATTGATCTCGTTCCACACAGCGGTGAGCCACGCGCTGATATTCAATGTCTTCTGTGGCGGCAGAGTGTAGAAGGGAGCCGAGGGTGTTGGTAAAATGGTTTTCGAGAAAATGTCGTTCTCAGTTCACTATAAGTTGGCTAAAAGTGACGGCTAAATAGTTTTACTCTTTAACAGGACTTTTTTAATCAGCATATATCCTCAGTCTTCATCCGTTACCACACATCGTTAGACTTAACGCACAATCTCTTTCAGAATACCAAACCTCAGAAACATGTTGCTGAATAAACTAATAAAGTTTTGATACATTTTTATAAAAGATGTAGCCATCACCTTTTGGGAAGGGAAGACCAATAGAGTTTATGTTTATGAGCTTTTTTTGGCCAGGAATGACATAAATGTATCACGTTCACATCAAGCCTTGGTTGCGGGAAAGCCGTGTGTATTCTTGCCTTAGTTGTTAGTGAACTCGGATATCCACAACATTTCTACTACACAAAACCTCCAGCGGGGGTCACTGAGCTTCTCCCCCACACTGCTCCTCCTCCATGATTGAGATGTAGATTGTCCGACGAGCTCAAAGCGAACGTCACCCTTCACGAGGTGATGATTGATGAACCAGGCCGCGTGAACCAAGGTCGAGGTCGTGCCCTTCGACCCCTCCCTGTGAGCACACAGCGGCGGGGAGAAGAGAGATTAATGTACGTTGATACGGCCCCGCTCGTCTGAACGCTGTCCCGGTGTCTGATGGATCGAGTCCCAGTTCAACATCACGGAATATGGTTCATTATCTTTACAGAATTCTAATGTCAAGCCAGGAAACAGAACCTTTGTTTTTGTGGGTTTTATGACATATGTCTAATAATAAAACAGCCAAAAGGGGGGTGTTCCGGACTCCATGACGATAACCCAAGGGCCGGTCTCCGTGTAACCAGAGAAAGAATCAGAGAGAGATCCCCCAGTAGCCCAGGTCCCTCATGAGATTCACCCTGTCACCGGCCGTCTGATCCCCCAGTAGCTCAGGTCCCTCATGAGATTCACCCCGTCACCGGCCGTCTGATCCCCCAGTAGCTCAGGTCCCTCATGAGATTCACCCCGTCACCGGCCGTCTGATCCCCCAGTAGCTCAGGTCCCTCATGAGATTCACCCCGTCACCGGCCGTCTGATCCCCCAGTAGCTCAGGTCCCTCATGAGATTCACCCCGTCACCGGCCGTCTGATCCCCCAGTAGCTCAGGTCCCTCATGAGATTCACCCCGTCACCGGCCGTCTGATCCCCCAGTAGCTCAGGTCCCTCATGAGATTCACCCCGTCACCGGCCGTCTGATCCCCCAGTAGCTCAGGTCCCTCATGAGATTCACCCCGTCACCGGCCGTCTGATCCCCCAGTAGCTCAGGTCCCTCATGAGATTCACCCCGTCACCGGCCGTCTGATCCCCCAGTAGCTCAGGTCCCTCATGAGATTCACCCCGTCACCGGCCGTCTGATCCCCCAGTAGCTCAGGTCCCTCATGAGATTCACCCCGTCACCGGCCGTCTGATCCCCTAGTAGCTCAGGTCCCTCATGAGATTCACCCCGTCACCGGCCCCCTGATCCCCTAGTAGCTCAGGTCCCTCATGAGATTCACCCCGTCACCGGCCGTCTGATCCCCCAGTAGCTCAGGTCCCTCATGAGATTCACCCCGTCACCGGCCGTCTGATCCCCCAGTAGCTCAGGTCCCTCATGAGATTCACCCCGTCACCGGCCGTCTGATCCCCCAGTAGCTCAGGTCCCTCATGAGATTCACCCCGTCGCCGGCCGTCTGATCCCCCAGTAGCTCAGGTCCCTCATGAGATTCACCCCGTCGCCGGCCGTCTGATCCCCCAGTAGCTCAGGTCCCTCATGAGATTCACCCCGTCGCCGGCCGTCTGATCCCCCAGTAGCTCAGGTCCCTCATGAGATTCACCCCGTCACCGGCCGTCTGATCCCCTAGTAGCTCAGGTCCCTCATGAGATTCACCCCGTCACCGGCCCCCTGATCCCCTAGTAGCTCAGGTCCCTCATGAGATTCACCCTGTCACTGGCAGTCTGCAGTGAATGGAGACGATTGGCCTTTCTTCCGACGGCGTGTGACATATACGAGCGCTCTACAAACTCAGAAAGCATGGAGGGCTACACAAAGGTCAGCGGCTGACAGCCGCAAGATGCATGGGGCCCCCAGGGCCCCTCCTAAGCACTGAACGACGGACTCATTTCACCCTCCGCGGGTTCCCCTGCGTTTCCCAGCGAACGCCGGTAGGGTTGGGGGTTGGGGGGGGAGGAGATTAGTATTCAAGGACGCCGCTCCCGACCGATGGAAAAAAAGTGAGAACGTAAGGTATGACTGCCGTTGCCATTTAGAAGTGGCTAACGAAGGGAGCTGGCGGCGAATGAGGGTCACGTGTGGTGGATGACGGGGGGGGGGGGGGAGAAGACCGGCGCTGGGGGAGGAAGGAGCTGTTTCACTTTAGGGGTGGTCGTTGAAACAGACGGCGCTCGCATCAAGAACCGATTGGCTGATTTGCCATTTGATAATGATGTCACTATGGTAAGTAATATCGTCTTCGTATAAATGGAGGGAAAATAGAAGAAGGATCGATAGCTAGAAAGACAATTAAAGGTAGGGTATGAAAAAACAAGCCAGGGTAAGCTTGATTTTGAAAGTAGTATCTCCCTCCAGGCCTCACTCTGAGCCACACCCCCTAACCAAGGGACTAGCTTGCTAGCTTTAGCATAGCCCAGCCTAGTAGCTAGACTTGGGTCATGGTTGATGAGTGCGCAGGTAGACCGGTATGTAGTTAGACCATCCAGTATTTTAATTTGGGACGGATTAAATGAAACGACAGGTTTATTAAAGGCCTGCGATAGACATGGCCAGACATATTCGTCTATATTCTTTGTCAGAGCATTAATTGATTGATTGCGGTCGGGATGTAAAGAGACTTTCAACAAATAGAAAAAAAAATGGTTCCAAAATAAATTGTTGCTTTAATAGACAACATGAATAGAATAGATGTAAGCAGGATCCAAAATGAGCACCAAATATTTTTACTAATATAAATAAAACGTTTAACACTTTCAATTTTTGACCCTGGATAAAGTCAGACGGACAGAGAAAACCGATAACGTTAGATGGACAAATAGGAAGGCCGACACATATAGATATATGTTCTATAGTTAGAAAGGCCGTTAAACTGAGATAAAACCTCATAGATATAAATCAACATATGGGCCCACTGAGATAAATAAAATCAACACCGATGCTTCGAAACAGATCGATAGGCCGCACGGGTCGCTGCCTTGGCGATCAATAAGAAAGCACATGGAAAATAGCATCAGAGCGTCGTTCGGCCGCTGACGAGCTGTGGACGAGTAGACTGGGGATTAAGTGCCTTGCTTTGGAGAACAAACGGAAACGATTCCCCTTACACAATGCAAGGCAATCCAAGTGTGCGTCTTAAACCGGCGTCTGTGTGTGTGTTTGCCTGTATGTATAGGTGTGCTGAGTGTGCTTGTCTGCCTTTGTGTCTGTGATTGTGTTTTTCCTAATGTCTGTATTTCAGCCTGTGTGTCTCTGTATGTGTGTCTTTGTGTCCTAATATCTGTATTTGAGAGGGAGAGAGTTTGTGTTTAGGTGTGCATGTGTGTCCTAATATCAGTATTTGAGAGAGAGAGAGAGTCTGTGTTTATGTGTGTGTGAGTGAGTTTGTGTGTAAGTGCCTATCCATTGAACTGCCTGACCCTCTGATGGGCGGCGGCAGGCATTTTGGAATCACACCTGCAATGTCTGTGCCGCTGTGGCAACGCTGGAGGTGAGCTCCTTCAATAAATGCTAAACGTACTGCATTAATACAGCACCTTTATAGCGATGCAACCACATAAAGCTCTTCACCATTCTAACACACAGATGCAGAGAGAGAGCGAGAGCGAGAGAGAGAGATTGCTGGGTGTTGGGGTCCCTGCTTTGCCAGTTACACTTTGCCACAAGGTGGACCCATGAACCAGCAACCTTCTGGCTGACCATGTGATGGAAGTGCTCTATCTTCAGAGACACGTCTGTGGGCATAAAGGTAAGGGAGAAGAAGGGAGGATGGGGGTGGAGGGGGAGAGAAAGGCAAAGAGAGATGAGAGAGAGAGGGGGGGGGGGGGGGGTGGCAGTATGACGAGTGTAATTAGGCATGCTCCATTACCGATTTATCCAAACGGTTTATCTAGTTAGACCAGTATGTGCATGCATATATACGTACTCACACACCCACACTCAAGATATAAAAACATGCACACACACACACAGACACACATCAGCACAGGTGCACACACACACACATGCACACACTACAGTAATTCAGGGTCTGCTGAATCTTTAATTGTACTTCACTGTCAGAAACAGAGATGCAAAGGGCTGAAATAGGGCTGAGGATTTCATCAGCTTAAAACAGACACACATCACGCGATATACGCACGCACGCGCACACACACACACACACACACACACAGAAACACATCCATAGACATACCCCTACACACACAAATGCATCTATAGACATACCCACACACACACTCACATACTCACACTCCCACACACACCATTACATATGCAAAAATGACTAGGGAGGGATATCAGAGAGAGAATAGGCGAGGAAGAGAGTGAGACTAAAGGAGAATGAGAGAGAGTGGGAGGGAGTGACAAGGGGGGATTAGAGAGAGACAAGGGGGGTTGAGAAAAGGGATGGAGGGAGGAGAGGGTGACAAAGAGGAACAGTAAAGGGGTGAGAGAGAGAGAGAGAGAGGGGGGGAGGGAGAGAGAGAGAGAGAGCGAGAGAGAGAGAGAGAGGGGGGGGAAGAGGGAGAGAGAGAGAGGGAGAGAGACAGAGAGGGGGGGAGGAAGAGGGAGAGAGAGAGAGAGGGGAGGAAAGGAGAGGGAGAGAGAGAGAGAGAGAGAGGGGGGGGGTGGGAGAGGGAGAGAGAGAGAGAGAGAGAGACTTAAGGATGGAGAGAGCATAGAAAGGAGAGAAAGAAGATAAAGGCGACAGAGAAAAAGTGAGATAGCGGGTGGAAGGAAGAGCGACGGGTGGACGAGGAAGACGAGAAAGCTAGCAAGTGAGAGGGAGAGAGAATGAGCGAGCGAGGCGGGTAAAGAACGAAAGAGAGGGAGAGAGAGAGAGAGAGAGAGAGAGCACGCAGAGGGGTTGAGACAGGGCACTCAAAGACAGATTGCTGCTAAGTGAAGCAGCGCGATGCAAGCAGAATTCTGTACCAGAAATGACATTTAGACTAGTAAACGAAGAGCAGTCACTCGCCCGCCTTCATTGCTTTCTACAAACAGCCCCAATTTCATGCTAATAGGCCCGGCCCTCGTTCTGAAGAATAGGAGGCCGGCTCCGGCCCGTCGGACGTGGAGCAGTGCCGTGCGGTGATAAGCACTTGATTGGCGTTTGCATAAAATTGTGAGAGCAGCAGCGAGCAATGCACCTTTAAAAAAAAAAAAAATGCTAATAATGGCCCATAGCGCTGTGTGTTATAGGCCATGGGGACACTCGCAGGAACGCTGTGGCCTCACAAGGTAAGCAGAATATTAGCAGTATTAGAGTATTCGGACAAGGTTATGAGAATATACAAATGTTTGATATTTCGGATATTCATTCGTTAGGTAAGAATTCGAAATCTCAGTTCAGTATTCAGATATTTGTTTTGATTGACAATCTTAACGTTGTTTTAACGTCTTTGCACTGGCCATTGAGGTAATAATCTTGTATTCTGCAGCAGTGGTCTCCAACTGCAACGGTTACAGGCAGTGAAAGATACACACTCAAAGAATAATTTGACTTTTCTTTCGTTTTTCCTTCAGCGAATATTCAGATTGTCGTTTGGAAACCTAACGAATATAATACAACTAAAATTGAAATTATGCATTCGGGGCAGCCCTAGTTAGCAGCACCACCCAACAAATACACACATATATACATATGTGTAAATACACACATCGTCAGCAAAACGTCGAAACTTCCCTCCGATAATAAAACTCTGTCTTTCCCACATTTGCCAAAACACGGCCCCAAAAGTCGGCGAAACATAAACACCAAACACAACCGAAGACCACTGAAAACCTCCATTGTCATGGGTCACCGGCAACACGATGCGTCTTCATTATCATGGACCGGGGACCAGTCCTCTGCGGGACGTGTCTCTCTCTCTCTCGGCGTCTGTTGATGTTCGTACTGCCTGCCGATACCTGTCTTCCAGTCACAACTGCTTTCCCCCACGCTGGTTGAGCCGGGCCCCACTGCGAGAGTGATTTCCCGGATAGCGTTTCAGGCACAGTTGCCAGGAGAAGAGAACACCTCCCTCCGCCTCCCTGCCCCCCCCCCAGTCTTCTAATAGCTCCCACCAGCTGCAGGTGTTTACAAGCTTCACGGCTGAATCTATCCTGTTGTTCTGCTACCTCTCTCTCTTACTCTCTCTCTCTCACTTTCTCTCCCTCTCTCTCTTGATTGTTCTGCATTCAGTGTTGCTGCATCTGTAATTTATGTTAAAAGACAAGGCAGACAAATTGTTTTGTCTTGTTTCCGACATCTGGAAAATGAAAGGAGCGAAAGCGACAATATTTTTACCAAAAATTATTGTCAAAAAACATGTTAAAACACTTTCGTTTTGACTTTCATTTTTGTATATTAATGGATGACTACAGCAGCACCGTTCGGCCGCTTTGTGATCTTTGCTTGACACAGAAGAAAAATAAAAACATGGATGAATTTTAGTTGTTAAGGAGCATTTTGCCACAGTTGGCAATAATGAAAACAGCATTAAGCTGAGCTTGTGTTTCAGCGATCCACTCTATGTTTCAGGGACTCTGTTGTGACAGTTACCTCCTCTAATGTTTGTTCTGTCACAAGATGTCATATTGATTCATGCACTCTGTTCTTGGACATTTTATAGCCTTTTAGCTAGAGATAGCTATCAGGTTAACGCTAGTTAGCAGGCTTCAGTTAGCTGACAGTCTAGTTAGTTGACTTGCTAGTTTGGTGACATACAAGTCAGACAAAAAGCTATATTATGTATGATGTTTTTATGTATATATATATAAATTATAGGACTACATTGTACTAGCAATATTGAATTAACTATGAAGTACTATTTAACAACACATTTTCTGACATTACTTGAAGGGATTATTTTCCAGGCTAAATCCTGTTGTAAAGGGACCAATATACAACCGCACAAGCACATCAACAGGCCGTGTCAGAAAATGTCGAAAACACTGAAATGGGCACAAAACGCTCAATATCCAAACCTGTCAACAACTGGCCCCATACCAGTCAAGCAAGTGGTTCATTGTTCCCTGAGAGTAACTGACATAATAATGTGCTACTTTTCTCTCAGCACGGCCATTAACGCGGGAATGTTTTTGAACAAGCACTTGTTTCGGGGAACAACGTTGCTACGTGTTTGCGGTAAAGCCAGGCCGCTGGCTGAATGTGTCAGCGAACGCATTTCGGGGCGAGAGAGGTGTCACTTCGTGCCAACGGTGAGTGCCGCTGAGGGTCAATTACCAGGCCGCCAAGCTGACGAGTGCCCGCCGTCGGCATGCGAGGACGGTGAAACAACAGTCCGCCGCTGATGCCAACGGACTCTCTGACTCATTAGGCTGCAGCCACCCCCACCATCTCCCTGCCTGGGAAAGAGACCGACTAAGAATGAGCTGGTTTCATGTTTAAGATCATATAGAGGCTATAGTGCAGAGCATCTCTGTTCTGATGGACATCGGACCAATGCAGTTTGAGGTTGTACACTTATGTAACATAAATATATAAATATATATATATATATATATATATATATATATTTATTTTTTTCATACCCATATGATTGACAGGGGCGTAAGAAGAAGATATATATATATATATATTTTTTCATACCCATATGATTGACAGGGGCGTAAGAAGATACTAAAAGACAAAAAAGGATTACACAGACATATATACTGCATCTGCTCTACCTTGTTCTGGTATATGTATTATACCTATGTATAACTATAGGTAGAAAGTAGGTAACTAAATTAAAGATTAATCTGGCTTTCATAAGAACACAAAACCAGCTGCAAAAATATTGTATCTCGTCGGCCTCACAAACAAACAAACAAACACACACACGCCCATCTCCCTGGCAACAGGCCGATGGAGTTGTCATTCTCCGACGTGTCAACCTCCATATGGTTTGAATGCAGATGTGCTCCTGACAAATGGCTTTCTCCGCCCCCCCCTCCTCCTCCTCTTCCGAGTGTGAAAGCCTCAACCAGAGGAGGGAAAAAGGAGGAAAAACCTCAGGTCCTCCTCCCGGGGACAGTGGTGATTTATAAAGCGGCCGCCGTCTTCGTCAAGACAGGCGCCCTGACAACCGCTCCATCATCATCTGTGCCTTGTCCCCCCCCCCCCCCCCTTTTCTTCCTTTTCCAGCGGAACCAGAGGGCATCGATGCGGTAAGGTAAGATTGACATCTCTGTGCTTGTGTCTGACTTTCATGTCTCAGGACTGAGAGCTTCGGTTTGGATTCTTTTCCAGAATGTAAAAGAAGAATGGTTGGAAAAAGAAAGAGTCAGAAGAACAGACAGGCAGGTCTTGGTCTGGTCGATGTGTGCGCCCCTTGGAAAGTACACCTTCTCCTCGCCCTTTGAGGAGCCTTGTGGGACAGAAGCATTGTTTTGGATTTGGTCTTCAACGGGTTTGTGATTACCAAGTGATGGGTGAAACCCGACTGTTTATGTCGATCACGTTTATCGAAGTGCATCAGAATTTGCTCAACGTTATTCTGGTATTGTTCATACCCAGATGATTGACAGGGGCGTAAGAAGACGTTACTAAAAAGCCAAAAACTAATACAGTTTTCACCCTGGAATACCAAAAAAAAAGATGGAATTACACCCCTGCAATACCATCTATTTTGGTGAATGAACTCCCTATCAAGTCTGCCATGTGAAACTAAACTCATAACGTACCATTGCCATTGTTTAATCAAAAGGGGACAAGTACACCCTGCAGTGACTTGTAGGAAACTAAAACTTTCTGATGCTGGGCCAAGGCCTGGTGGGAAACAGCCAGGTAGATAGGGAGGATTGTCCTCCCTTTGCCTTTGATTTGACTGTCAGCAGGGGTTTCGAACCCCTATGGTTGTTTCCTGTGTTCATTACCCCTCTTCCATGCGCAGGTTTGCCAAGGAGAAGTTTGAATTGAGTATTTGATGATTAATGATAATTTAGTTTTTGGGGATCAAATGCCTGTTTCAAGATATAATGGAATGATTTCGCGGGAGGTAGACAGAGCGGCTCCAGAGCTCCGAGTACACCCTTAGTTATCATTCCAGAGCCCCCCATCCCTGTCCCCTGCTGTGGGTGGTGAGGTGGGGGTCTTCCCCGCAGAGCTCCTGATGAAACAATCCCTTTTGAAGGCTCCTGGATCTCGCATCCCAAACCCAGCAGGGAGAGGGAGAACAAAGTCGCCTAACGGAAGTTTCGGTCTGACACTGAGCGCTGCTTAGGTTAAATGAGAGCATGGCCACGCGAATGAGTGACCACGTAGGAAACCCTTAGAGCGAGAGGCTGCCTGTGAATCGTCAAAGCCCATCTGGAGGATCCTAATGGTCTCATAGAGAACCAACGACGGGAGGGCATGGCTATAGGATTATAATTGGTCCAGAAAAGGGCAAAACCAAAGGTGAAAAGAACAAGGTGTGCACTAGAGTCCGACCGATATCAGTTGGCCAATTTTATCAGCCGATAAACAGATATATGGTATCGGCGTATGTGTTTGCCGATATGCGCTAAAATGAAGTGTAGAAATTGTGTTCATTTATTAACGTTATTACCTCTTTATGAATCCTTGATATTCATATATATATATATATATAATAAAGGCAGATATATCTATGTTTTAAAAATCGGCCGATATATCGATATCGTTTGTCGTTTGCTCCGCAATATCGGTGTCGACATCCATTATTGGTCGGGCTCTAGCGTGAGCATCTTTTTTCAGGCACAGAGAACAATTCAGTGTATCCATACAAAGCCACAATTTTAGTAAACTCCACTGGGCAGGGGTAATTGACAATGTCAGCTGGTAAACAACACAACACACAATGCAGGGCCTTTTTTACTCCAAACAATCAGTCCTTTATCATGCATTCCACAGTGGCATACGTTAGCGGGGGTCTGTGGGATTGAAATGAACAAAAGGGGAACTAATGATAATCATTAATGGGTTTGAGGGGAGAGAGCACGGGTGCCTGTGGGGGGTATCTTTCGCTCGGCTCTTTAGGGCGGCTTGACAAGCAATGGTTCTGTCTCGGCAGGCCGTGCTTAATTGGTCATCAGGGGCTGCTGGGCGCTGGAATAATAAACGCAATGGTGTTTGTTCGCTGTGATGACACGTTCAGTATGGGGTGAACACTTAAGTTTGAAAACTGGCACTTAACTGCTCGCCACTCAACCAATAACCCTCAAACTCCTCTCTTTTTTTGTATTATTTTTCTGGTATTCTCACTCGTTTGTACAAAAGGATTTATTAGGCGCCTTGATATTTCTGCTCTGACGCGGTTCGATTCCCTGACCAAATTATCGACAGCGGTGGAGAACTTTCTGAGACGGGGCGGTAAGTGTATTCGTATTTCATACAAACCCACTGAATGTCCTGGGTTTCATGAGAACAGTGACCTTTTTAATATGCCTGTCCATTCCGAGGCTGTTTAGCAGTCTGGAGAGCCTTTCAAAGGCACAATCGACAGGAGGGCTTCCGCACACCTGAATGCGGGCGAGGTATTTTCATAGAGATCCGTCTTTTAATGAGAACTATTCAGTGACCTGAAATATCCTTCCGTCCATTTGCATGGCGAATGTAGACTCATTGAATTATAAAGGCAGCCATTTTAATGCAGTGGTGTTAGTCGTGGAAGTCTATTGACTATACTCTCCGTATCGCATCCACCTCACTATCTATGGTATATATCTATTTGTCCGGGCCGTCAATCCATCTTTTCTGTCCAACTCTCCATTGTGTATAGATATTGTCTTCATTTGAAAATGTCACTCTATTTAACTGCCTATATATTGAACTATTCTATCCATGGTCCTGTCTATCCATGCATCAACTGTGTTCTCAGCACATGAAGGAAGGCCTCAGAGGGATCTCCCGGCCTCGTGTCCCAGACTGAACAGCCTCATGAGGCCCAGGCTGCTTGGAGGAAGAGGCTGGGCCAGGTGGACCCGGACACCAAACCCTGCTGGTTCTAACCGTTACACAAATAAAATGAGGACTTAAGTTAAGCATTATTGTATAGGATTAGCATGGGGGTTATGGTTAAGAAATGGATTAATGACTAAGTTAACACCATTAGCAAATTATGAGCCAACCATTGGACCAACTGTTTATTAACTGTTAGTTAAGGCTTATTCCTGCAAGCGTCTTGGGATGGACTAACGAAGGCAGCTCCAGGCACTCCTCATCACCATCATCATAATTTCCCTAAGAACTATCAACAATATTTCCTTAGGCCTTGCTTTCCAAAACGATGTTGCTTGTTCCTTCCTCACCATGGCGACCATTCATAGCGGCGATGTTTTCCTACACGTTACGACATCGGTACTTTACAGGAGGAAGAGGAGGAAGAAGAGGGAGAGGACACAAGAGTCCTCAGCATCAAACACCTCCGTGTGCTTCCACCTCCGCGCTCGCACTCGTTTGCAGGCTTTTGGTGGGTGGTGGGCCGGGGGGGGGTCCACTGTTCAGTTAGTATGAATATATCTAATCATTATTTTACTCTCTTACACCACGGTCGTTGTGACCTGATATGAACGAATTTAAAGCCAAGAAGGAACCAAATCTTGTTCTACAAAAAAAATAAAAGTCGAATACGTTCAGACGGAAATGTTCCGACATCTCAAGCTGAAAAGAACATCACGTTTGAAACAGTCTAATCAGACGAAGGCAGGTTTAGCCCGTGCATCGCCTATTTCCATCACCACGACTTCAACGACCCCGGCACACGGTAACACAATTCACCCGGATTGAATCCCCCCCCATATCCATCTGTGTTTATGTATTAGTGTTTACAACAGGAGCCTCTCCGGATCCCCACTAATCTGGCTGAGATAGATAGGGGCTGGGGCCGGTCGCACCGAGTGATCAGTGATCAGTCAGCTTTGATATGCATCTGCACTCCTCCATCAGCTTACCTCGCCGCCGGAAGGACGGCGCTCTGCGCATGCTAACGTGCCCCGCGTGTGGCTTCCCCCTCCACACGGGTTCAAGTCCTAGCCCTCCTCCTGAACAGTTTCCCCACCACGTCTTCCTGTGATAATGTACCGAATGGATGCAAATGCATGTTTGAGGTGTTTTTTTTGGAGGGAAGATTGGGCCGGAGGGCGACGGGGGGAATGCATGTGAGAACGTGGCGGTCGGCTTTGGCTTTGTCTGCGGCGGAGACCAGAGAGGAAGTGTAGAGGCGTGTGAAATGCGTGTGCATGATAACATGCCGTCACAGCGGGTAAACACGTGCGGTGAGATAGGGGGGGCGGCGATCGTGCAGCATGGGTTTTGTTTCGCTGTTTGAACAAACACGGCGCCGAACAGAAAATAACGAGTAGGACCCCGAGTGCACGTGACATGTTTACATATCAGCGCCCACTTCAGAGCCAGCTCCAAGTCGGTTCCAATTTCAGTCAGTGTCATGTTCGCCCTGCTCAGAGCGCGCACGAGAGAGATACAGGGAAGGGGGAGAGAGAGAGGGAGAGAGAGAGAGAGAGTGAGAAATAGAAAGTGAGTGAGTGAGTGAGTGAGTGAGTGAGTGAGAAATAGAAAGTAAATGAGTAAGTGTGAAAGTGAGTGAGTGAGTGATTGAGAGAGAGCAAATGAGTGAGTGAGAAAGCAAGCGAGAGAGAGATATTCTGCTTCTTGGCAGCAAATTACTGTTTGGATGATGGGCACCGCTCCTCCCCTTTAAGGTACAGGTGAATATAGCCCATCACAGCCCACCACAAAGACTTTGACGGTTTTTTTGTCATTTTTCTTTCCTTCCTTCACAAGATTAGCCCGCTGGTTCATCTTCATGGCTCCGCTCATACGCAGACGTGCGGTATTATTGTAATTCTCGGCGTTGCCAGCGCGTGTGCATCTCATGCATACTCATAAATGTTTCGCCGTTCCTTCCTCCATTCTTCTGTGTCAGCTGTCAAAGTTCAAAGGCTTTGAAATGTTTCCCGGAGTCTCTTTGAAGAAATGCAAATGGTACACTGCTCTTGTTCGTTTGAATGCAATCAGACAGAAAACGGCCATGTTTGCACAACAAAGGTAGCGACGTTATGAGGGGAAATACACAATAATGCACATCAATGAGAGTGGCATGAGCAAGCACAGCATTCTGTAAGCATGTCATGGTTCAGTGCCACAGTTGGTTCCAGTGGCGGTCTGCGCTAGAGATATAAAATACAATTTGAACTTGAATCGGATTGTCACGGCGCATTCTCTCCGATGTGAAGCACTGCAGCTAAACATGTTTTTGGTGGACAGGGCGACAAGCTCTGTGATTACGCACAAACGTAGTCATGTTGCTTCAAGACAAGCGATCATTACCCTGTAAACTACTCAAGAATACCACTAGCTGGGAGATAACACTTGCTGTAAGCTTGGATATCATTCCACAAAGTAGGTAGTCGTGCTAAATACTAGACAATTACCTCACAAGCTAGGTGACTAGCCCGCAAGTCAGGTAATCATGCTATGATCTAGGTGATGGCACAAGAAGCTAGGCTATCATGCTACAAGCTATGTGATGGCGCAAAAAGCTAGGCTATCATGCTACAAGCTATGTGATGGCACAAGAAGCTAGGCAATCATGCTCCAAGCAAGGGGATGGCACTACAAGTTACATGATACCACTACAGGCAATGCAGCTACAACCTACGCGATCAAACAAGTAGCCGGTAATATTCAGCCAAACATTCAAAGCGTGTCCCATTGTGAGTCATGCCCAAGCCTAGCCTTGTTGGTTTTACTTCATTTGGATATTTTTGGAGACTAGAGCAGCAGTTGTTATAAGTGACAATATGTGATTGACGGAGGATTCTTTGTCCGCCTCCTGTCAAATGAGAATAAAATGGAATATTTATTTTTGTATGGTTGGCAATGGGAAGGCTGGCATCCAAACAAACACTTCAGTCAACAGTACAGGATCGACTGCAGAAATGTGTTTTCTGTTGATATTTGCCAGCAATTTGTCAATTATGTTTTCTTCCGAAAGCTCAAATGCTAACGGATATCCTTCAGATTAGTCTTGTTTTCAAAGTCAACCGTAGCGTTTGTCATTGGACCAGTCAGGAGTTGTTTGGTGTTTGACAAAAGCAAACCGCAGGGAAACTAAATAAAATGAGACACTTGTAGGAGCGCAAGCTCTTGTTAATGTGTCAACTTCACATGCGTTTTCAATTAGACACATGGTTCAGCATAAACCCACATCGTCAAAACATTTCGGCATTGCTCTGATTTCAAGAGGTGGGGCCCATTGTGTCAGACTATGGATGAATTAGCGCCCGCCACAGGTCGCCTGGAGTGATGCGTCACGCTTCGTGAGTGTTGGTGCATGTTTTTCAGTGGTCGTTATTCTCCAGTTAGCGAGGACTTTACTTGGGCTGAAACGGGCACTGCATAATCTCATGACAAACAGACCGCGGCTATCACATGGACCACTAACGTGTAGCATAGCTCAGGAACACAGCAGGGAGCCCTGGGCCACGGCCATTAAAACATGCCGGCTCAGAATGTGTTAGCCATGAACGCTAACGAACTGAGACGTGAGGACTGAGTCACCATCCATATATATATAATAAAGAGAGAGAGAGAGAGAGAGAGAGAGAGAGAGAGAGAGAGAGAGAGAGAGAGAGAGAGAGAGAGCAAGAGAGAGAGAGAGAGAGAGCGAGAGCAAGAGTGAGAGAGCGCAGTATAGTGATATTGGAAGACAGAGAGGTAGGGAAGAGGTGAAAGTCTCAATATCATCACTTGGGTAAGTACATCATAAAAGATGAGACAGAGAGGTTTTTGGGGTGAGATATAGTGGTTGATAGTAGTGAAACAGATAGTAGGAAATGAAAGACAGAGGGAGAGGAGTAGGGAAAGAGCCCCACAACAGCACTTAGGAAAGAAAAAAGAAGCAAAACAAGAGATGGAGCGAGCAAGAGATATGAGAGTGAGAGGGAGAAGTAGAGTGAAAGAGAGAAGCATAGAGAGGATCGAGTCAAGGGAGGATGCTCGATACACCTGAGGGAGACAGCGAGACAGGGGTTTGAGAGGAGAGAGACAGAGAGTCAGCTAGTGAGGGGCAGAGGGAAATAGTAATTTACCAACATCGAAAACAATGTATGCTCAGGCACGCACACTCACACACACATCACAAACACACAAAGATATTCAACCCCCGCTAGCCAACACACAGAGACTCACCTCCCCATACCTACACACACATTCACCCAAATACGTAGACATTGAACTTAATAACGAAAAAACACAGCACTCGAAAGTACCACACACACACACACACACACACACACACACACACACACACACACACACGCGCACACACACACACGCGCACACACTGGCATGTCTGTCCTAGTCTCTGAGTGGAGGGTGGAGGGGCGGTTGGGTGGTATGGCTGGATGGGGGGTGTCTAAATGCTCTCCAGCTCCCCAGCAGATGGAGGGATACAGCTGGTGCTCCCCTGTTGCCGCGGCGCTGGGTGCCAGGGGCCCTGGATGCCGGGGCCCTAATGTATGCCGCCACACAAACACAATCCCCGCCGCCCATCGCCGTGACAGCGAGGACGAGATGGGATGGATTTTCAGCTCACCCCCCCAAACCCCGCGTGCCCCCCGGGGGGAGAGAGAGGAGAGAGGAGGGGAGAGCAGGGGAGAGGGAAGAGGGGAGAGAGCAGAGGAGAAGAGAGAGGATAAATGAGGGGAGAGGGAGCAAGAGAGGAGAGGAGAGGAGAGGGGAGGAGAGGGAAGTGGAGGGGAGAGAGGAGAGAGGAGGGGGAAGGGGAGAGGAGGGTAGGAGGGTCGGAGGAGAGGGAAGAGGATAGGGGAGAGGAGAGGGAAGAGGAGGGGAGAGAGGAGAGGATAGGGGAGAGGAGAGGGAAGAGGAGGGGAGAGAGGAGGGGAGAGAGGAGAGGGGAGAGGAGATGGAAGAGGAGAGGAGAGAGGAGGGGAGAGAGGAGGGGGAAGAGGAGAGGAGAGAGGAGAGGAGAGGGGAGAGGAGAGGGAAGAGGAGGGGAGAGAGGAGAGGATAGGGGAGAGGAGAGGGAAGAGGAGGGGAGAGAGGAGGGGAGAGAGGAGAGAGGAGGGGAGAGAGGAGGGGAGAGAGGAGAGGAGAGGGGAGAGGAGAGGGAAGAGGAGGGGAGAGAGGAGGGGAGAGAGGAGAGAGGAGGGGGAAGGGGAGAGGAGGGTAGGAGGGTCGGAGGAGAGGGAAGAGGAGAGAGGAGGGGAGAGAGGAGGGGAGAGAGGAGAGGAGAGGGGAGAGGAGAGGGAAGAGGAGAGGAGAGAGGAGGGGAGAGAGGAGGGGGAAGAGGAGGGGAGAGAGGAGAGGAGAGGGGAGAGGAGAGGGGAGAGGAGAGGGAAGGGGAGGGGAGGGGAGAGAGGAGGGGAGAGAGGAGAGGAGAAGGGAGAGGGAAGAGGAGGGGAGAGAGGAGGGGGAAGAGGAGGGGAGAGGGAGAGAGGAGGGGCGGCTCGGAAAGGGGAAATTCATTTCCCCTTTCTTATTTATTTAGTTGTGTCTGAAGTGTGTTCGCTGAAGGACCAGGCCCAGGGGTATTTCATCAGCCACCCCCTCCACACACACACACACACACACACACACACACACACACACACACACACACACACACACACACACACACACACACACACACACACACACACACACACACACACACGGTTGGTGAGTTGGTAAGGTGCCTGCTGCTGCGGAGGTCAAAAGCGAGACCTTGATGTTTCCAGTAAAGCAGGTGATCTAGGTGAGACCCCCCCCCCCGCACACCGCCCTCCACCCTCCACCACCTCCTGCAGGCTTAATGAGGCCAGCGGGGGGTGCCAGCCCCTGGCTGACTGAAGGCCTCTGCTAAGTGGGCAAACGAGAGGCATCCCTCTGACGTGGACCTCCATCAGGGGGCCAGCTGGTACATCCACCCTCTCACCGCGCCGCCTCCACCAACCACACTTATATCATCACCACTACCTCCACCCACCACACTAATATCACCACCTCCACCCACCACTTATATCACCACCACTACTACCACCACTACCTCTAACACACTTATAACAACACCACCACCACCACTCCCTCTAACACACTTATATCAACACCACTGCCTCCCACCACACTTAAATCATCACCACTACAGCCTACCAGTTTAAATCACCAGCACTACCAGCTTATATCACTACCAGTGCCTCCCACCATGTTTTGAGCCAAACCAGAGAGTGGTTTGGGGGTAGGTGATGCAGAAGGGAGGGGGTTGGAGGTTGGACAGTTTGGTGGCCGCAGGTGATTTGGTTTCCAAGTGATTAAACCTTGCTCATTTTGATCAAGCCAGGGGTGTATAGGGGGGGACGGGCTACAGCAGCTGCGTCTCATCCCCCCCCACCCCCCCAAACAGAGGGCCGGCGTCCAATGGGTGCTAATCGGCTAATCGATGTGGTGAACAGCGAGCGGAGGTTGACGGTGATATGCGGTGACAGTATTAAAATGGCGGAGGGGAAACAACAGCTTGAACGGGGGGCTGACACCAGGCATTAGCGCTAACCGCCAAAAACACCAACAGTGGGGGGGGGGGGGGGGGTGTGGATAGCGCCCGAGGTTCATCCAAGGACTTTGACACGTTGAACTTCCAGTGCGGCTGATTTAACATTGTTACTTTGACACAACTTGTAACTTGTGAGTGAAGTCTGTGTTTGTAGGTTTTGAGGACTGGTGCTTCAGAAAGTTCATCATTGTGTCCAGGTTTTGATGCCGTTCAATGGATTGCGTTTTCTTTGTTGCAACTCCACGTCACAGCTAAATTGGAGTGTTTAAATTTGCATTTACATTCAGGGCATTTAGCAGAAGCTTTTATGCAAAGCGACTCAAAATGAATACATTTGCAGAAGAAAGAGAAACAACAATATATCGCTGTCGGTATAGTAAGGATGTTCATAGAACCAAGTGTCAAGTACAAACAATCACTAGGTTAACCCATTCCCTGGATACAACAAAGCTAGCTAGGATCAGCACTCTAAGTCACTTTGGACACATGCGTCTTTTAGATGACAGAACAATAAATGCTGTTGAATAACCTGTTGTGTTCCGCACACTCGTCTTACAACCAAACGAAACCACAGGTCCAAATCCTAAAGCATTCACCCTTTAAAACGTCGGCCTCTCTAGCGTTGTGGGTTTATAGCCCAGGCTCGTTGTAAACTACAGTAGGAGCGGCCCGTGAATGTATTTCTATTTTCACAGCCGGGGTCTTCCTTCCTCTCTCCCTCGCGCTGTAAACCCACTTTGAAGTCGACCGACGGGAAAGCCGCTCTTAAGCTGCTGTGATTTTACCGAGGCATGTTTTGGTGAGAAATAGCTCAGAAGAAGGGGGTTCAGAGCCCTTTGAAGACCAGCAGGATCACAGATTGGGATTCAAACACAAATAAATAAAAACGGACGACCTGTTATTTTCGCGGTTCCCTTCCAGATTTTTCTTGTCCTCCCCACTCCGGACCCATCTCTCTAACTCTCTCCTCTCTTGCTCTTTTAAGTTATCTAAAACATGTTACTTCAAACCGCGCCATGCTGTCTGTTCGGCGCGGGTCAGTTTTGATTTATTTTTAAAAGGTTATAAATATCTCTCTTGCTGAATATTCCCTCAACGCCCCCCCCCCCCATCTCCTCCTCATCCTCCTCTACGACGGGGAAGAAGGGATGTTTGTTTTATTTAGCGTTTGACCCGTGCTACTGTGTGTGTGTGTGTGTGTGTGTGTGTGTGTGTGTGTGTGTGTGTGTGTGTGTGTGTGTGTGTGTGTGTGTGTGTGTGTGTGTGTCAAACCTGAGGCAGATACTCAGAAACCCTTTTCTTCCTCTATGATGATGAAATGGTGAAAATGTCCAGTGTGTGTGCGTGTGTGTAAATGTGTGGATGTATGTGTAAATGTGTGTGTGTGTGTGTGTGTGTGTGTGTGTGTGTGTGTGTGTGTGTGTCTGTGTGTGTGTGTGCGCGTACGTGAAAATGTGTGTGCTGTCAAAAAGTACTGAGAAAATCGAAGTTGATGGCTACAGTTGGGTCAGAGGGAAAAAAGTATTTCATAATGATTCAGGGGGGAGGCAGAACAAGGTGGACAGGAGAAGCCCCCGTGGCAAAAACACACTCTTCCTGGCCCAGACATCTCCACAGAGTCGCTCAGAAGCCAGCACTCAGGCTATTTAGACCAGTCCGGGAGGCCCTGGATATATTCAGAGGGGAGAGAGAGAGAGAGAGAGAGAGAGAGAGAGAGAGAGAGAGAGAGAGAGAGAGAGAGAGAGAGAGAGAGAGAGAGAGAGAGAGAGAGAGAGAGAGAGAGAGAAAGACAGAGAGAGAGGAAGAAAGAAAAGAGAGAGAGGGAGAGAGAGAGCCCTTCGGATGTAAACAGGAATATTCAGCACTTTTGTCTTTTCCAATCCCTTTAAATCCTATCACAATGTTGGATAAACAAGCAGGCTTGTGTTCCTCCTTCTTGTTTGGATTATATTAAGACAATGCTTTTGTCGGTGGAAATGCCTCGATGATGGTGACATTTCCTGAGATATCTGTGATTTTAACCAATGTCTTTGTTTAAAGAATTTAAGCGAATAGAAATAGAGGAAATACACGCTCGGTTGAGTGTAGCCAATTACACAGATATTTTATAACATGACCCCTCTGTGTCCTTAATTATAACCAGTATTTGTTTGTTCGAGAATGTGTTTGTGTGCTTCAAATGAGACAAATTATACAAAAACATTGTTTAAAGGTTAAATGCTAACACATCTTTTAAGTTGTTTATTATCTTAATCTTTAATCGTTTTTCTAGAGTTTAATTTTTAAAATGGGCTTTACAAAGACTAATGGCTGTTTACTCACGGATGGTGTGATGGAATTATGATATCTATGGCATAACTAAATCATTAAAAATGATAACCCTTCCCCACTACAATTAGAGCCAACTACCCTCTATAAAATAATGTTACGTTAAAAGACCATACTGGGCTTTAGAGAATAAACTGAATATGTAGTCACAGCAGTTAGTTATTTACAATATTCCCTGTGCTTTTACTGTGTAGTATTGTGTAGCTTTTACCCATGTGTGTTTATGTGTGTAGTATGCAGTGTGTAGTTTTGACCCCAGAGCTCCAAATGATGATGTCACTCAGCGAATAAGGTCAAGCTTTCATAAGAAGAGCACTCTATATTTGTTACGATGCGTCAAAGGTCAGGCTGTCTAAAACCACACTCAGAAAAAGCCAAGCCAAATAAGCACAGCTGCGGAGACTCTTAGCAGCCACTTAAGGGCAAATGTTAAACTAATATTAAAAAATATCATAATAGATGACCTCTTTAGTATCACTATTCTTCTTCATTCTTCAGAAATCCAATTTTTCCCAGTTTTTATTTTTGCCTTAAAATGAAGGTTACGAAGCCAAAATGAATGGTTATTGAATATTTTCACTTCTCGCCATCCCCGCAAGGAGTAAGTGTTGCTTTTCAAGATTCACACTGGGATATGGCCTGGTCCTTCCACCAGACTTGGTATGGAGTAAAAGTAAAGCTGGAGTTCTCACCCTATAGAAAACCATAAATATTCTAAAGTCATGCATTTGTAAGCTGTGCACAAAATAAACTGCAAATAAGTGGCTGCAATTGTTGCTCAGGTTTTCCACTGCAAGGCGAATGATACTGGGGTTTGACTTTCTAATATCTGCTGTCCACCTGAGGGCCCCTTTTAGGATGCCATCCCACCCACTGCCTGCTCCTTAATGACACGTCTGTGGACTCACTTTGGAAACAGACTAAATATACTGAGTCATGATTCATTGTAAAACAAAGCACCAGTTTCATTGGGAGTCTTCCAACCCCACTCGACACCAAGCAAGGTTTTGCCCTAGATAAAAAAAGCTCAGAACAGTTTGCATCAAAGTCCTCCCGCTTGCATATGTAGCCTCCGGACAAAATGTTAGTTTTTAGGAATATATTAAAAGGTCTTTACTTACCTACTGAATAGAAACATGAAAATAAAACAACTCATCTCCCAAGTAAATTATCTGTTGCAAACCACCATCATTAATGTGTCTAGCAGACTAACCAGTCCCTTATGACGAGCGATCGCTTAATCACAGAACCATAAATCATATTCATGTGCAGTACCTCTCCGTCCTCCTATGCACTGTGCAGTAGGTTATAAAAAGCCATTATCCTGGTGTGATGATGCATTGTTTATTTCACCTGCTCTGGAGGGATGGGCAAAAAACATACTTAGCTTAGCAGAGTGCTAGAGACAGACAATAATACAATTCGGAAAATAGCGCTGAATATATAACAAGTGAAATGCTGACTTGTAGTGTGTGGGATCACGCGGCACGTTGTGCGAGGTGTAGTTATTTAGCGTTTATTCAACCTCTCCCTTTTCATCTGCTTCTCTGCCACTCCTGCAAAACTCAATCCTGCTAAAGAGACGCTTGGGCACCCAAACGCAGAATAAAGCGAGGAATGTAATCTGTTACCAAGTCTCCTTCAAGTTTTTCTGTGTAAGTGTGACTACTCTTTCCCTCACTCTATTCCTTCTCCCTATACCACCCAGTCTCCCTACCAACCCCTTTCCCTCCCTCTCTCTCTCTACCTCCCTCTGCCTCAATGCATCTCTCGTTAGAACACTCTTCCCCCCTCTTTACCACCCCCTCCCTCCCTCGCTCTCCCTCACTACATATCTTGCTAGAAAACACTGTACCTCCCTCTCTACCACCCCTGCTCTCGCTCTCTCCCACTCCCTCCCTTTCTCCCTCCCTCCCGCTCTCTCTCTCCCCTCCCTAACTCACTACATCTCTCGCTACAACACCTCTCACCCCCCTCTCCCCCTCCCTCCCTCCCTCCCTCCCCCCTCTCCGATGCCGAGGCCGGCCGTGTTTGACAGCCTCCATTTTTCATAATTCTGGAGTTTGATTACGACTACGTCCATGATTGATGGAGCAACCACCGGTTGACTCCCGCGCGCGGTGTGGGGGTCTGGAGGTGGGCGCCCACAGCCTTGACCCGCCGAGGAAGCAGCGGGAAAGGGGGGGGGGGGGGGGTCTGCGCCAGGGGCGAAATCGACGGCCTCAACTATCTTCCCGGCAGCGGCGGCGGCAAAGCTACAACCGCATCGGAGCAACAATGCTGACAAAAAATAAAGGTCTTCCTTAACGGCGCTTTTTCAATAAAAAAAACACAGTATTCCCTCTCTCACGGGTGATATGTTTCTATCAGCGTAATAGGAGGGACTTTAGAGCTGCGCTAAAACATTTAGTCCTGCGGAGCTTGTTGGGGAGGAAAGGGGGGGTATTAATCATACACAGTTATAAGGACGCTCTTCGATAGCGCCGTGAGGTTATCAATGAGGATTTGGAGGCACAGGGAAGGGCAACATTCATCACCAGTAAGAAGCTGCCCGTATCATTTACAGTTGACGCTAGGAGATAAGCTACGTGCTATAAAAGTGTTATAGCGGCGTGTCCACCGACGCGGTGCGGAGAACTCTGCCGGGAGACGCGCACGCCGGACGCGCAGTGTCAATTGCACTCAGTCCCCGCCACCTCCCTATCACCTCGCCTGGTTCCCATTCCCACCTTATCAAAAATAATTATCTTTATTCTCGGGGCCGTCTTACGCCTATTTTTTTATTCGCCCCTCTATAAAGTGTTATCGCGTGTAGACTGGAGCACGGGATTTATGTAGTTTATCGTCCCTGCTAACATGCAACCCAATATGGTTTATTTCTCAATCTCTTCACGGCTCTCTGATCACCGCCTCTGTTATCGAGACCTCCAGGTCCCCGTAAAGAGAGAACACACACGCATGCACGCAAACACACACACACACACACACACACATACACACACACATCCTTGATGAGCTCAGTCACTGATTACGTACCCAAATAATTAACCCACCATTTTATACATTATTAACTGTTACAAAGGTTTCAGGAGCCTTCGTTCAAGTCCCTTTGGAGTTCACCACTGATTCATTGTATTAGCCACCAGGAGCTAATTCTGCTATGATTCTTTCTAGAAAATGGACGAAAGCAAATCAGACGACTCAAACCAGAGATCACAAAAGTCACCTTAGCTGTTTGACGTCCGTTCGAAGCAAGATGTAGCCTATTAGCCTCCAACTCTATCTCTGTTGTTGTACTATCTCAATGATCCAAATCAATCAGACTGACCAGCAGTTTGTCTGGTGGCTAAGGTGTTCTGACCTAAAGCTGCCAACCTGAAAGTCTGCAGCCTAGCCTAAACCTTCCTTAAGCAAGGAACCAAACCCCCTAATCCTGGCTCAAGCGGTCCTAATACGTTGTACCTCAACTTCAGGTGGGCACAGAGTCTGGGCCTCGAACCAGGACGGGAGGGGATGGACTTACACCTTGTTTCCTGTTTATAACCGGGAAATTCTACCACAGAAAACTCATATGCAAGCGTGGATGAAACTTTCAGAAGAGAATTTTACTGAGTGTATTTCTACCGTGACCACTCTGCATGAGGTTGATTTAAAATCTTTACAGCCACTTTTGATTCACAGTTCACTACTGCAGGAGAATTAGCCTTCGCCCTTTACATGCTTAAAGATCCCTGACCCAGCAACATGATTCATCGAAACAAATTCAAAGCGAAGAAAGTCAAAGGCCCCATGGTCCCTGATATGAGTTTGCCTGCCACCAGGGTTTAGATATTAATCTAATGAAGGCTTTAGATATTAATCTAAAGCCTGGTTTCTAAAACGTCTCAACCCCCTACCTGCTACTTAGTGTCACTATAAGTCACTCGGCATCTGCTAAATAACCAAATAACCGGGTATGGAACTAAACTGTGTCTGATGGATGAACACTGACACTTTTGTGAGGCAATATACCAGACACAATATTTTTCAACACTATAATAATGTCATTCAAGGAAACGCAGGAAAATGCTTTGCAAATGATCTTTATACTAATTAAGATCAACAAACAAATGTAACCCTTGCTTGATGACATTTAGACACATTGTTTTGTAAGTTGCCTGATCAGAACGAAATACATCACTTCACATTACTCCACTCAGTCTGAACACTTTTCGCTCTGAGCTGATTTCAGGAGGCAGGTGAGTCCTCCCTGACACATCACTTGTGGAGATGGGTAGGTACCCAAACAAACACTAGTACACATACCAATACCTGTGATTCAATACCAATTCCAAAGATTTAAACATATTTTTACAATATCTTAGTTTAAAAAAGAAATTGATAGACTCCAATTTTGACAACACTGTTGACCATTGTAATTTTCTGCAGCTTTATTTTTTACTTTTGCGACATATTGTCTGGTGGTCCACCACAATCCAGTCTACCCACCACTAACATAGTCCACCCCAGAGAAGTAGATTGAGCCTTCTCTGGAGCCTTCTCTCCTTCTCTCTGTTTGATTCTATACCTTCCCAAACACCATACCAACAGTTTGCACTATCGTGTTGGATGGTGTGAGCAAAAAAAAAAAAAAATCCTCCTGGCCTTTACCTGAAGGACTGCGTTATCATTCTGAGGTTCGGATCGAGCAGATGAATAATCCACCAATCAATTAACACCTTCTCCGACTCCAGGTTCTCTCTCCTCGTTCCCCGTTCGACCAAAAACCCCAAACACGACGGGGTGGATATAGCAACCGTCACGTGACGTATCCGTATCCTCTCACGTCTGACAAAGAGCTGTCCGTGAAGCGTGCCGCTGCTATTGTGGAGTGCAGGCTGCGGTTATAGTGCAATAATACAGTCATCACTCATGGTGTCACTGACCGCCACGTGTTCGCACATTAGCCCGCCGTGCCCGACACTGATGTATTCCTCTCGCCGTCGCCACGACGACTCGCAGTCCCTCGAAAAAAAAACAACCAAAAAACCCCTGAAATATTCAGTTGGTCGCTGCAGAACTCTAACGCCTGACACCAAAGGGCTGGGTGTTGTTTTACATACTTAGCATCTTCCCTATTCTTTTGACTCCCAGACTTGACTCCTGTAGTTCCGAACACCCCCACGTTTGAATTTATTCAGCCTTCCCTTTGATTTTCTCTTCATCGTGGGGAAGCACAGTCTCAATTTCCCCTGACCCAGTTGAAATGTCATGCTGAAGGGCTGAAAACGCCACAGCCTTGCATACATCACTTTGTTGTATCTCCTACCGATCCTATAGCCTATAGAGCATAGCCTACAGCATCGGGGCCTTTTTAGTGCAACGGGCCCATCCCTATCCCCATCTAGAAGGTGTAAGGATCTCTGTAAATAACGCGTGACATACGCAAAAAATAAAACAGTAAATCTGCTTGGAGAACTGCTGGCTGGGCTTGTTTGACCTTTGGCAAGAGGCAACTTGACGCAAACAAACAGTTCCCCTTGACACAAGGACGTAATTTAATTTGGAGCCGCCGAGAGAAGAGAGAGAGAGTCGAGAGAGCTACTGAGTCAGAGAAAGGAGCTGAGGCAAGGCCTTTCACTGCACGGTCTTCTGGGGGAAATGAGGGAGCCTGGGCCACCTCACACCCACGTGAAGTGTGGTGCGTTCAGCCTGAGGAGGAATCGATGGTAGCAGACTTGTACAGGCTAAGCATAATTGGACCTAAACTCCAGACTACTGTGCAAGTTGCTCCTTGGAAGTTTTCTAAATACCACTGGAGACTATCAATCTCCAGGGAGGCGAGAGGGATGAGGGGCTGACCTGTGTGTACTCTGACACTCCTTGTTCATAGGTAGAGATATTTTGTTCGTTTTTTGCCCTGGGATTCGGTTTATTATTTGATGCATTTGTTTTAACTGATGCAGGCCGGTTCATTTGGGACAAGAAAACACATTTCATCATAGCTACTGTTAGGCCTGTCATCGCATCTATCTCTGTCCGTCAATATATCCAACTGTCTGTCTATCTCTCCTTATCCAACATTCTGTCCATCTTTGTCCATCTATCACTCTCTATCCATCTTTTCCACCCATCTCTATTCACTGTGTCTTTCCGTCCATCCGACTCAACTATAAATCCAATTCGCAGCTCGAACAAATACAACAGTACAGAGCGTACGGTTTCCAAGTGCCTCTGCTGTGTCTTATTCTATTATTACTCCTTCGTATTAATTGTTTACCTCGTAATGGCTCGGCGCCGCCAGATGGCTCGACAAGAAGGCTCTGCGATTGGCCGAATCGCAGACGTTGATGCACTGCCTCCACGTTCATTACTAATTGCCATCAACCGTCATTCGTCGGTTGCCAAATTAAATATTGATGAACATTCCCCCTACCCCCCCCCCCCCCCCCCCCCCCCCCCCCCCCGCCCTGAATCACTATAATGAACACTAGTCTATAATTAATCGTACCCCGGCAGCACACAGCAGACAACTCCCGTGATCAGAGAATCGTTTGTTTTCACAATTACGCTCCTATTGTTCCCTCCGAAGAAAAATAAGCTTTGAGGGAATGTAACCTCCCATCACTGCACAGTCAGATATGTACAATGTATAGATGTGTATGTGTATGTATAGTACTATGGATATGGACCATATTTGTAGTTATGGACAACACATGCACTGGAATGTACACTATAGATCTGTGTTTGTACGTTTTTATACATAGTGAGTTCACTAAGGAGCAGGTAGGGGTTAGCATCTGAGCTCTAGAAACGCATACAGGTAAACTGAGGAATGAACCTATTAGGGCATAAGCTCAGGTAGCTATAGGAATAAAGGTTGTCTGGCAAACAGAAGGACGCTGGTTTTATCCCGGGCAATGTGTTGAAGTTTCCCTTACAGCTGACTATAACAAGCTGGCTGTTCCCTAGCATGGTTGAACCACCCCATCAGTGTATGAACGTGTGTGTGAATGAAAAGGTTCAAAAGGAGCCCCATAAACCTAGTCCATTTACCATTACCTTAAGGCTGGCAGTCAAACACCCCCTAACCACCCCACCATCCGTTCCACCTGTTCCACAGTGTATCCCTGCTAAGGGTCAGTGGCTCTGGGCCTATCGCGTATGAGAGAGTGGTGCACTCCCCAACATAATCTCCAGAGCGATAATAAAGTGCTATGAGTGTTTTCTGCTCGGCCCAAGAGGACGGCACAGACAGTCAAGCAGGAGGCAGGGAAACACAGAGTCAGTCGCGAGGTATCCGAGAGAGTGCCAAGCCCCCTTGAATTGATCAATGAATGATCAATTATTGTACTATGCGCACTCCCTGTGTGCACTGTAATTATTTACACACACACACCCAGCGGGCAATCAGACGCACTGATGCGGGCGTCATCAATTATTTTGTTTTGCATCGTCGTACTCTCGTTTGGTGCATTCATTATTCACTGCAGGTACCGCCGCCACACCTACACCACGGTGATGATGATGACGATGATGATGACGACGATGACTGCGCGTAAATGATTAACATCGGAGAGGAGGGGGGGAATAACACAACAAGGCGCCTTTCTGTCTTTTTTTAAGCACTCTTAAGAAGACAAAGCTTCAAAGCCGAGAGGGGTGGAGTGAGGGGTGGAGTGAGGAAGGGAGTGAGGGGTGGAGTGAGGGAGGGAGTGAGGGGTGGAGTGAGGGAGGGAGTGAGGGAGGGAGTGAGGGAGGGAGTGAGGGGTGGAGTGAGGGAGGGAGTGAGGGAGGGAGTGAGGGGTGGAGTGAGGGAGGGAGTGAGGGAGGGAGTGAGGGGTGGAGGGAGTGAGGAGGGAGTGAGGGAGGGAGGGAGTGAGGGAGTGAGGGAGGGAGGGGTGGAGTGAGGGAGGGAGTGAGGGAGGGAGTGAGGAGGGAGTGAGGGAGGGAGGGAGGGAGGGAGTGAGGGAGGGAGTGAGGGAGGGAGGGAGTGAGGGAGGGAGTGAGGGAGGGAGTGAGGGGTGGAGTGAGGGAGGGAGTGAGGAGGGAGTGAGGGAGGGAGTGAGGGGTGGAGTGAGGGGTGGAGTGAGGGAGGGAGTGAGGAGGGAGTGAGGGAGGGAGTGAGGGGTGGAGTGAGGGGTGGAGTGAGGGGTGGAGTGAGGGAGGGAGTGAGGGGTGGAGTGAGGGGTGGAGTGAGGAGGGAGTGAGGGGTGGAGTGAGGGAGGGAGTGAGGGGTGGAGTGAGGGAGGGAGTGAGGGAGGGAGTGAGGGGTGGAGTGAGGGAGGGAGTGAGGGAGGGAGTGAGGAGGGAGTGAGGGAGGGAGGGAGGGAGGGAGTGAGGGAGGGAGTGAGGGAGGGAGTGAGGAGGGAGTGAGGGAGGGAGGGAGTGAGGGAGGGAGTGAGGGAGGGAGTGAGGGGTGGAGTGAGGGAGGGAGTGAGGGGTGGAGTGAGGGAGTGAGGGGTGGAGTGAGGGGTGGAGTGAGGGAGGGAGTGAGGAGGGAGTGAGGGAGGGAGTGAGGGGTGGAGTGAGGGGTGGAGTGAGGGGTGGAGTGAGGGAGGGAGTGAGGGAGGGAGTGAGGGAGGGAGTGAGGAGGGAGTGAGGGAGGGAGTGAGGGGTGGAGTGAGGAGGGAGTGAGGGAGGGAGTGAGGGAGGGAGTGAGGGAGGGAGTGAGGGAGGGAGTGAGGGAGGGAGTGAGGAGGGAGTGAGGAGGGAGTGAGGGTTTCTTCATCAACCCGAGTGACGACATCGTGACCGCTGCCTGCGATGTGGCGCCAGACATTGAGATGCCCTCATCTTTAGTCTCACAACATACTGCTCGCTAATGAGTAGGTCCTGATGAAGCCTGACTATAACACTCACACACAGACGCACACACACGCACAGAAATACACACTCACACATGCGCACACATGAACACACACACACACATGCAAGCACACATGCACACACACGTACACAAACACACACACACACATCTAAGGATGGGAGGAGTAATAGGTGCTGTTCAGTGTATATTTTGTGAGATTTTCAATGCTTTTTAAAACCGTGTTAGAACTAGCGATGTTAAGACCTTCGTTGCTAGACGATGCAGCTGCCATCTCCACCATCTCCAGTTTTCTGTTTTACGTTCAGGAAAGCTTTTATTTCCAACCCAATTAGCATCTTCGACTGCCAGATATGTTTATTATATCGGTTATACATTCAGTTCCTACCTCTCACCCGCCACCTCCACCCCCTGAGTATACCACGGCGGTGTTGGCTGAAGCACTGCTTTTGTTCTCCACGGAATGACCCCATGCCAGGCGAATCAAAAACCAGCACTGCAGGCTTCAATTACCACTCGTCTACAAAGCCTGCCTTTTTATGTTTTCCTCGCTTTGCTAAGCCTTGTTCGCGTTGCGTCGTGAACCCTGATGGGGCTCTAGTCGCAATGAAAACACATAAGAGCACGTCTTACACTGCTTCTGAGGACCAGCGGGGGGCCACCCTAGTCTGGTAGACCCCCAGTATCCAGGATGATGGGATCTGCAATGCCACCTTACTAAACCCCAGGGACTAAAACACAGAACCAGGACTCTTGTTGCTGCTGCTATCATTGTACTGTTTCTATTATACATTTAATAATGATAGACATACATATATTATGCAGCTTAAGCAAACATCTAATCAGGAAGACTCCATTCCCCTTCTATTCCCCTCCAGTTTACGTCTTTGTGGGAATTCTTAATTCAGTCATCCCAGGTCCCTCCCCTTCATCTCTCAACCCATCAGGACCTCATGCAATTAGCAGCCGTTCAATGGCGCACCGATGCAGTGTATATACACACACACACATATCTCTCATTCATTCTCATCTCTGCTGTTTTCATGGAGACTCGTTACAGATGGACACGTCTTCAAGGTGCCACACCCGTTGGACAACACCGAACAAGCTGCCACTTCATCTGCTCCGAGCAGTAGGGACCACCGCATCACCACACGGTAACGCTAACGCATACGCTATTGCAGCTATGAGCCCCACTCATCAGGGGGTCAGGGGTCCAGCCATCACAACTCAAAGCACTGAGCTCCGATCATCGTCAAACCCCAAAGCTTCACTCGAGATTCAAGAATACTTTATTTTTTTTATTCCCGAGGGAAATTCGTCCTGGGCATACCCTGATTATGCAGAGGAAACCTTCTCCGTCAGCGTCTGAGAAAGCTCTTAGGTTCTAGTGCGCTATTCCTAGCGCAATAAGTTTGCTCAATTTGCACAATTCTTTGCACATACATGTAAATGTATTTGAATCTGATGACTAGATAGGTTTTTTTTACTTATATTAGCGTGTGTCTATCTCTTAGTTGTGTGTTCTTGTGTGTCTTGTGCTTTTTATGTGTACCTGACTGCAAGACAAGTTTCCCTTTTGGGACAATAAAGTTGACTGAACCGAACTGAGCTACTTCTGTGCAGCCTCAGCCAACAACAACGCTCTCACCGCCGTGGTGTTTACCTTCAGCCCTTCAAACCGAAGCTGGAGACACAGAGAACCATCCCAACCTGTCCACCCCACCCATCACATCGCATAGCCATCGTCATTGTTTAAGCATTTGAGTAATTAGCGCACTGAAGCCCCACATACAGGCAAAATGCACTGATGATATGTGATATGTTTAGTTTCGATTCACTAGGCCGCACTCTGGACCCATTGAAGTAGGACTTACGTTTATTCCTGGGGGGAATCTCATCTGGAGATCACGAGATGGCGTCCTCCAGGGCTAAGGAGTTCCATCAGTCTGCCCCTCCAGCGTCTGGACTCGATCAGGGGGAATCTCATCTACCAGCAGAGTCCACGGATCCACCGTCCTATTAACCATTCGATGGTGTTTTCCTGGATAAAATGCACCGCAATGTTAACATTTCCCAACCGATTTCGATGAGTCATTTTTACTATGGGGTTTATGATCTATGAGGAGCTAAATAAATGAATGATAAAAGGTAGAGATATTTAACTATTATAGGGATTTTTATCCAGAAAAACTCCCTTGTTTTCTTGTACATGCTTAGAGTCGAGTCTCGTCCTCTCCTCTCTACAGCTGTGACAATGACGTAGAGGGTCAACAACGGGTCGAAGCATACAATCAGCCTCTGCGTATATGTGCCTATGGTCTCCCCATGGGCCTTTCTCAAGCTGCCTCTTGTCTGTACATTCACTCTTGTCTCATTCTGAAACGTCACGTTTTGCGTAACAAAGTACTGTCCCAATATACAAGTTCTCATCTCGCAATATGTGAATAATGGTGAAAGTGCCTGCGGGACTAGCTAGTTAGCTAGCTAGATAGCGTGACTAGAGAGCTAGCCAGTCCTACTTACAGACTCCTCTCGCCTCACAGACCACTGCAGCTGACGAAGTAGAGGGCGGACGTCAATGTCGGAGGAGAAGCAGGCCAACAACTTTCTGAAAATTTCAATTAAATACTCAAAAGAAGCAGTACTATGAAAGGGGACTGTTAAAAATTACATTATGTTTTTTTTTGAGTACAGTTGAGGAGCATTCAGCACAGCTTCAAATGTCTTGGGCGATAAAGCCAGGCTTTTATTTTGGAGGACTGCGGGCGGCCTCCAAGCTGAGAGTACTACCAGCAGAAACGAACATCTCAGTCCGTGAACAGTGCTCCGTGTGCTTGTGAACTCGCGAGCTCATTCTTCAAAGAACAACTGGCCAGAGCTCCGCTCCGTGCGTCCTCGGTATCGAGGAAGGCCCCGTTCTCTCCTGCTGCTTCTCAAGTGATAAAAATATCTTCCCTGTGACATTGTTTGCTTTGTGATTGGGCGGTTGATTGCAGCTGGTTTGGCTCAGCTGCCCGTCATAATACTGATTACCCGGTGCTACGCCCAAGTATGGCCTGGTTCCTCTGAGGGCCACTGTCCATTACCCTGATCTATTCTATCAGAATATAGTGTAAGACTTTTTAATCAAAGGGGACATCGAGAGATTTAAGACGCACTTCTTTAGGGAGCAGGTAGAGGGATAGCGAGTGATGTTCATATTTGTGACCAATTGCTACAGACAATCATGTCTGTAGCAAAGGAGGACATCCTCCCTGGGTGTTCAACACGCTAACCACTAGACTAGAGAGTCAGTCAGTGACTCCGTTAAACAAATCCTTTACGGAGGGGGATGGAGAGCAACTATCACTGCACAATGACATAAATCATCAGCCGTGATGGTGATGGCGGGGGAAGAACGCTCGTCTCTTCCTGATTGCAAAGATTCCCACCACTTTGTGTCCACTGCAGAGCCGCGGTTTGTTGTTTACTGGGAAAAGAATAAAATAATAAACAGATGACGAGGGTTAAAGAGGGACACGGTGCTGTATTAGAATGCAAAGTGGCGTATCGCGGCTACGGATTTAGCATGCCGTTATCCACAGACATCAATAGCAAGGCAGAGAGCAACGGAGAGGAGGAGCGATACCACTAGAGAGAGAGAGAGGTGGAGGGAGAGATAGAGAGAGGCATGGAGGAAGGGACAAGAGATGGAGAGACGTGGAGGGAGGGACGAGAGAGAGGTGGAGGATGAGAGAGAGAGGGGGGCGGACGGACACACAGAGAGAGATGGAGGTGGAGGGATAGATAGTTAGAGAAGGGGGCAGACGGAGAGACAGAGAGAGAGGCGGGAAGGGAGGGACGAGAGACAGAGAGAGGAGGGAGAGACAGTTAGAGATAAAGCTCCAGAAGGAGGGAAAGGGATGGAGGGAAATAGAGAGATGGAGGGAGGGAGGAAGAGTGGGAGGTGGCAGGAGAGATAGTTAGAGATGTACCACCAGAAAGGGAGTCATAGGGATAGGGGTGGAGGGAGACACGAAAGAGAGCGAGCAGTGGAGGGAGGGAGGGAGGGAGGGAGGGAGAGATGGAAATCTAGCACCAGAAAGAGGGGTGGAGGGAGAGAGAGAGAGGTAGAGACAGAAGGACAAAGAGAGAGAGAGGATAGATTGATTGAGCTATATCAAGAGTGACGGAAATGGGGAGATAGTACCAGTGTTTCCGCTTCATGCATCCAAGAGTGGCAAACCTCGGCCGCTGGATTATAAGTGCCACAGCAATCAGCAATGCAGCGATGCATTATTCCTCATCCTTTTAGAATGACAGACAATGTTGGACGCCCTGAATTCTATTAGCTTTATTTTTCAACATCTGTATCGGTGTCCTTTACTGCACCACACTCCTTTGATACATTACCAAATTGCTAATGGAGGAATTTGGTGGGAAAAGTGGTTTAATTATAGAAAGTTGGCTTGATAGTTGACTGTGCAGAACAGAAGCACCAGTGGAACCCAGACGATGGGATGGCAACAAAGTGAGAATGAAAACTGTATTTGCACTTACATTATTGCCAAGAAAAATATGGCTCATGCACATAGCGCTCGCATGCTTTTCCTTGTCTTGTTGTACTGTTATACCATTTCTGTTGGAATGCATGGACCTCAGCCCAACAGGAATCACGGATCACACTAAAACCTCCCTGTGCACACGGTGCACGTGCACATCGGTATTGTGCACTTGCACATCAGCATTGGGCACGCACACATCAGCGCCATGCGCACCCATGTCATAGTTCACACGTACATCATTGCCGTGCATTTGCACATCAGCACCACGCACGCCCACATCACAACCAAGAATAGCGTTGTGCACGCAGACATCAGCGCCATGCACGCCCTGATCAGCACCGATCATGCCCACATGCACATCAGTGCCTTGCATGCCCACATCAGCGCTGTGCACGCCCACATCAGCACCACGCACGCCCACATCAGCACCGTGCACGCACACCAGACAGGAAGACGGAGAAGTGGAGGGAGTTGGATGGATGAGAGAGAGAGAGAGATGGGGAGATAGCGACAGAGAAAGAGAGACAGAGAGAGAGACAGAGACAGAGAGAGACAGAGAGCCAGAGAGAGAGAGAGAGCCAGAGAGCCAGAGAGCCAGAGAGAGACAGAGCCAGAGAGAGATGGGGAGATAGCAGCAGAGAAAGAGAGATAGAGACAGAGAGAGATAGAGAGAGAGACAGAGAGAGCGATAGAGAGAGAGAGAGAGAGCCAGAGAGAGAGAGACGGAGAGACAGAGAGCCAGAGCGAGGCTGCTTTGACTCATCTGGAGAAACATGACATTTAGGAGATAATCGGCCTGTCTATTTGCAATTGTTCTGCCGCTTTTCAGCGCCGGAGAAAACTCCCCAAGTTATTCAAAGGCTATCAGAGCAACCCGGTGCCGCATTCCCCTCGGCTGGAAACTGCTGATCGGCCCTGAAATACAAACCAAAGAAAGATGAGGCAGGGATGGACCGAGGAACCCGCTTCCTGATGGATGAAGTTTCAAATGTAAATGGTGTGCTCCGGGGCCCGGCCCACCAACAGCTGGGCGTCATCCTGTCTCGCTAGCACCATTTTTAGAAAAATAAGGAAGAAGTTATATAGTGTGTAATACTTCACAGCACGTCCTGCAAGCTCGCGATAACGCTGTTGAACGAGGTAAAGGTGGGGAGAGAGACGCCACGCTCGGATCGTTAGACATATCCTCGTTTACCCTCCCCCCTCCCTGCCTCGATACTTCTCTCACTCCCTTCCTCCCTCCATCTCTCACTCCCTTCCCTTCCTCCCACGATCTGTCTCTCACTCCCTCCCTCCCTCCCTCCGTCTCTCACTCCCTCCCTCCTTCCCTCCGTCTCTCACTCCCCCCTCCCTCTCTCCTGCTCATTCACAAGTTGTTTTTTTACATTTATTTTTTTCTTGGTGCGAGTGAATGCTGGGTTGAATTCAGTTTATCACTGTGTCAACTTAATTACCAGCCCCACTGAAGAGTGTCACACAGACTTATTTTCTCATCCACCAAGAGTGAGCGATAGAGAGGAGAGAGGGGTAAGGAAGGAGTGTAGAGAGGGAACTGGAGAGAGATAGAGAGGGAGGGAGGGAGAGAAAGGGTAGAGAGTAAGAGAGTACAGGAGGAAGCAGTGTGACACTGCATGAGGGAAACAGCAAAGTCGGAATTAAGATAGGGTGAGATAGAGGGGGGTGCAACAGCGAGGGGGAGAAAATAACTTTGTGGGGGAGAGAGAAAGAGGGAGGGAGGCGGAACATTAGCTCGACAGAAGACACCGATCCACAAAGAGATCTTTGCTTCATAATGGAACTCATGTGGAGGGATCTGCTGTGACAGTGTACAGAAGTCTACCCCCCCCCCCCCCCGTCTGCCTCAATCTGAACCAGCGCTGTACATCCCTGAACCCTGCTGGGAATCAGCATATATAGACTTTTTTTTTCATCACTTTTCATGGAAATTCCCCCCTCCCAAATCGTCACTTTTATTTTTGTCACCAGTCTGTTACCCTGGCAACAGACTGCCTCCTTATAAGGTGTTGTTGTTGAATGTTTCGGCAGAAAGGCTCTTAGAGTATATTTTTATCTTTCATCTTTCACAATGAATTCACCCATTGAGGGTGAAGTGATTTATAAAAACAACATATAACTACACATGCCCACAGCCACACATGCACGAGGACAACATATCTTTGAACTAAGCCGTGGGATATCATATCGGAATACCATGTGTATACCTCGATGTAAGAATCAAATGAACTCAACTAGTTTCATAAATAAATGTATACTGTTTATTAATATAAAAGGCAAACAATATATAATGCATTGAAATGTATATAATCCACCGAGCATGTTTGACCCATATAGTTAACATACATACACTAATATATACAAAAGTATACATATGGTAGTGAAAAAGATATTAGCATCCGTAGCGATAGCAAAGGGGCTAAAGTAGCAAAGGGCTACCTATATGCGGTAATTGGGGCAGTGGCACACTGGTTACACTGCAGTGATTAGCTGGCTTCAACAGCATCAGGCTGGCTCGCCCTCGCTGACACTTTAGACACCAATTTCCCTGACAAGATGGTGGCTGAGCACCGCAGACAGCCATACCCAGGGCTAGCTTTTAATGGGCCTCAAAGCCACTGTCAGACGCACAGACCCGAGGAGAGGGTCCAAAAGGGAGGAGGGGGAGGGGGGGGTGGGTACCGTGGTGATTAAGGAGAGCGGGGAAGGGTTGCCGGTTTGATGCCCTAAACAGGTGGAATTGTATTCCCCGTGAACCCACCCTCTTGAGGATGGCTCGTAAAAGAAGGTTTAATGAAAGATTTGCTTACAGGTTTATTGGCGTTTTAAATTACTGTTAAGGTGACGGTTGTTTTAAAGAGTGTTGTGACCGTTTTACTGGCTGTTAAGTGACTGGACGACTGTCTGGTACATTTGCTGGTTTGTCGGCTGGTTAAAAAATGACAATAATCAGTGTATAGTTTACTATGATCACATTTCTATCTTATATGAAATGTTAAAGGCAGGTGGGTGTTCATATGACACAAAGCTCTCGCCAAGGTCTAATTCCTTCTCATATGGATGCTTTACTTATCGTTAATGTCAGGGAAGCTCATTTGGTGGGTTCAACAGGTGGGTTGACTGTAACCCAATGAATGGGTTTTTCTGCAGTGGAATAACCTAATTACCTACTCCCAACGTTGATCATTATCTTGCAGGTTTTTCAATTAAATTCAAGCCACTGGGTTAAAGTATTACAAATTCAGCAGGATACAAAATAAGTATTAAAGTAATTTATATTCCAATTAAAACCAACCTTAACCCATAATAAATAAAACTAAACCTCAAAAAGAAAGTTTCCCACCCTAGCTAGCGTCAACGCCGACGTCCACCAGCTAGATCTTCGTTCATTATAAATAGCAAACTGCGCGGCCAAACTGATAGCCATGCTAATTAAGCGGGACTGGCAGTGGATCACCTTTAACAAGAGGATATATATATAAAGACCGGGTCGCGGACCTCCCTTAATGAGCTACGAGCCACGTGATTGGCAGCCGTGGCAGCGAGAGCGCCCGTGTTGTCTCTCTCTCCCGCCCTTCATGTCCTTTGAGCTGCGCACGCTACTCCTTCCGTCAACATCCTCACCCCGTCCCCACCTACTGGATCATCACCGTGCGTTGGCAGAGGTGACGTTTGCGCCGTAACCCCAATCTACCTCCACCTTCAGCGGGCGATCACCGTCATAACCCGTGCGTCTGGCCAGCACACACACACACACACACACACACACACACACACACAAACACACACCTACCCCTTCCAGGTGACAGTGATGGAGAGTGGTGGGGAGGTAGGGAGGGACAGAGAGACGGAGAGAAGGGTGCGAGAGATGGGGAGAAAAGATGGAGAGAGAATGAGAGAGAGAGAGATTGAGAGAAAAGATGGCAGGAGAGAGGGAGACAGAGAGAGAGAGAGAGCAATAGAGGGACAGACTGAGGAAAGGGGTGAGGGAGGGAAAGAAGGGGACAGAGAGCGAGAAAGAGATTGGTGAGGACAGAGAAGGGGGAGGGCAAGATATAAAGATTAAGGAGAGGATGAAAAGGGGGAGAGAGGGAGAGGAAGATCGAGGGAGGGCAGGAATGAGTGACAAGAGGAGAAGAATAAGTACGTATGGATCCCATGGCAGTGGGCGGTATTGGACTTTATTCAGCGGCACAATTATGGGATGCCCTTGGTCATTGAACCTCGTATGAATTATCGTCACTGTATGGAAATATTCAGACGGAGCCCAGAAACACAGAGTACGCTACCTCAGGAGAAGAGCCCGGATCAGAAATCACCATCAGACAGTGACAACCACCGACCAGGTGCTTCTGTAATCACACCGATGAGCTCGTGGGGAATAATGGTAATAATAACCGTTTCGGCTGGCGGCGGCAGGAAGTTTCATATTGGTTCTTATTAAATAACTTCCAAACAAGGGTTGCGGCTGTCCTCCTCAAACGTCTCTGCGAGTGTAATTACGCGGCGTTTTCCCCGCACACGAATCACCAGGAATAGCTCAACACATCACGGCTGATCCGTTGGCGCTAAATTAACTTTGGGAAGTGTTCTGTCTTGCAGCGAACAGATGAACTCGGCACAGCTCCGCACGGTAGGATCCCTGGTTTTCCTCCAACAACTTCCTTTCCAGCCGTCAGCTCCTCTTTGTCTAACGCCTATCCCGTCGAGGCCTGTTGTAGCTCTGCAGGGCTCCTCCGCTCTCCTGCTCCTCGTAGGACTGCTTTACACCTCACCAACCGGGGTTCCATTCCTTGAGCCGTCCCTATCTCCTAGTTCACACGTTTCTCGCATCCAAATTTGTATCGCTCATCTCTTAAACACCGTCACCTCTAAACCCTCCTTGTCGTTTATCACTCCTTGCCTCTTCTCTTTATTCCTCTCCTCTCCTTCTAACATCGTTGTCTTCCCACTCCTCAACTTTTCTCCTTTCTACCTGCTGGGCTGGCGTCTCTCTCTCTCTCTCTTCCCCATGTTGCCGTTGCTGACCCGAGAGCACTCTGCTTGTTGACCTGGGGGGCCCGGCCTCCCACACACCTTCTCAAACTCAGGTCTGGGACCACTACACCCTGCTTCTGCAATCAACTTCTGACCCATCATTTGCCAACGTTCAACCCTGTGTCCGTATGATTGGCCGCCTCTCAACCCTGTGTCCCTGATGTGATTTGCCGCACCTCGACCATCCGTCCACACGATTGTCCGACTTTCAACCCTGTGTCCACACGCTTAGCTGCTCTTCAACCCTGTGCCGCCGCCCTGATTGGTCGAATCTCAAGCCTGCGTCCACACGCTTTGCTGCTCTTCAACCCTGTGCCCACGCCGTGATTGGTCAACTCTCAACCCAGCACCCACATGATAGCCACTCTTCAACCCTGTATCCAAAACAATTAGCGGTCCATTGAACCTGTGTTCATGTGTTTTGACGTCACCTCAACCCTTAGCCCTTCCAGCCAGACTCGAGGAAGCTGTCACAAGTCTCAGCACTCTTCCCTCTAGCTTCGGCAGCTATCGGAAGGACGCTTGGCACCTTCCGAAAGGGACAGCTGTGGTAATAATCAGCCGTTAGACACTCTTGAGTATGACTTCATGTGGATAATCATAATGATGTTTGTGCCTTTCTTAAAGTTTTTTCCAAAACAATCTTTCTCTCTCATCACTCTCTCTCCCTATCTTTTTTCTACATATCTCCCCCCTCCGTTCTCTCCCCCTCTCTCCATCTCCATCTCATTAATTGAGCTGATGCTGTATCCGAAGCAACAAGTAAATCAACACTGAAGATATGACCAAACAAGTGCAAGAAGCAAGTCGTCAATTAAGCAAAGTGCTGCAGGTGCTAAATAAAAAAATAATAAAAACCAGAGAATTTATTCTGATTTACTTTTACTTAATACAATTTTTTGTTATTATCATTTTCACGGGCAAAGAAGCAGTCTGAGCAGATGGGTTCTCAGTCCGGGACAGTAGATGGGGGGGGGTTCAGCCGGGCTGATGTCGGGGGGCCAGGCGACCATTGGGGAACCAGGTCCTGGGACAATCAACATTTTTATTGAGCGGCAGCATGAGACCCCTCGTACCGCAGGGGCAGGACACCATTTGGCAGTCATCGAGCAGAGTGGACGGGATGTGTAGGGTTTGACCACGTTCTGGATTAAAGATGGAGCCATTCGGAGCAGGTTAGGCAAGTACCATCAGCTCGGATGGAATTAGAGCAGCCACCGGGAGCCAGGGCAGGGTGCGGAGGAGGAGCAGTGCATTGTGGGAGGCCGTTGGATGGTTGAAGACCAGCTGGTCTGCTGCATTCTAAATGAGCTCCAGAAGACGAACAGCACATACAGCCAGACCAGCCCAAGTTGAGTTTCAGTATTCTAGACGTGAGATAACAAGAGTCTGGACCCAAAACCTGCACTGCTTTCGGGGTTGACAGAAGCAGCCCTCCTGATGTGGTAGAGCAGGAATCTGTGGGAAACGGTTGTCATGGCGATGTTGGACGCTGTGTGGGACAGATAGGAATAGCGACTCAGTTTTGTTCATATTGAGGCTCAGGTTGTGCGCCGATATCCACTAAGATGATGTCGGCCAGACACGCTGAGATGTTTGATGCCACCTGGGTTGCGGACCGTGAATAAGACAGAATTAGCTGCACGTCATCTGCATGGCTGTGGTGGAAAGACAAAAAATGAGTGAATGACAGAACCCGGTGACTCAGTGGTGTACAGAGTGAAGAGGATGGGATCCAGGATTAAACCCTGAGGATCCTCAAGAGTGAGACTACCAGGCTCAGGGACAAAATCCTTCCAGGGTACCCGGTAAGTGCGATCCTTGAGAGGAGATCGCTGAGCCTGAGATTCCCAGTTCTTGGAGGGTAGAGAGGAGGATCTGCTGAATCAAATCTAACATACATCGCTCTTTCATATCCTTCTCTTTCCATCTCTCCCTACAGCTCCCTCTCCCCCTCTCTCTCAATCTCTCACCCTCTCTCTCTCTCTCTCTCTCTCTCTCTCTCTCTAATGGGTCGGTTTGTTCGGTGGTCAAGCGAGCAGGCCCTGTCTGGCTGGGCTCCAGCCCCGAATGATTGTGCTCATTACGTGACTTGACCCTCCCCATACCGGTATCAACGCAAACAACCGCAGCGCCTGCTCCAGGTTCATTCTTCATGTCCCTTGGGGGGGGGAAGGCTGTGGGTGGGAACAGTGGTGCAAAGGTGAATCCTCCTTTTTTTCCTGAATTTCTTCTTTCAATCTCGCTCCACCTTCCGTCCTCCTCCACCCAACCCCACCCGCGCCCCCAGGGGACGGTGTGCCATCTGGAAGGGGAGGTGTCAGAAGGACCTGTCCTCGGCTGGGGGAGGAGGGCGTGCTGTTGGCGGGGTGGGGAGGGAGAGGGTGTAATGAGACTGCAGGTGGCTGCGGCTGCCAGTCTCCAGTCGCATCGCGGCCAGCGGCGAGTGACAGAGAGGGAGAGGGGAGAGAGGGGGGAGAGGAGAGGGAGGAGAGGGAGAGAGCTCTGTACAGTCACAGGGTTAGATCAGCCAACCATCTATCTCTCAGCGCCGTGCCGGAACCGACAGTGGGAGAGAGAGAATAGAGAGAAGGGAGAGAGCGAGCCAAAGAGAGAGTTGATAGTTGAGAGAGAGAGAGAGAGAGAGAGAATAGACTGAAGGGAGAGAAAGCCAAAGAGAGAACGGATAGTTGAGAGAGATAGAGGAAAGAGAGCAAGGGTAAGAGATATTCTTGTCAAAATTCAGTCACTCTTTGTCATTACTTTGACATTCTTTATTGAAAATGACATTCAAAGTCAAAGTGGAATTTTGTAGGCCGTTTTTTCTTTCCCATGGCAGAATTATGGATGTTAAAATGATTTCTGAAAGACTGAAAGTTTATTTAAGCCTTGACACAAGTGTCGGGGTCTAACACAGAGCGTAGTAAACAACAGTTAGCCCTGACAGTTATAATGCTAGCCTGTGTGATGTGAGCCTGATACATTAGTTGAGGCTTGACTTCTGCATTACGGAGTAATTTTCACAATAAACTTATGGCTACACTACATTTCTTCCCTAAATGGCCTTACATATCCTGTGTATAAATATATATATAATTCCTGATATGTTTTGAATTGCTGATATCATAGGTTCATGTATACATAGATACATGCAGCCATACATAATATATATAGACATATACTTATACATATGAAATAACAGTTCAAATGCACATCATTCCTGACTCAGAAGGCGTCGTCCTTAAGACGGAATACTTTAAAAAGAAGGCGTCTAAAATCCAGAGGTCCAGCAACAAATCTCTGACAGACGTTAACTTTGGTGAGGGAACAGCTCGGGAGTTCTGTCCATACGTGAGATTCAGTTCAGTAATGAAGTCAGCGAGAGCGGCCATTTCTTCAGGGGATTTCTCTTTCCAGGGTCCAGATCAAATACAAATAAATTATTAATTTCAGGGGGGCGTGGGAGAGTGTGAGCGAACACGGAGCCCGGCCAAAGGGTTATCCGTGTGTGCGTGGCTCGTCTATTCAGCCTGAAATCTCCAAGGCTGCCCCCGCCCCCCACATCAGGAATATCTCCCTATTAGCACTAGAGGCGTTCCCATTGAAACTCTACATCAATATTGAAAGCTGTTAAGAGGCTATTCTATAGGGCTTTTATGGCCTCTTCGTAAAACACTCACTGAGTTTTATAAAAAAAAAACATTCACTGGATCCCAGTTGGATGAAGGCGATGATTCTCTTTTAACTTTACTTCTTGAGAAATTCTAACTACAATCATTTCAATGTTCAATATTTTATTTGCAGTCAGTCCCGAATAAAAATGTATTGCTTTAAAACGTTTTGGCTGAAATTATCACTTGCAGGTTGATATTATATTAATAGGTTTGTGGCATCAATAAACAGGACGCAAGGAGAGGAGTGTAAATAAAATGCGAGGCATATCATATCGAGATGTTTTATACATTTGATATATATATATATAGTTATGTTTTTGAACATATTTTTGGCATTTGGGTCTTTCCCTGGTGTCTCTGGGTCATTAAAAGTAAACATTTTAAAGTGTATTTAAATGTAAAGACAGACAAATGCTGATGAACCCAAGGCGAGAAAACATTTTGGATAAATTGAAAAGCAATTTATTTTGCACACACTTCCGCCTGCTTCTTCTTCCTGAATATTATGGTATGACGGACCCTCCATTTCGTTTTGAATGGCACCGTGTGTGCGTCTGCCTAACCAGTACATGTCTGCGTTCGCGTAACGCAAAAAGTAACGATAAAAAAAGGTTAATGAAATATCGTAGGGCGACTTATAACAATGACAACAAAATGAAGACAAGGAGAAGAATAAAAACAAGAACATTTCAAGAAGAGCAATTCTTCGCGTGACGAGGGAATTATTGTCCTTTGCGGGAGAAGTTTGAACATATGGTTCTGTCAATGTGATGGCAGCCAAGCATGTCTTCCCCTCCAGCTGTTGCTGTATTCCTATGGAGACCGTGCCGTGTAACAAGAGGTTTCTCCCTCTGTTGTCATACATATTTACCCAACTTTATTGTGTGTCACACGACCCAGGGACATTTTGCTGCTGCCTTTTAGTCTGGCTTCAAGTTGGTGTTAAAAACAAGAGTATAAAGGTGAAAATGTGCCGTTGTTATGCGGATTAATTCTTGACACATTGTACGTGTGTAGCAGTTGACTAAGATCGCTGCTACTTGTTCATATTTCTCCTTATTTTATGTTGGGCATGTTTATGTTTATGTCGGAGTGTCCCTCAAGGCTGTTGCTGTCATAGCTTGTTTTCATTGAGGCTTGTTTTAAAATACCTACCTTGAACCTTTATCCCACCATCTGTCCATCCGTCTGTCCCTTTGCATTTCTTTCCTTTGACAGTAAGCAAATCTGTGAACACACACACACACACACACACACACACACACACACACACACAGATGGACAAACACAAACACAAACATATAGTGTAAATACATTGTGTATGCATACAAAACACTCAGTCAGCCGGTATTTACTTTTGAAGCTTTGCAGAGAAGCTGTACTACCCTGCCCCCACGCAAGAGGGAATCTCGCAAAATGCATTTTGTGACTGGAATGCACGATATATTGACTCAATACCAATACTAGCATACGACATGTGTGCAATAACAAACCAACACCGAAACGCCTCGAGAAAAGTATGCAATATTCAGTTTCTCTTGAGGGGAGATGCCTCAAATCAGAAACCACCTGAAACCGCTATATAACGATCAAGTTCCATTGGCTGGTTGCCTTCATATGCGAATGTGAGCACCAGCCTACTACTTGCTCACATGATTCGAGTGAATAAGTGAAGAGCAAGAGCCCTCGGTTACCCTTGTGGTTTCAAAGCGACTTCCATCATCTGATCTCGCTGGGACGCTTTAACTGTCGGGTCTGGGAGGTCCCTCCCAGATCGGATCCTAGACCGTATGAGCTAGACCACATCCCGGGGTGGTCCGGCTCGCATCATGATCGGGTTGCATGGCTGTGCGGACCGCAATAGGGTAGACTTCCGACTACATCGCCAACACCACACCACGACACCGACACTGTGGAGTGTTTTTTTCTGGGAAAGTGAAATCCGAACTCGGATACGGCCTAAGAGTTTGCATTCGAGTGTGGACGTCAGACCTGTGTTCTGATTGGGTGCATCCGATCACTAAGGTCGCATTGAAAAGACAAGTGTGGTTGTCATGTGACATATAGGTCTTCTTAGCCCTGTAATCCGTAACATTAGCAAGTAAACTGATGGGGAAAGTGCGCAATATCTTCTAAAGGCTGCAAGTTGAGGGGCCTTGTTTCTGACACAATTTTCATGTTACTTGTTTATATGTATTGTGTTTAGTATTTATTTATTGTTTCTAGCATCTCTTGCTCTGTAAACAGTCTTTATTTATTGATTTTACCGGTATAGCATGTCCTGTTCTGTAGAAATAGGATTTTAAGTATTCCAATTATTATTTGTGTTGTACCAGTCCAAGCTGACTGAAATAAAAGAAAACTTTTGTTGAAAGAACACTTGTTGTTTTTGGTATGTAATGAATCTATCTTGATGCATTTCTCCATAAATTTTGTTTTTACATATGTTTAAGAATATCCAAATCAATATTGGTATGGCACAGTTCGTAAACAACAGAGCATTATCATATTTTCTCAATATCACGCTCCAAACTTGAGAAGGGTGATAAGTTATCACTTTCAGCTTTCATGGAGAAACAAACCTAATACCACTGAAGATGCTGCACTTCCAGAACCCATTAGTGCATAATGTATCCCCACAGCCAGAGCTAGTTCTTCCTTTATTTATTACATTTACTTAACCCTGATCTATTATTTTGTTATCGCGTTAGAGTCAGAGAGTTAGGGTTAGCACTTAACGAGTGTGCTATTGCGCTTGCGACGAATTGGCAATAAAGATGCATTTTCAATGTGTGCCGCCTAGATGAACAAAAACAGATCAAATGAACAAGCTGCGCTTGTAAGCCCGGAGATGTGTTCACGTGCAGAGAAAGGCACACGTGGGCTGGTCCAACATACACAACGACAAGCTCAGCACAGGCAAAGCAATCTGACTAGCATCGACTTGAATATAATTACAAGGACACACACACTCTCTCTCTCTCTCTCTCACACACACACACACACACACACGCGCGCGCGCGCGCGCACACACACACACACACACACACACACACACACACACACACACACACACACACACACACACACACATTATCCCTTGCAGGTTGATATTATATTAATAGGTTCGTGGCATCAATAAACAGGACACACACACAGTCAAATTCCCTCAATTTAACAAAACAGGGGTCCTGTGTTGTGGATTCACACCAGTGATGTTGTTTTATTAAATTCAAGATGGCAGAAAATAAACAGGGCCTTGCTTTAATTAACTGGGCAGATGGGGGAGTGGAAAGAGTGGATGAGTAGATGAGTCAGCCTGTAGCCATGCAGACTGGAGTGGTCGGACACACACACACACACACACACACGAAGATTCACAGATGTACAGTATATAAACACACAAACACACACAACCAAACACGCACAGATATATAAGTGATAGAGACCCAAATGGGTATACACACAAACACACAGGAACATATGTGACACAGATTTGTACACACAAACACTTACACAGCTATATTAGATGATACACACATGTATATATTGTACACACACAAATATGCATATACAAGCAGTTCTATAGATGATCTATAAAGATCTACAGGGATATAGATGACAGATCTTCAGAAGTATGCACATAAGCACCGATATATCGATCATAGCTACACAGACAAACACACAGAAGCTCGCGTGCGCAAACACACTAACGCACAAATACAATTTCCATCACCCCCCCAACATACACACTTAAATCCAAGCATTCACACGTAAACACATAGATCCCATCAACGATCATAAACGTTTATACTCACATCTCTCATTGTAGTTAATTACGTACAGTTTATTCAAGTACTCATTGCTGTGTGTGTTTTTTCAGTACTACAGACAAACAGCACTTAAGTACCACCAACAATACTATTTCAAGTGCTACAGTACTACAGTTTTACAATCAGTACTCAAGCACTACGAGTGAGTACTACATCCAGAGGACAAGAAAAGTTTCTTATTGGTTGATTGCTTTTCCTTTCGGTTTCGGACGTAATCGATTTCCTGATGGAAAACACTTCCTTAATGTCTCTTTGAAACTCGACCCAGCCTACAGAGTTGTAAAAGCCTTTGTGGTGGTACCTCAAATCTTTCTATGAATAAGGGTTAGGGTTAGAACAAATAGGAACAGAACAGAATACTGGATTAAATACAAATCGTAGCTGTTTCACCTTTTGATTCCAGTTGCCTTATGTTTTAATGTGACTGTTGAAATTTAAATCAGACCCTATGGGTATTATACACTTACAGTATATAACTGCTAGCGTTTAGTGCTGTCTCGGCAGGACATCTGGTATTTGTGAAAGTAAAAATAAAAGTTGTAGTTAGCGCGCAACGTTCTATGATGAGGACGTTGACATTCAGCTGGGTTGGAGGTAAATGGTCAAGTTTTTTACAAATTGTACTTATGCAGTCTCCAACACCAGTTACCGACACACACACACACACACACACACACATCACGCACACACGCACGCACACACACACACACACAAGTGTCGTGAGAGAGAGCAGTACATCTTTTGAGCTTCGATGAGTCGGCAGATTCGCTGAATGCAGGGAGCCCCTGGGGACACTGTCGGTTGGAAACTCAAGCAGAAATAAGGCAGAAAAAGCCACCTCTAACCCGTCTGTAGTCAAATAGACAGTTAATAGGGGAGATGAGCCGGGCAAGAGAGGCAGAGAGACAAAGAGAGAGAGGGAAACGGAGATAGAAAGAAATAATTACATCCATCTATCTAGCTATCTCTCTATCGAGAGACAGAGACAGACAGACAAAGAAAGAACTATATCCATCTTTCAATTTATCTATCATCTATCCATCTATCTATCTTTCTACATCTCAAACAGGAGAGAAAACGGGAGGGAGAGAGAGGGAGAGAGAGCAAAGAGGGAGAAAGCGTATGTGAGGGAAAATGAAAGAGACAGGGGAGTGAGGGTGAGTGATAAGTGGGAGAGTGACAGAAAGGGACGGAGAGAAAAGGAGTCTGTCTTGTTTTTATAGGTGGAACAATCTATAAAGGATAGCGCACCACAGGTGAAACTCATCCTGTACTCAGGAGCCCCTTTAAGAATAGTGTGTTTCCCGGAACACCAACTGAGAGAGAGTTAGAGAGAGAGGAAGAAAAAGGGAGGGAGGGAGAGGGAGAGCAAAATAGTGGGAGGGATAATTGAAGACAGAGTGGGGAGTGAAAGTGAGAGAGATCAGAAGAGGAGGTGTAAAGGATGGTGAAAGAGTGAGAGGGAAAAAAAGGAGTGAAAGAGTCAACTGGAGAGGTGCCAGGCGAGAGTGACAGAAGAAAGAGAGATAGGTTGATAGTGAGAGAAAGAGAAAGGGTGGTAGGGAGAGAGACTGAAAGGGTGAGCTGAAGGGAGTGTGCCAAATTAAGTGGGTGAGAGAGATACAGTGAAACGGACCAAGTGAGAGAGCGCCGGTGGAGGACAGCGTTAAAGAGAGATAGAGAGACAGAGTGGGGGAGAGAGAGATGGGGGAGGGTCGCCGGGGTGGGGGGTTAGTAGGACATATTCTCCATCACCAAGGCGAGGGAACAGCTTGCGCTGTGTGTTGTGACATCTATTATTAAACACTGCACCCGCTCTCTCTGCCAGGACCTCTGGCCCAGCTCGGACCCACAGGAAGTGGGATTTATCCCCCCTAAACCCACCCGCCCGAACCACAGACCCCCCCCCCCCCACCCCCCAACCCATGCTATACATAGCCACACTTCCCCTCTCTCTCTTTCATTCTGTCTCATTCACTTTGTCTCTTACCTTTTCCGGTTCACTCTCTACATTTGACACACTCATTCATTTTCTCACCCTGTTTTTCTTCTCTCACTGTTTCTCTCTCACTGCCTCTCTAGTACACTATCTCTCCTCCGCCGGGCTTAACGAAACCAAAAGATTTAAGGGAGCACATGGGGTGAACGGGTGTTTGTGGGGGAGAGTGGTTCTATTTCTGGGTGAACACATTTGGCCGCAGCACAGACGCTATGCTGCGGCCGCTGGCAGCCAAACGGACTCTGTTGTGACTCGCGTGGGGAGAGAGCGAGAGAGAGACCAACACCCAGCTGATCATTCTAAATAGTCAGTGTGAATCAGCTCCAAAATGATATTCACTGTTTGGAGTGGAGAACTGTACTGGCACTGGAGAATAAGAGTGAAAGATGGACATAAAAACAGATATCTGATAAGCCTGTCCTACAAGTTGAAAGGAGATATATATATATATAGATATCTATATATATAGAAATAGAGAGAGAGAGAGAGAGAGAGAGAGAGAGAGAGAGAGAGAGAGAAAAAAGAACAAACTGTTCCATCATTGCTTTGTCATAATGTGACAGTTGGTGGTCACCTTGCGGCTGTCCAGTCACACATTGTCGAGTATTGCAACTTTTTATTCTTTTGACCTCAGATAACACCGTGGCAGAGATTCGTTTAGTACTAAGGATATGGGGGGGAAAGTATCTGACTATGTATTTATATTAAAGTACTAATCTGTTCTTGAATCTGTGTTTTTTTTTACAAATCAAACATATTTGCCAATAGATCGCAATAGCTTACTGCATTGTATGAGAGAAGTTTATACTTTATTAAGTTTTTGATTCCAATTGACCGTAAATAATTTGTAACACTGATTTGATATTCATAGACGCACTCTTTCTACTCATTACTTATAAAACTGCCATGATTTAGTTAGCTTGGGACGGGCTCCGATGAGGATATGCCAAGTTCACTCTTTATTATTTATTTATTAACATTATTGGAAGCCAAACTTTCTCAAATTACTCGTTGCAGGATAAGAAGGCAGGAATATGGACAATAACAAATATTGATATTCATCCACCGCAGCCCAGTGCCTGGCTGTTTTATAGTCAACAATCAAAAAAAAGTGCTGCTGGCCTTCTGCGACTGGTTTACGGCGCTTTTTCGACCCACATTTTCTGTCTGGCATTTAACTTAAGACAAGATGGATAGAGTTGGTTTGCTTATCAAAAGCCAAGGAGAAACAGGGCGAAACAAAACAAAAGCAAACAAAAATAGCAAATTCGTATACGTCTGGAATGTCTTGTTTGCACTGCAAGCAAAAGTCTCCCAAATCAGGATTTTTCCTCATATTTGACTCAGGTTAGATTTCTTCAGCACAATATGAAGTGCACAAATCACATGGAATCTGATATTTTCCAATTCTGACTTGGTCCACTTTCATAGTCTGATGCATCGCAATGCGACCTCAGTCTGAACAGTGGTATTGGAATCATGCGACTTTTACGTCATTCCAGGATGACATTCATCCAAATTCAGCCCTGGCGAGACACACTCTGGAAGAACATGGATGCCAGCTGCGATGGAGGTAGTCAGTGAAAATAGCTAGAAAAATAAGTAATGTTGGATGGCCATTGCTAATGATCTCTTTTTAGTTTATGGCAATCCATCACCCATACTGGCACCTGTGTTTTCTGTTGAATAGCGCTATCGCTGCCGTGCAATTTAATTTGAACAGTGTTCAAACCACCTTATTTGTAGGCTACTCTCACACAATGCAAGCTGGGCCTTATCACAAACGTTGCTATTCTGTAACCGGGTTGGACTTGGACCGATGAGGGGATCAAAGCCGCTGCAATCGTATGTGATATTGTAGTTTCACATTTTGTGTTAGTAAAATAAAGTTTTAACAAATGTAACCTTGACCTCAGTGGCCTCCAAGTTTACTTCTGTACCAGGGATTTACCTTATTGTTCTTTTACGCATGCAGTTCCGACTAAGACCGGTTAACACTGGAATCTGATATTGGCAGCCAAACAAAAAAAATCTGATCGGCGCAATAAATCCAAGATGAGCGCTAAGGCTTGCAGTGTGAACAAGGCCTTAGAAGGTTTGTATTCAGCATATGTGGAACCTGATAACCCGATTTTTAACCAAAAATATATATCTGTTGCCGAAAGAATTTCAGTCTTAATAAATCAATGAAGTTTCGGATTAATATTTATTACAACTTTTTTACTCTGATATTCTCTCTCTCTCCCTCTCTCTGTTAAGCATACTTTTCTTTCTACTTCTCTTTTCCCTCTGATATGAAATGGTTGGAGGTGCAACTTGTTCCAGTAATCACCAGAAACCAGAGCCAACGAAGTTCACCACTGAACAGAGGTCATTTGAATAATTTGATTACAGCACTTTTCTACTTTTTTTTTCACCTGCAAAGCTCTTAATCCGTCGCCAGGCGGGAATGCTAATGAGTCACTGGCGTTGTTGATGAGGGAGAGGCATAAAGAGGCATAGAGAGGCAGAGAGAGAAGAGAGAGAGAGATAGAGAGAGAGGCAGAGAAAGAGACAGAGACAAGCAGAGAGGCAGAGCAAGAGACAGAGAAAGAGCCGACGTCTGATTATCATCACGTGGCTAGATTTTAGCCTAGCAAATAGGATTCAAGTCACTAGTGGGCCTGCTTGCCTAACAGGAACTGTAAATGGCTCAGGCCCATCCTATACCACGGACATGGTCAAACCACACAGCCCGTCCACTACACTCTGCGACTGCCAAATGACTGGCTACTCCCTGACTACGAGGAGGTCCGAGTTTCTGCTCAACAAAATCCTGATTGTTTGCCTTCCTCCCCACTGACATCACGACAGCAGAAACCCTATACAACTTCCGCTGCCAACTGAAAACTCAGACAATCATTGTTTGAGGTTTTTTCCTATTTTATTTATTTTTTTATTTTTTTTAAAAAGGCTTTCTCTATCCCTAGTTTCTTAAATATAGCACGTGAAGCAGCTTATTTTTTAAATATTGTGTACTCGCATGCTTATTTGAAATTTCTGGGTTTTATCTACAGGGGTGAATGCATGTGTTGTAAGTCGCTGTCGATGCAACCGTCAGCCAACTAAAAAAAAACATTTTTTTCTTACTAAGCTAATTTTGAGCCTGGAAATCTTTACTGAGCTAGTCTTTAGTGTGGTTGTCTTTACATAGCTAGCTTTTAGCCTATTTATCGTAACTAAGCAAGCATTTAGCCTGTTTTTTATCACTTAGCTAAACTTTAGCTTGGCTGTCCTCACTTAGCTACCCTTAGCTATCTAATCTTAACTATTGCCTTGGTTATTTTCACTTGCCTAGTTCTTAGTTTTGCCCCGTTTAGCTGGCTTTTAGCCTAGCTACCTTGACTTACCTTGTTCTTGGCCTTTCTACTACATTTAGCTAACTCTTAGCCTGGGGATTAATACTTAGCTTGTTCTCTACCAAGAAGTAATTTTTCTTTTGGTGTAAGAGTAATGGTCCACCAGAAAATATTCTCCTCTAATAAAAACCCTTTTGTTTTTTTGTGTAAATGTGTAAATGTTCCAATTTTGACAGGGCCAACGATCGTATCAGACATAATAAAAACTATGATATTACAAAACTCCCTAAATATATTAGTCCAAACTTGATTTATAGCACAGTTCTTGAGTACTCTTACTCAGGTACTTTCCTGCCCCCATATTGCACTCCGGTGGTGCCCAATTTCTGGTCTTGCACATCACCTAGGATGCTCCAACCAGCCACAAAGAGGAGGCATGTTCTATTCAGTGTAAAATTGGTTTTCCGGTGAGCAATAAAGTATAGTCCTTCATAGGGCAAAATTGGGGCGAAAACCCAAGCAGAGAGAAAAGAGAGAGGGACACTATTGAATATCAACAGAGGGAAGCAATCAATCTCTAAGTCTATCGAAACCTTGCTGTGAAATGATTCTTTCAACCGCAGCTCCTCCTCTCTCTCGCTGTCAAAGGGGAGAGCGTTATGACATACATTTCCAGGTCCATCACTGATCTCGTCTCAGTTTAGTGAACAGATTGAAATGCTGAGTCAGAGGAAAAAGAGTAATAAATAAAACTAAAAAGAAATTCCAACACATTACAGGCTCAGTTTCTGCCCGGGCCCTTTACTGACAGCAAGTAGGCGTATAGGTGTACTTGTTGGAAACTTTAGGAGGCAGGATATAACTCACCATGTCCATTTGTATTTGCAGAGACACCCAACAGACAGAGTGACGCGATGACTTCTGATTCAAACCAGAGTCTCACAGGGTTTCTACCAAGGAGACCTTCCCCATCCCCTCATAATATCAAAACTATATTTAAATATTGATTCAGGGAAGAACAATTTGTTCATCCAAACAGGGAACAATTACACTGACTTGTGGGTCATCGCCTCTTTTTTGCATAGAAATGAATAAGGGGGATAAAGTTCCTTATTTTTATATATTTTACGATTAGGAATTACTTTCATACCTTCCTGGCCTGTTAAAGTGCATGTTAATGCCTCTGACTCATGAAGGAGCATACTAATGCGCCTGTTCTTTTCTTCAAGATTTAATACTCGAAGATGAGGAAAAACTTTGAATTAGATTTTTAGTGACATTACAGTTAGGAATTCAATTACATTTCCGTCCAACTACCCAGGATGAGATAAAATCATGTCATCCGTCTACACCCATCCAGCTATACATGCAACAGATATTAAATATCTTAATACTCATTAGCCCTGGAGATTTGCCTGCATACTTTAAATGTCAAGCTTATTTAAAAAACTTCTAGTTTAATCTGAGCAATTAAGTTATTTTAACTTCTGCTCCTGTTTCATTATGCACAGTAATGTTAAACACAGACCATATAAACAGCTGACACAGCGATATGTTAGAATTTCAGAAAATGTCATTGTCTGAATTGTTTAATATCTGTCTGCCCAAAAAATATAATATATTCTAAAAGGCCCATTAAAAGGGATTTGTACATTAATGCCACTAAACATTCATCTAGAAAAGTAGATAAGAAAAAGGCAGGATAAAGTACAACAAGTACAACAACAACAATTGGTTAAATCCTGTATTTGTTGCTGGGTTCCCACAAATAAAGGCTAATTATCTATCAAATCCTATCTGAAAGGACACTTAAGCTTAGTCATATTTCTGTTAAAAAAAAAAAAGTCCAGGGTACATTTAAATCAATCTGCCTCCAAGAGTTTTTTCTGCCGGCCTGATAAACAATTCTATAACAAAAAATAAACATTAGACGGAAGAGGCAATACACAGCTTGGGATGGGATTGCACCAGTTGGGTCAGGTGTTGAGTCATCCTTGGCCTCTTGCTGAACTCAACGGGAGGGACAGTGTTGAACACAGCATGGACTAACCTAATAGTTGGAGGGCCCTTCAGTATATTTCTGTGCCGTGGTGCACGGATGGCCTTTCAATTGCAAAGGTTGTGGTGATGGTGCTGGTTTGATTTCCAGCTTGAGTGCTGTCCACATGTTCTCATGTTCTTTTTGCGTTCCTGGGTGGGCGAGTGTCCTGCAGGTGCTTTGAGTCCCAGCCGTCCACCACCGACCGCTAGTTCACGTAGTCAAGAGCAACCTTGAAGAACAGTTTGATTTGAGACAGTACGGGGGATAGCCTGCTGGGATCGACTGAGCCCCACAGCCCGCAATTGTCAAGGAGAAGCTCTTTACAAAGAAGTGTTTGGATGGATGGAGCAATAGGTGGCTGGACAGACAGACCTACCTGCTCTGTGATGACCTGTAGGTGAATTGACTGCAATTTGCTTTAAATAAAAGTGTATAAAATGACTAAATAGCAATGATTTGTAAATAAATAAATAAAATACTCTTGCTCTTATCGCCACATAAAAACAAATTCCCTGCTAAGTTCCATGCCTGGGAAGATATATTTATTACCTACGCTTAGTCTTTCTTTTTTTCTCGGTTGCACAGCTCTAACTGTTAAAAATCCGGAAGGCTTCCTTCATTAATCTTTCTCAGAATGAAATCTGCATGGAGACTTCATTCCCTGGAGCTCTGCTAATAGTGTTGGACCATGTGGCGTTGCTAGCAAGCATAAACACCTTCATTGAATCAATCAATCTAGCACCAACACTCAGATGCTGCAGAGATGCACCTAAATTACTGCGGTGGAGTGCTTCATTTCATCACCGGTAGTCCGATGGATATATTCTTTATCCTTGTGTCCGATAATAAGGATTACTGCTCCACCGTCTGTGGGGCTTATATGCGCTACATATAATGAAATCAGAAATAAATATGGTTTACATTAAGTCACTTGAAAGGTCAGAAATTTCTTGCCTGGATTCCATCAAGTACATCTTACCATACGGAGCAGTACAATATATCTATGAATAGACCACATATATATATATTAGTGCAGACAAGCGATTAAAATATTTAATCGCGATTAATCGCATTAATGTCGTAGTTAACTCACGATTAATTGCGATTTACCAGACATTTTTTTATATTCTAAATATCCCTTGATTTCGTGCTGCTAGCCTTTTAGTGAGATCAGAGTGTTGAGAAGGACAGTAATAAAATATATTTGGTAAAATGGATATAAGAAGAGAGACACGCAGTGAATTCAACCCGGTCCACTTGACATCAGGTAGGTGCATGACAGCGGTAGGCCTACCGTAAAACTTCAATAGCCCAGGCTTTTATTTGTTTCAATCACTGAACTTTCCAAACAAAATTCTTGCTCAGCAAAGATGGGAAATACTAGAACATTTATTATTTAAACCAGTATGAATATTCCTACCGTACCTACCCCCCCCCCCCCGCACGCACGCACGCACCTCTTTTGTCTAGAGGGAGTGAGCGGCCCCTCTCGAAGTGGTACAGCCCAGGTGGGCCTTGAACTGCGATTGGTCAGAAAGACGTAACGGCTAATGACACCATTGAACTCTCGTGCAGGCTCGAACAGAGTGACACACAAACACACACACACTTTTAAGGAGTTTTTCACCCGCTCCGTATCCTTGCTTGCCCCACCAAGTTTGTGCGCTGTGCTTGTTGTTTTGTTTCCGGTGTAGCTAGATCCGGTATGGTGTTGTAGTATTTCTAACGTGACTAGTTGTTGCTAGACAGCAGTTGAAAAAACGACGTTAATCGCACGATAAAAAAATTAACGCTGTTAGAATTGGTTTGCGTTAACGCTGTTAATAACGCATTAAACTGAGAACACTAATATATATATATATATATATGTATAGGTGTCTAATGCCTGAAGCCTGGAGAATGTCCCTATATGTTTGATTGCACTGATCCCAGGCGAGAAATGGTTGGTGTTTTAACTTGCAGGGTGTTCAGACCCAGACCCAGAATTTGGCCTGGATGCTTCACCGTGGACACCGTCGACTGAGAGGCCGAAGGATAGCTTGTGGACGGTTAACTCGGGGAGGAGGCAGTAGCCTCCTCCCTGAGTTAACCGGAAGAGCGGATTGACTGGTAACCGAAAGGAGTGTCGTGGTGTCCCTGAGAAAGACACCTAATCTTGCACCTTGTCAGTCGCCCTCTTTCACACGCCGTCGGTGTGTGAATGTGTGAATGAATAGTAAGTCGCTTTGGATAAAAGCATCGTAAATGTAAACTCACATCTCTCATTTATACTTTCTTCTCGACACATTTTTTCTTTTACCTTTCGCTCCTGGAGATCCTGTGTCTGGAGATGTTCCAGTTTTTTTAAATATCCAAACAGAGGGCTTTAATGCAGAACAGTGCTTCTGCAACACTCCCAAGGAGACTCCCAAGGTCGTTCAGCCGATGAGTATTAAAGACGCAAGCAGACGTTCCTTGCTCGCAATACAACCAAAAAATGCTAATTCAAATACCAAGCTCAACGACATTGGAAGATAAAAGGAAATAGTGTATGCATGTTAGCACCAATCTGAAACACTTGACATAATACATACCTCACACATACTGACAAGGTATTATAGAGCTCAGTATTTTTTAACTTTAATCACAAACATCAAATGCAGGCGACTGGCCTGTTAAACCACATCACTCTCCTCCCTCGAGTGTGTCGGTGTGTTTTTGGAGCGAAGAGGTTTACGAGTATCTCAAGGACACGTCCGAGATAGTTGTTGAAATAGTGTTAAGTGGGAAAGAGAAATTTGTGGTTTCGCTAATTAGCGAACATCCCTGAATGAAGAGTGTGGTGGGAGGGGAGAGGATTAATTAACCGACCGGGGCGGCGGGGAGCTTCGGTTTTCGATGGCTCCGCCATTCGCATTAAACTTACGGTGGGCGGAGACAGGTGGCGGCTAGCTTGGTTAGCACCTGTCAGCACCTGATGGAGGATATGGCGCCGTGTGTCCTACCTACCTGCAGCGTGTGTGTGTGTGTGTGTATGTGCTGATATGTGAATTTACTTGACACCTGGTTATTTCTTACGCTTCTCTTTTCCTCCTCTATTTTGTGTGCATTTTCACAACTGTGCAATGTCACAGCTGTTGGAGAAAGCAGACTGTGAATAAATAATCACTATTATAAGGGGATGTTATTATGAATGAATGGCGTGGGATGATACACAGCAATACGCTCAAAGTGGATAACCCAGCATCTTCCAAAAGCAAGGATTGATGTCTAATTATAGATACTGGTGACATTGTCATGCTAGGAGAGTGGGGCAATGTATTAGTGGCTGCCTTGTTGTGAATGTGCTCTCAAAGGTTCTCGGTTTGATTCCCAATGTCCACGGCCTAACCTGTAAACGTCCTTGAGCTAAAAAGCAAAAAAAAAAAAAACCTGGCTCCCTCTTATGATGGATCCAAATTCAATGGATGTGGCTCTGGACATATTTTTCCGTTTGAACAATTGTAAAAGTAAAAAGTGAAGCTGACAAACCGCGGTGAATCCCTCTGCTGACTCGATATGACAGATATTTGTGGGTGGTGTCGGTCAGGGTTCACTGGGGATGTAGCACCAGCAGCTCAACCCACCACCCCCCACCCCACCCCCACCTGTCATCCCTGGGGAGGTCAAGCACCAGTCGGAGGGTGAGGTAAACATCGGTAGCCTTCAAACACAGCGGTCAAAGTCGTTTGAGAAAGTGGCTGACACAGAGTGACATCTAATATAAAAAGCTTTGCCAGAGTTTTTTTATCATGTTCCAAGATTACCGTCATAAACCTTTCAGTTTTTTATATATTTCACCGTTCTTCTGGTCCCCTTGTTTTTTTATTCTTTCTGGCGCTTTCCCTTTTTTAACGTTTCAGAATAAAAGTCACGAGCCCTGATCAAGTACCAATGAATAACAGCCATGTCCACTTGCTTTATGCGCCAATTCATGCAGTAAATCACCAAGTGAAAAAGTCAGAGCACTGTATTCACATTTAAGACACTTATTTAATTGAAGCCAAAACGAGCCAGGTGAGTTAGATTAGGTACAGCTATCATCTTGCATCTTAACAGTTTAGGTAATATTGTGACTACATGTGTAAGGTGTAATGTATCTGTCCTTTTTTCAAAGGCTGAATTATCCTAATACCTTGCTCAATTAAATATTAGCTGAATCCAGAAAGGAAAACAGATTCCTTTACGTGCTTTGATGGGCTATAATCAATATAATTTGCTATTTATGTGGAGCGAAAAAGTCAATTCCACAAGACAGAATGGGTTCATTATTGTTGAGGTATTGGGTAGAGGAAATTATGATATCTGATTTGGTTGAGGAAATAGCTCTTGAAAGAGATATTACTGAAAAAACAAAGCAAATCTGAATATGATGAAGTTGGCAGAACTATAAGCAATAGACGGCATAGGGCGCGTTTCTATTGGCTCATGGAGATGCACAACAGGTACGTGGATTAGAAACACTCTGCGATAACGAACTGTGTGTCTACCTGTAAACTAGAATTCAACACTTGTTGGTGGAAGGCTGTGATACAGCACAAGGTTTGCACCAGGCCGTTGCCCATTGGCATCCAGTGTCCCATGGTAACAGCGATACGGTACCGGGCCATGGCATATAGGACAAGAGTCTTTATGTGAATGTAAATTATACACAAGTGACTCAGGTCATCGAGCAAATCAAAGGGTTCCTAGTTTGATTCTCGGTTCCTAGTTTGGATGTTCCCTGCCGCAGGTGTATGAAGGCGTGTTTGCGTGTATACAAACAAAACATGCACGGTGAACTGCATGACCAGTGAGGTTTGATTTGCTCTATGTAAATGCAATTCCTTATTATTATTATTATCATCCTAAAACAAACGGCCCCATTAATCACCATACAGAAACAGCAGCTGCCTTAAGGCTGCCTCATCAGCAAATTCCATATCAGCTGGGGTGGGATGGGGTGGGGGCAGCGGTAATGTCCTCTAATGCCCCCTGACCCTCCTCTGCCCCCCCACCCGCAGATAATAATGCGATCCTATTAATTAATTCTTCCTCTGTGGTGCTCTCACTGTGTCATTGGTTCAGCGGTATCGCCTCGCTGACAGTCGCTGCCTATCAGCTCCTGTACAAATCTCCTGCTGTCACGCGCCGCGAGCTGCTAACGGCCTTTTCCTTGTTCATGAGCCGTCATCCTTTCATCCCTTGCTTTTTTTTTCACCCTCCGTTTTGTCGCCAAGTTTCAAATGAAAATTAGAGGTCAAATGACTTTTTATGTCGAGGGGAAAATGCAGAAAATAAAATATATATTTATTAGCAAATGTCTGTCGGGGCCGCGATCAGATGTTCCTATCGCCACGAAGTGGGTATGATAGGGTCGCAAATTTTTCAGGACTAATGGAATATTTCATTTCGGATCTTGTCTTGAAGTCTCCTCCTCATACAACGATACATCGATTCATCTCACAAGCTTCCCACATGCACTGGATAACATCTTTATATATTTTACAGTTTGGCTGCATCTATATTTTATTAAAAACAGATTGAAGTAGGAAAACGTTAAAACTACCGTGTTAAAGTTTCCAAAGAGCTTGTGTTATAGTTGTTAAGTGTCAAAACTGTGAATAAATCCAAGTATAGATTTCATGCGGTTTGCAATCTTTCAGCAACTTTGTTGTAACCATGGAGACATCCTCAGAACTGTCTGTCATTGTCCGCGTGCGTAGCACAACGTCACACGTTCCCATTTTCCGTTATGCAAATAAGGAACATTGTGCCACTGAAACAACACACACAATGCGACACAACAGAAAACAGCAACATTATTTTATCATTTATTTGGGGATCCTTTAAATTGGGGATTAACTGATCAACATCTCTGGAGAGCCACACACCGAACAACTCATAAATTAATTCATTGAGGCGCGAATATGAATGTTTCCAATGCATTTGTCAAGATAAAAAGATTGTCATATAATGTTATGTATGTTCTAATCTGCATAATTTCTATGTTAAAAAACTAACTCCGATACAAATGTTGTCAAACAGCAACATACAACAATCGGGAGGTACAAAGAGAGTCATAAATGTTGCTGGAATTTCTAAACGATGAAAGACAGCCAAATATACAGATAGATGCAGGGCTAAGCAGATATATACCTAGACAGACCAACAGGTAGATCGACAAATGCATAGACAGGTCGGTCTCTAGATGGATGGATAGATTTGAAAAAATACAATGACGGACAGATTGCTAGATAGCCTGATAGACTACAACAGTCCAGAATGATCTCCATAATGTAGATTAGCGCCTGGCTGTAGTAAAGTCCCTAACTAAACCCTGTGGTGGGGGTGATACCTCCGGTATCCAGACTGCTGTTGAACCAGCCTTCCTCTCAGATTGTATGGCAGACAGGCCTCCTCCACCTCCTCTCCACCGTATCAATCCCACCAAGAGGCTACACACCAAGGAGAAGCCCCCCCTCCCAGGTACACCCACCGTACCCCAGATGGTGATCCGTTACAGTTAGCCTACCTAACAGATACAGAGCTGGACCAGGGGTAGACTGCCCTGGCCTTTCGACCTAAACCGGCCCAGCCCAACAAGCCATAGCTGAACTCACTGTAAGTCACCTTGGATGAACACCTGGATGATTAAATAGCATGTATAGAGTAAATAGTACCACTGTTCTCCATTGTGGAAACAATCAGGGAGCAATGAGAGAGAGAAAGTGAGGAAGGAGGAGGGGGCAGAACACTGCAGTGGTTGGAATGTAACACCTCCCAGCCAAAAGTTTCTTGACCTTGGATAAAAGTTTGTATGAATGTGTCTGCTGGAATGACTAACAAATAAATAGAACGGGGTACTGGGTTCAGTCCCTGCAGTGTCCACACAGTACCAGAAGAGAACTAACCCCGGGTTCACCCGGTATTCTCTGCAAGTCATCGGATGAAAGGCTCTCCGTGACACAAAAAAAAAGTGACACAAAATATAAATACTTGTGTCTGGCGGGGGAGATAGTTTGGGGGGAGACAGAGATACCAAAGGGTGAAGAAAGGAGAGAGAGAAGGGAGGAGAAGATGTGTTATGAATAAAGTGAGCCGGCCTATTGTGCGCTGACCTTGTGTACTTGGATCTCTGACGCCCCTCTCTGTACCTCCACCCTTAAGAGGGGTCCTGCATACAGACGATAGGCTAATTGACTCGGCCCAAGTGACAACATGGAGCCAGGAATACCAATTAAGAGTTCTGCCTTGGGTGGCGGGGGACCCATTCAGCAGGGCTGCCTTCTCCAATGATGTTTGTTTAAGCAATGAATAAGTCATGACTGATAAATTGTCCTACTGGATGAAGTGGAAAATATCACAGTGTGTGTGTGTGTGTGTATGTGTGTGTGTGTGTGTGTGTGTGTGTGAGAGAGAGAGGATGGGTTGGAGGTAATCAAAGCTTCATAGATGAAGGAAAACTAAATAAGGTGGTAGCATTAAATCTTCTTTAGAGGGCACATCTTGAAATACGTCAGATGAGTAAAGATTAGCAAAGGAACAATTTTGGCAATTTAGAAAGTAGCACCTAGCAGCTGCTTTGTTCATTTCACACGTGTTCCTTCCAAAACCTTTCACTGTTGGTCAAGTGTTGGAACTACTGAACTACTGTACTGCACTGTACGGCTCAATTCTGCCCGCTAGATGTTGGCTTGTGAATTACTAGAGAAGAATACTAAGGAGCAAAAGAATAAACAAAAAACCATTTATATATATATTATATATATATATTGTCTCTCTGTCTCACTGTTTCTGTCTCTTTCTGTCTCTCTCGCTCAATGTCTCTCTATATGCATGGAGAGAGAGAGAGAGAGAACGCCAGGAGTCAAGAAAATCTCCCCAAGAAAGGTGACTTGTGACACACCAGACATGGACGCCTCCAGCGCTGGCTCAGAATTACCGCCACATTTTCAATTGTGTAGGTAAAGAAGACAATTGCAAACTCCATTTTGCTATGTTCCGTCTGTATTGCTTCATCAAAGCAACTGCCGGAACCGAGTAGACAGAGAGAGGAACCGCGAGGTGAAGGAAGATGAGCTAGAAGAGTGCAATATTATCTTTTTTTCCTTCGTTTTCGTACACAGAAGACATCAAGCTCCTTTGACGTCAGACTCAATTTATTCCAATTTTCTTTTTTCTCAAAAACATTGTGGGATTTCGGTGCCTTTGAAAGGAAATGTTCCTCTTCCAACGTCTTGGGGAAGAAGAATTGAAAATATAAAGAAACAAGCCTTCTACAGGGAAGAGAAATGGCTTTGAAAGTCATCTATGCTGGTTGGGCTAGGCCTTGTTGAAAATAAATTACAAAGCCCCGGGCCCTAGGCAGTGTGTTCCTCGGGTATCAGACTCTGAGTGCAAGCAGTTTTTCTGTTCTTCCCTCAGACAAGACGTGTAGTTACTGCACATTGACCATGCTGGGAGATGGAACATCGCTCCAAGCTTCCAGGGCCTACAGCCAGTGAGCAAATAACAACATCACTTTCTGGGTGGCCTTGCCTTTCAGCGTGTGTGTGTGTGTGTGTGTGTGTGTGTGTGTGTGTGTGTGTGTGTGTGTGTGTGTGTGTGTGTGTGTGTGTGTGTGTGTGTGTGTGTGTTCTCAGAGAATTAGGGACCATTAGGGGAAGGATAGCCTAGTGGTTAAGGTGTTTGAGTCCCTCTAATGGCAATCTACCGTAGGCGTTCGTGCAAGAGATCTAAACACCCCCTGTTCACAAAATGCATCTAAATTCACTAAACAGTGCTATAAGTGTGTTTACCTACTGTATTTACAGATATCACAATTGGTTTGACAGTGGCAGCCCGGTAATCTTGGAGAGGAGAAACGATTAGAAGTCATATGACGTGGCTTAATACGTTATTAAATCCGTAAGTGAGGTGTAAGCTCAACCAATGTGGTTGAGCTTGAAAATAGGTTTTCAACCCTTCCTAGTAGATAGACAAGCTAAGTCCCTGTCTGGGAGATCAAGAAATACAAATGAGCTTCTCTTCCGCTCTGATTGTTTCTGGCAAGACACGCTTGGCCTTACGCTGTCTGAATTTAACCAGATACAGACAAAAATGTAAATGGGCTGGACTGAGTTCCTGTCCGACATGCCCAGACCTCAACAACACACATGCTTGATAGAGTGGCAGTGTGTTTGAAAGGTGGCCATGATGCTTGGAAAATGGCCGTCCGGCCTCCCGTCACGAGAGACTAGGGCCATGTTTATCAAAAACAAGATTATTTGGAGTGTATTTCAGTGTGGTAGGGTAGAATGACCACATAGCTTTGATGTTAGAGGTATTATTTTTCAGACAGAGGATGAAAAGCCAAAACCAAGCTTGTGTAGAACATGTACCATGCAAGTCAATGTGTCTACCGCATACCAGCTCCCTCTTTTCTCCCATTTTATTCTTTTGACATTATTACCACAAATGACTCAAGGGTATGTAAATAATCTTAAAGCGTGGAAATACTGCAACAGTAATTACATACGGCATTATAGTAATGCCATTAATATACATTTTAATAGTTCATTTTAAACATGGGGGGATTTGGACTGAGGATTTTTTTTTCTTTGAATGAACTTATCTATTGATTGTCTTGATCAATGGTTAATGAAGCAGCCTGTTGCTGTATCTAATCGGTTTATAAACTCTAGGAAATAATTATTCCGCTTGAAGTAGCCTGGCTTTGCTTCACTTTATAGCGATTATGCATTTGTCAGAGAAAATAGTCAAAAGAAAAGAGCCTCATTTCCTAACGCAGATAACGTATGTATCCTCCATTCCTGGTGGCTTGTCAGAAGACGGTATATATATATGTTAACAGATTTGCGACATGTGTTCAATGATATGTGATTCGAAGACACACAGATTTAATGTTATTTCCCACCCTAAAGCCAACACTATCTCGTGCACATCCCAAAACCATCAAGCTCTAACAACCCCTGTTTTAAGTACTGGTATTGCTCCCATGCTGCAACAAATGTAAATGTAGACTTGTGAACCTGGCAGACTGTAAAACGCAATCAGACATCAGAAGATAGATCCAATCGTAAAACGCAACAGGCCATTATTTCACAAGAAGCACTGCAATCTTTTTAGCAACAATAGAAAGATAATTTGCCATGCAATCTTTTCTGTTGTCCTACCGTCATATGAAGCAATATGGAACTTGTGTGCAGGCCAAGCCTCTAAGCTACAAGGAAATACATCCTCAAAAATAACACAATTTCTTGGGAGATCTCATACCTGGAGCCATTTCCAGAGCACTATATCTATTCAAGATGAATAGTTCCGCTCCACTGTGGAAAACATCGTTATATGGGGATTTACTATCCTTGAACGCCGTGGAAAATATATATTTTGTTCTCCTTTGGTTAGTTAACCAAACAATCTGACATACCATCCGCAAATTCAACAAAAGTCTATATTTTTCTGTTTCTGTCAGGCTATTTATTATGTCGTTGTTGAAGGCATGTTGTGTACACAACACGTAAAAGTTTCTGTCTGACAATCTATAGCTGAGTGGATCTGTAAGGCTGTAAGGAAAAGTTATAAAACACAAATCATTGTGCCATTCATAGAGCGAGTCCTCTAAATGTAAACATCCAATGTTAAAAAGAGAGAGAAGTAAAGGAGGGAGGAGTGCAGCTCATTGCAAAGTGTGTCGATATAGGGTCCTAACCCTAAAGGAAAAACCACTGCATCCGGGCCCAAAATGAACACCTGCAACCAGCCAATGGTGGATAGATTTGATCACTTGGCAGGAAAAACAAATGCAGGGAAAATTTGGACCTGACTGCACTACAGAATGAAGAATCACAAAGAAGTAAACACAAATTAGGAAAAGGGCCTGTGCCTGAGCATGGATTTGTCTTTCATGACGATACTTAAGAAACAACACAGGCAAATCTCATCGGTTCAGGTTTCTGTCAGTCGTAAGATATTTTTTACTTTGTTTATCCCAGGCAGGAAATTTGAAAATAGAGAATTGACAAAGGTGACAGTTTATCTATCATCAAACAATTTGTCCTCAAACACACTGAAGAACACGTCCTTCCTTTTCCTGTGAATACCATTCTTTATAAATAACTGTGTGTTATTAATGCACTGCCATGGTCGACTGTATTAAAAACCCAGCCCTGTACTCATTGCACTAATCATTCCTCCGTAATATATGTGTCCTTTGACCTTTTGCTTTAGCGGAAGATATTATCAGGCCTGACGCCGTAGCTTTATTGGATCATGATTTTTTGAGCTCTAATTGTGCGTGGCATTTTTTAATTGGCAAGTTGTTACAGAGGTGGGAGGATGCCTCGCAGATGAATGCGGGGGAGAATGGAAAGACCATTCAAAGGGTCGGAAGCAAAGACTCACTGTGATTAACATCGGGGAGGGGAGAGGGTCGGGAGCAGGACAGTGGAGCGATGAGGGTTTGCCGAAAGGTTCAGAGGTTTGAACCCCAATATCCACAGCACAGCTGTGGGAATCCACAAGCAATATGCTGGGTTGAAAACTGGCACCAAAATGGTCACATCAGAGACCATTCATAACGTGGATGTCATTTGTTTTTATACAGATTTAAAAAAAAAAACAAAGCTATATACGTTTAAATGTGTTATCAAGACTAGCAGGTAGAGTAGAATGTACTGTGGCCGATTAAGTTAATCTAGATAACAATTGAAAAAAAATAAAAATTTCTCCATCAACCAAACGGTGGGTCGTACAGTTGGTCTGATTTCAGCCTCCCAACGTTCTATTTGGTTTACTACCGCCCTACCTACAGCCCTACCAAAAACATGTCCACATCATCCACCCCGCCGCCTCCTCTCAGCTCCCCTCATCTCCCTCACAGCCCGTGAAACGCGCAGCGCTGAGACCGTTCCACCGGATGGATAAATCAAAGTTGACAGCTGCCACGTCAAAAACGTTTCATTCCCGCCCGCATCCTCGGCGGAATTCAGGCCGCAAGCTGGCGCAGCGGTGTGGACACTCACACACGGCGTCACACACACACACACACACACATACACACGTGTTTATCCACAACACAGGAACCAAGTCGACTTTAAAATGAGAACCGAGCTAATTAATTATTCAGACAGGCCCTAATTGGCCAATCACAACAGCACACCACCGCTAGCTGTTTTAATAACCTCAGTGTGACACTTGATTATCTTGTAATGATGATGTTTCCAAACACTGCTGCTAGCGGGGGTTGTTCCAAGCAGCTTGACCTGTGTTTTTATTACACCGGCTGTGCATTCAGTGAACCTATCTCCAGACACCTATGTAGAACGGTCAATCTAATAATGCTAATAATGTCTACCCTGATCCGTGCTTACAATGTTTATATTAGAGCCCGACGGATAACAGATTTTTAAGGCCGATACGATACAAATATTTGGTGATTTAAAAATCCGATATTCCGATATATCGGCCGATATATATTTAAAAAAGAAATTCCAGAAACGCGTAACAAAACATAAACAGATGTCCCTAACCTTGGTTATTTGTACTTATTTATGAGTCCTCACTAAAATAATAAGGTAATGCAGTTTAAAAATAAACTTTATTTTATTGTTTTATTGTCACAACAGAAAAGTCTTAATCAATATTTATTAAAGTTCTGATAAATAAAATTTATAAAAATACAAACTTAAGATATGAAAGAAAATATATATATTTTTTAAATATTAATTAATCGGCCGATACTGATAGTTTGGAAAATGCCCAATATCAGCCGATCTATCGATCGGCTCTAGTTTGTATATATTTTTGAATTGAAGTACATAAATTGATGAACTGTCCTGTATATTTTGATGTCCTACTGCTGCCAGGAACACATTTAGCCCAGATAAGCGAGCCTACGTCCAGGGAGTATTTTCAGTATTTTCGCTAACCCAACAGGTAAGGCTACCCTCAGAGGCAAACTGACTTATTAGCCATGCTTATACTGTATTAAGCTCAAGCCTCATAGGGAAGGCTGTATTCAGAGAAAAGTAGTCACATTAGCTCTCACCTGATAGATTAGACTAGATTTAGAGCAAACTGCCTTATTGGCCATGCTAATAGCACATTAAGCACTGATAGGTAAGGCTACATTCAGAAGAAATTTTCCACATTACCTCTCACATGATAGATAAGGTTACATTCAGAGGCAATCGCCTTATTAGCCATTGTCATACCATATTTAGTGATAATTTGATATGTGGAGCTACGTTCAAAGACAATTATCCTCATTAGCTAAACTAACCTGATAGATAAGGCCCTGTTCCGTCAATTAGCAAACGGAAATGAAGCGTTTTTAATGTTGATAAAAGCTCAGATTCAATTGGCAGCAAGCAGCTTTCATTGTAGAGTTACTGTGAGTGGCAAACCAGATTCCTTACTTACTTAGCAATACAATTGTATTAGCATATAGAGGCTATAAGCCTTTGGGGGAAAACAGGACGTTTTTTTATACTTAATTAGAAAAATACTCCCAGTTTTAGAATACGCAACACGCCTAACATTAAATCAATCAAATGTAAGAAAATAAAGCAGTCAAATGATGTATTATACAACCAAACTTGATGTCCCCTTATAAAGCTAAAGCAACATCTATCATGCTCAACATGCAAGTAATTTTGAGGTTCCTGAATCTATTGCAGGTTTTTCCGCGACCTTTCTACAACGTCCGCCTGGATTGACATGATCACGGACCCCTGATCCCCTCCTGACTCCAGGGTGCCCCAGTTAGACTTTCCTGCCAGGGTCTGTGGTACAGCTTCATTACCCAGTGACAACAGAGGATTAACCCCCCCCCCTGCCTCTCCAGCCACCCACGTAGGAGACATTGTCCCTGCTAATCAATGCATCCTAGCATGTGTGCAAGTAAATTAGTGTGTGCAGTGAACCTGTGTTTAGATGGGATAATATTAGCACGTGTGCCTGCCTGCATACAAGTACTTGCTTACGTGCACATGTATGTACGTGAATGTGCGATGATGCATGCCTGCCTACGCACGTGCGTGTGTGCGTATGTCAGAAAGTCAGTGTGTAAGTATGTGAATGCATGTATATACAAGTTCTTGGTATGTGCATGTTTGTATGATTACCCGTCTGTGTCTACGTGTGAGCATCGTGTGTTTGTGTGCGAGCCACCTCATCCGATAGCCTTCGTATGTACCTGCTTATGTACACGCATGTACGTGCATTTACAAGCGCCGATGGATGCTGTGCTAAATGTGTGTCTATGCTGGTGTCACAGCTTGTATGTGTCGAGGCCTTATTGTCCTCATCCCTCATTAAAGTGGCCACCTTTAAGGACTGGGGATGCAATAAAAGCAGGCAGCTGGAAGCTCCCCACCCCCTCACCCAGGAGCCAGGGAGCAGATCGATGGCGTGCGGGGCGTTGGTGACAACCACGGGGTCACTCATCACATCAGTGGCCTGATAAAGAGGAAGGATGCAATGCTGGGGCCTGCCCGAATGGCTTTTTAATCCAACCCTTTATCCTCCCCTGTTGTTATTCTTCTTTTTCGGCTACTGCTGCTTTTATTGGACGCGTCATCGGCGGCGGCTGGCCTCCAGAGAGGCAGCCACGGGTTCTGTTGGAATGACCTAGTAGAGCGTGAGGGATTTAAGTTGTCTTCAATCACAAGTTGTGCCTGTTTTGTTTTCATTCCCCTGGCCGTGGAGTGGAGGAGAACCCTGGTTCTTTGTTCCTGAAAAGCTGTTCTCTACCACTGATAGTGGTCTATGGATCCGACCACTACATTTACATTTAGGGCATTTAGCAGACGCTTTTATCCAAAGCGACTTACAATAGGTACATTTGTCAGAAGAAAGAGAAACAATATATCGCTGTCGGTACAGTAAGGGTGTTCATAGAACCAAGTGCCAAGCACTTACAATTGTTAGGTTAACCAATTCCCTGTATACAACAGAGTAGCATCTAGGATTAGATGCTACACGATGCTAAGTACGATTTTTTAAAGTGCCAAGACGTACAACATACAAGACTACTACTACTCAAGGCAATGGCTAATGCAACGTTACATGTTTAATAATGGGAAGATGTCGTTAACAGTGATAATCAGGCAAGCCTACTCTTTCTAGTGAAATCAGTCTGAAATTTTGACAATCAGAGGTCCAAACTGTAGCCTAAAACAGTTGGGCACTGCAGCTTTTAAATAGGCAGGGTTGTACTGAGAGGTTCTGATAGTGATGCAGCCCGATCCATGTGACCTATGGAGGACCCCTTAGACCAACAGCGTTCCTGGGGAAACATCGAGACCAGACATGTTTACAATTTTAATGGACATCTTAAATGACTGAAATACATTTTACCTCATGTTTGCTTATTAAAAATAGTAAATTCAGTACAAAACCTTGGAAAGGACCAAACTTTCAAAATGAAAAGTAATTGCTTCGACACGATGAGCTTGAGTTCAGATGCGAACCCCGGCCAAAAATAAGAGCGAATGTTGTGTCTCCCATTTTTACAGCGCCAAGTTCCAGAGGAATGCCAAAGAATAATGAACTGAAGCTTGTTGTCACAACTAATATAAATGAAGGAAAAAAAATTGAACATAAAATGCACTTTGTATGTTAATAACCGCTCGTATAATAGAGATACAATCAGAGTACGCTGTTAATTTCAGTGTAGCTCTCCAGCTCAAAAGCTTATAAACAAAAAATTAATTTATTCAAAACTATTGCATAACAAATTCAAATGTATTTACTTGTTATTCAAGTGGTCGATGGGTGGCGTTGGGTTGTTTTGTCTTGGCAGTTTGCACGCAAAGTAAAATGGCTATTTCTAATAACTATCGAGAGATGGGGTTCCCATGTCTTAGCCTCAGGGTATTTTTCAGCCGAGGAACCGAGAACGGATACAATACCTGTATTTCATAATAGGTTAGGGACCAGCCTCTTGGCGATGCTGACATGGCAATTAGACCGACACAGAAACATTCAGCGGTTCATCGTGTTCCGGGACGCGTCGCTCGCACGCGTTGTGGCGTGGTGTAAAAGGCCGTTTAACATTTTTCACAGCGTCGGAAACAAATCGATGGACATTTTTCCTTAATGTACGCGTTTTGATGCTACCGTATGCTGACACCCGGTTAAAAATAGTTCAATGATAATAAAAGTTAACAAGATCGTCAGGGAAACGCAAGCAAATCGTTTTCTGACGCCATCTTTGGCACGTCTGTACAGGGGCATGCAGAGACCTTTAGAGGGGCAGTTGCTCACGGTTGAAAGGAGGCAAATACACGCCCTCCGCAATGGCCGTAGGAAGTCTGTTAGTAGCTGAGGTGGGGAAGGACGGACTGGAATGCGGTTTGAACGCATGTGTCCACAGTGTACCTGCGTCAGTGTACCTGCACCCTGTTCCTGCTCAGATACATGTGATTTACCTGTATGTGAATTCACCGTCAGACACTTTGGATCAAGCTAAGAAGCTAGACAATGGCCCGGTAAAACAGCGACAGCACATCGATAGTGAAAGTAAAATTCTCATTATTTAGTTGTTGTTCAAGGCGAGCGCCTCGAAGGCAAGCTTAATAGTAGCCTCAACAAGAGATAGACCAGTGTTGGAAAAGCTCCTCAGGATCTCAATAAAATGGCATTTTAAACTCTGGCTAAACACTAATTGGAGGGAGGTCTCAGAGAACGAGGTCACCTCAACGTTTTTTAACTGCTGCAGAGGGAAAGACTGTCTGTTGTGACTGGTGTGTAGGTGCTAAACTGCAGTTTTAAAGCTGCATATCCTTCACAGAGTCTTTGGGGGGAGCTTGGGGTTCCAGAGAAGGCAGATTCTAAAACGTATGTAGCATAGATAATGCAGGATTTAAGGGAGACCCTGTGAAATGCTTATACTATAGAGACACTAGATCAATTAATCAAGTTATCTACAACACAATTGAAAGTCACGGTGTGAACATCGTTGATCCTTTGTCTGCGGCGTTCTGGGTTACAGTTGCAATTCTGTTAGGGCAGATGTCTTCTGGCTGATGGAAGCCAGGGCATTTTATTCATAGCTAAATTATTATTATTCATAAAATTCACTATAAAAAAAAATCCTTGCATGTTTTTTAAAAATAGGGTGTTTGAACCTAAGGTTCAGACACAAGTTCGTGCCTGCGTCCCCACCTGTGCAATTTTAAACTAAATACACTTGATACACTTGAAGACATACAGGAAGTTGACATGGCTAAAGTGTTTGAATTTAATATGGTACAGGAACACATGATAAAAGCCACAATGTATACAATGTCTTAAATTGTGCATGGATATAGCATTGCGCAAATTTGCACAGAAGCATGTCTGTGTTTTTGATGAGGTTGCTGTGTCACAGACATTTAAATTGAAGAATTGTGTTCATAGTAGAGATGAAATGGGATATTATTGCAGGTTGATGATCAGGTCAGTCTCTGTGGCATCCTTGGACTATTCATGTCAAGTAGTAGTAGTCTTTTCATGGCTGAGACTGCCAGTACGTTTCTCTCTCACACACACACACACACACACACACAAACACACAATTTAACAGAAATTTATTGTCACCTAAGTTACATTATGTTCCTCAAAGTCCCTGTCAAAGCCAGTACGGTGAAGGACCTTGAGGATAAAACCAACACAGTCTTGTTAATAAGTCTTAATCGCGGTCACCTGTTTTGATTATATATATATATATATATATATATATATATATATATATATATATATATATATACATACATTCATTCATCCTATATGTATATCACAATGACCATCCCCAATGTGATGGTCCAACTTCAGTTGAACAAGTGGCCGATTAAACAAACTTTTCATTCTCTGGGTCCAAGTTTTGACACATAACTTCCAGAAACCACAACCAAAGCTTTATAGTAAAATGGTTGTACCTCTGAAGCGAGTGCAGTGTAGCTATACTAATCAGACCCCAAGGTTGGTAGAAATATTACAAAAATACATCTATATAAGAGCCATATCCTTTAATCAAAGAGCGCTATGAATAACATTCTGAAAACCTAAGTGTTAAAGCGTCTTTTATGTTCACATCGAGAGGCAAATGGATTAATAGGTAAAGCACATTTAGGGGCGAGTAGAGCTAATCACAGAGGGTGATTTAGGGGATGGAGTGAGAAGATTAGGCCTTAACTTCTGTTTTTCCTGTGTTTAGTAAGAGTCAGGAGCCAACACACCGGCCAGAGCTGAGCTATTGGCTGCCGCTCAGACTACCAGTGTGTATGTGTGCCCGCTCAAGGAGATTTTAATGTGACTGTAGAGTGCTTTGCAAAAGAACATGTGGACTGTGCTATAATTTGAGTCCACTTACCTTACATGACTTCCATTACTTAAAAAAAACAAAGACAGAATGAAATGGAGAAATGGATACACTTGTTGGTGGTGTGCGATAACTTTCTTGAGTTATTAAGCCAGGGCGTCTCGATGGAGCACATTACCAGAGAGTGCTCGTAATCACCCCCGGGATAATGAAGTGCATCTACAAAGCTTTCCAAACCCCCTCATCGGGCTACACTCATGTTAGATATACCAAACAAGACCGAAGGAGACCATCGGAGCCGGCTTGGAGGATAATGTGTGATATTTTGGCCGAGATTTACAAAAAATGCTTGCCGAAGACCGGCTCTGACATCCCTTCTCTGCACTTTGCATGCGGATGATAAACAACTTTGAATGCTACTCTTTCATTCTGCTGTACTCTTTATCTCTGGCACCCCTGTTGCTCTGGTCCTGGCTTTGTGATAGCAGGGAGCTAGCTGTTGGTGTAAGTGAGGTGTATTGGTTATGGATGAGTGAGTGGGGCCATGTGCGACCGTGGATCCATTATGGAGGAGGTATCGCTGCACCTGGGCAGGTTTCCAGGGGAGCGTGGGGTGTAAATGGGCCTCGCTGGTGAAACCCAAGTGCTTTGACTGTAAGGACAGAGGTGTCGAAGAGGGAGAAGGGGAAGCTTTGTGTTTTCTGTTGCACACCGGTAGAAAAGAGTGGCGGTGTGTTCATCTTATTTATTTAACCCCTTTTTATATGAAAAGTTTTATATAATGTTTTGATTGTTATGGTAACTCTTTAAAATAACGTTCAGTCATCAGGCGTTAATAAAGAACTAATCATTAAAAAACATGAATACACATTTGTTAATTAAGTGCTCATCATACCAGCCTATCCAGTTGACTGTACCAACTGGTATGCTGTCTTTTGTTATTCAGTATTCTTGTTTGATTGGTATTTTTTTGTTCCATACAAAGGCAATCACACACACACACACACACACACACACACACACACACACACACACACACACACACAGTCAACTCAATTACAATATGAAAAAGCGAAAACAACAAACGAAACAAAAAGGAACAGCCGCTCATGACAAAACAGCCTCTCTACTGGTCTCCATCAGCGAAAGTAACATTGTGTTCATCCCATCACAGATCATTACCAGTGACTCCGCCGTTGTCGTGAGCGGGTTTGACACTGTGCATAATAACTCGGTGAAGAAGCACACTTATTAACCAGCCCCTCGTATGGTAATGCGGGTGGAATATAAACATGAATCCACACGAGAAAGACAACACGCCCGGAGCCATCTCCACAGCGGCAGCGAGGATGGCGCTAATGTCAACGTGCGCTCTGCGCCCTCGTTTGTCTCGTTGCGACAGTTAGGTCATCCGTTATGTTAGCAATGTCATCGACGTGCAGTGCTAACAGTGCAAGCTCGCTAGCCAGCCCGCCCCCCCTGGCCACGGCGGTGGTAATACATTCAAACCAGCAGCAGCCAGCAGGGCCTCTGTGCCCCTCTGACAAGCCCGTACGGTTATTTATTAGCGCTAGCATAAGCTAATGGTGGTGTGGTCCCTAGCGCCCAGGGTTAATACATAGCTAGCAACCCTCCAAAGAAAGCGACTTATCAGTGGGGGGGGGGGGGTAACAGTAGCCCTTGATCTCATGCTATCTGGCAAACATTAGGGCCATTAAGTTATCTCTCTTTGGCTCTATACCTCTATCCGTCCCTCTCTATTTGTCTTTGTCTGCCTCTATTTCCATCTCTCTCTCTCTATGCGTTTCTTTCTTCCTCTGCCAGAGTCTCTTCATCTCACTGTCTCTCCCCTTCTCTCTTTATCCATTTCAGTGTCTCTCTGCCAATCTCTATCTCACTGTCTCTCCCCTTCTCTCTTTATCCATTTCAGTGTCTCTCTGCCAACCTCTATCTCACTGTCTCTCCCCTTCTCTTTCTCCATTTCAGTGTCTCTCTGCCAACCTCTCTCACTGTTTCTCCCCTTCTCTCATTCTCCATTTCAGTGTCTCTCTGCCAATCTCTATCTCACTGTCTCTCCCCTTCTCTTTGTCCATTTCAGTGTCTCTCTGTCAACCTCTATCTCACTGTCTCTCCCCTTCTCTCTTTCTCCATTTTGATGTCTCTCTACCTCACTGTCTCTCTCCTTCTTTCTCCATTTCAGTCTCTCTGTCAACCTCTCTATCTCACCCTCTGTCTTTCTCCATTTCAGTGTCTCTCTGCCAACTTCTCTATCTCACTGTCTCTCTCCCTTTCTCCATTTCAGTGTCTCTCTGCCAATGTCTCTCTATATCACTGTCTCTCTCTCTCTCTCTTTTAGTGTCTCTCTGCCAACATCTCTCTATCTCTCTGTCTCTCCCCCTCTCTCTTTCTCAATTTCAGTGTCTCTCTGCCCACCTCTCTCTATCTCACTTTCTCTCTCCCTCTCCCTTTCTCCATTTCAGTGTGTCTCTGCTAGTCTCTCTACCGCTGCCTCTCTTTCTCCATTTCATTATCTCTTGCCAACCTCTCTCTATCTCACCGTCTCTCTCCCACTCTCTTTCTCCATGTCAGTGTCTCTCTACATCACCGTCACTCTCCCTCTCTTTCTCCAAATCAGTATCTCTCTGTCTTTCTCCGTCGGACTCCATCCATCCCTCTCCCTCACAAACATCAGTATCTCCCTGTCAGAATTGTATGGAGAAGGAGCACCGTTTAATCCCCAGTCCTTGCGTTTGATTTCCCCCGCACCTCGACTCTCCCCAGCTCCGAGGTACCTGCCGGCAAAATCCCTCTCACGGCGGTGCTATGAAGAGGCACGGTACTCACAGCTCTCTCCCCTCAGGGTCCTGGCTGGAATGAGCAATTGTTCGCACTCCTCTCACCAGCGCAACACAACGTCACATTAGCATATCTGGCTGGCTGCACGGATGCTAAACGCAGGTGAAAGCACGCAGAGGGCATTATCACATTTTGTTTGTTTTGCAACACAAAGGCTGCACTCTGTCCTGTGGGTTTTCAGGTGACGGTTAACCACGGACCGCCAACAACCGGGCATTTGTTTTCCTTAATGGTGTAAGTTAGTCCGCTGGACGCGTACCTCTTTCTGTTTTTAATGGCTCCTTCTGAAGCGGTGTTTGTCAGTGCGGGGATCGCGGACCTCCCGGGGCTACGTGGATTGATCTGGGGGGTACTCGAGATTGATCTGTGATTTACCTTTCCCAACCGGTCCTGTGGCTGACTGGAGTCTCAGCGCTCAGACGTATGCAGCACGGTGTAGCAACACTCCCCACACTCTTTATCCATGACGGGGAACTCAGGCACTGAAAGAGCCGCACAGCAGGCTCCCCGTCGTTGATGAACGTTGCCGTGACAACAGCCTTTTTGGTCCAAAATCGCGCGAAATGTTTTGCCCCTTCATTGGTAACGTCAGGTTACACATTTATTAATACTTTTGACTGCAAATTCCTGGATAATATTTGGTCCATCCAAGACCTCTGACACAAGATCAAAATCACTCACTTGTGACCATCAATACCAACAATGTAAACTGTCACAGGGGGTAGATGAATGTTAAAAAGTTTGGGAACCACTGTTCTAAGGCCTTTCCTTCTCGACAATTTTCTCTTTCATCAGACGTTCATTCTTGGTATTATGAAAATTAAACAGCAGATTCACCCAAAATGCCCCAAGAAGTCCTTTTAGTATTTCTTCTCGGGTGTTGATGAGATCATCCATAATAACTTCGGGGGGGGAGAGGTCAAAGGCAAGGCAACAGCATTTGTTCAGAATGGCCGTGGGAACAGGCTGTAGGTGCAGACGTATGCCAAAGCTAGTTTTTTTCCACAGTTAAAACAATAATAACAATATTAACTTGGATTTATATAGCACCTTTCATAGTAACCAAGTTCACTTAACATAAAGGGGAGGGGGAAAGGTGGGGGGAGGGAATTAGGGGTTAAAGGAATGTTTTAAGGTGCTTTTTGAACATGGGCAGAATAGCCCTGACTTTCAATATGGCGGTGTTCAGTGAAGTACCTGAAGCCATGCTCTCAATGGCATAGGGAGGTACAAAAGATCACCATGTCCAAATAGAAGGCTATATAACAGGAATCAATTAGTCAAAGATGCAGAGCTGTATTCCCGCAATGGAAAAACATGTCATGGTGTACCTGCCTGGCAGACTAATCACAAAACAGAGACAACTCTACTTATAACGGTTATTAATTAAACCAAAACAGAGCACAATGGACTATTCTCTGACCTCACATTTTAATTTGCAAACATTTAAATAATCTGACATATGTTCCACTTAAGAAAAAATAACAATAATACCCTCAAAATGTCAGAGTCGCAGCATTTTTTGGCTTGCTTAAAGTCACATGCGTGCTAGGCTTATGATTAAGATTAGGCCCCATTTACTATTCACAGCGGTGGCTCGCTGGAGAGAGAAACAAAGCAAACAGGGGCTAAGCTAGCCAAGGTCTAATTAGCCCTGACACCTCTAACCACATGGGCCAGTGTGATAGCGTTAGCATAGCAGCGGCGCACGCTAACCCCTCTGCTCTCACTCTTTAAACTTTATCTTACACCGCATAGCACATCCCTCCTTTAACACACAGACTCCACTGATACGGCTTTCTTGAACTATTTAGTAGTATTATATATTGTAGCATTTATATTGTATCCATTGATCATATTTCTATCTTCACTAAGGCAGAAAATAAATGGCACTTTCATAACTAATTTGCTTTTGCAGTACAGACTCAGAATGTGTGTTAGCCCGATGGTGGAATGAGCTACCTAGCTCCTTATGGTCTGAAGAATCCTTCCCTGTCTTCAAAAAAGACCCCAATCCCCCTCCATTATTTTGAGAACATCTGTTGTTTTTAAGCTCTGGTGTGTCATTTAGAATACGTGGTGGAGATGGGCTTTCTTAAGATACAACTATCTCGCACTTGACTACCCCCAATAATGATTGTGGCAAACAATTCCCCTTGATTAATTAAATGCTTCAAATCAGAATCCCTGTTAAACAACAGGGACAACAAACAATGTAATGTGCCATTTCTAATAAGCAACAAAACTTCACAAAATTGGGATACTTTGTGGATATTTTCTCCAATTAAAATGGAAATGTTCGTAACCGTAATTAGATTATTCTATTTACAAAAAAGGATTATTTTTCTTGAAAACTCCAGAACCTGAAAAGAACGTGATACATCAAAGCGAATGGGAGATGCCTTCTCCATTCCACACCTGTTTTGACTCACCAAAAACCCCACCCTCTCGGACAGTATACCACACACAGAACCCCTTGCAATTCAAGCTCGTCATTGAGGTTAAAGTTACAAGTGAAATGGCTTTGCGTTAGCTTAGCGATAGCTTAGCGTTAGCGTTAGCGTAGCCGGATTTCAGATGCGTGAGAAAAAAATGCCAGGTTTACGACGACGCCTGGGTACAGGCTACTAATAGGCTTCTCGAACGGCTCATCACAGCGGGCCGCCAGAAATCCAACGCTCGCCTCATTAGCTCTTCTTATTGGATAAAATGGGATGAAGGAACTGTGTGAAGGCGTGACAATCTTCCTCGTGTGAAAGGCGGACCCCCCCCCTGAAATGTTCGCAGGTAATGATTACAACATCATCACTGCAATGTCTACCGTAGACAGAGATGAGAGACCCAGCTTTGATGTTCCAGCCCCCTCTGGCTTCCCCTGTACCTCCTGTGTTCTCCTCGTTCGTCCTTCTACCTCTCACTCCTCCCTTCACCTTCTCCCCCCAGCTCTCCCCCCTGCTCTGCTGGTCTCTCCCTCCCTGCTCCCCCTCCCACCTCTCCTCTGCTCCCCCTCCCAACTCTTCTCTTCTACTTCCTCTATCTCCTTCTCATCGTCTCCCACGGTGCTCACCCCCACCTCAGTCTCCTGCCTCTTCCCTGCCTCTTCACTGCGCCTCCTTCTCTTTCTCTCTGCTCCTCCCCTCCCTCCTCCTCCTCCTCACCCCCTCCTTCACTTCCTCCTCCGCCTTATCTTCCTCCCCCTCCTCCTATTCACCCCTCCTCCTCCTCTTCCCCTCCTTCACTTCCTCTCTACTCTTCGTTCTCCTCCTCCTCTCCCCCTCCTTCACTTCCTCCTCCTCCTCCTCCTCTTCCTCTCCTTCACATGCAGTAGCTTCCTCTCATCTGCCAACCTGACGAGCCCAGAACCGCTGACGATGAACACGGATGCACCCGGCCCTTTTCATTTGCATATTATTTTGATCAATTAAGAACCCTGGTAAATGTTGGGACCAGGGGGGCCACCGGGGTCCACAAAGGGCCCCTGGTTCGCGGTGACATTAACGGGGCTGTAATTATGTTTTTCCGCGGGTACCGGGCGTATTTACAAAGCCTCCGCCCACCAGCCCCCCTGCTCGTTGGCAGGGTCACGTTCCGCCATCACATAAAAGTAATTTGCTCTGATAGACTCTCGGAAAAACGGCTCGCGCATGCTAATGGCGTCGCCGCTCGTTAGCACGCGGCGCCGGCTTGAGATGACGAGGGCTTGGAGAGGGACCATTACCGCCTGTACCGCCGCTGTTATGGAGCGGGCGGGGGGAAGTGAGATGGATCCCTGGCTCTGTGGCCGCGTTTGCTGTGGTGGCCGCGTTTGTTTTGTGGGGAGGCGAGGGAGGGAGGGGGGGGTCTCGTCTGGTGAAGTGGGCGAGTGATGCCTCTCAACGTGTCAATGCTAACCTGTGTGTCGTAATTGACCGGGACATGCAGAGCGTCCTTGTTTCATCAGCACAGCGAACGAACGCGTATGCGTGCATATCTTCAAGGGGAGGATGTGTACGCACAAATGCACACACACATATGCGTGTGTGCACACGGACGCACAAATAGGCGTGTGAACATATGGACACACACACATTGTAACTGACACAAGTGTGCATTTTCATTTTCAGTGACTCATGAGGTCTGACAGACAGGTGTAAAGTGCTCTAAAACACAAATACACACACACACACAAAGCCCCACATACCCCCCCCCCCCCCCCACACACACACACACACAGCCGAGAGTCTAGACTTTTCTGTCTGATCTGGCTAATAATATACCTGACTGTAACCTTGGTACCACACTAACAAACTAGAACAGTGACACCTCTGTACTGAATTTTAAAAGTGACAACAGTTGTTTACATGAACAATGTATGAGACCACGTAGCTGTCAGGGAGCAGCTGAAAGGTACTGGCGCAACAGTCACCCAGTGTGTAAGACACCTCCCACCTACCAGCTCCCCAATGACCTGTATCACAATTTCCTTTTTTTTAATGTTTCTGCATAATTATATTTGTTCACATTTCCTCGACACAATCACATGGTCTGACCACAAAAAGGCGAATAAATGCATCTCAAATTATGACATGTTTTAAAATGACCTCATGACTATCAGCGAACCGCCCCGTACCAACCTCCCTCCCTCTGCTCAATGGCTAAGCACCGAGGGCCAAGACAAGATGTTTACTCAGACAACATCGCCCCACCACAAATAGGAGGAATCCATGAATTCCTAATCATTCAATTTTTTTAACAAGCCTTCAGCATTGACCTAACATAACCTTTTGACGTTGACATCACCGTGGGCAACCCACACGCGAGAGAACAGGGAGGGAAGGAGGGAGGCAAAACAAAATGGTTAATGCATTACCGCCTGGCAACTCACGACATACTACATCAGCCGGCTCTGTCAGGCGGCATATGTCTGCCCGCGATGCTGGCCTTGGCCGGGGCCCTTGTACGGGAACAGCCCTCCTCTCCACCCTGCTTCCCTACCCTATCCCCCTTGCTTCCTTCCCCCTGCTCTGCGCTCTGCAGTGCGGTGCGCTGTGTGTCAGTGCCTCCGTATATCGTCTGGGATCTCAGAGGGCCAGGCAGGTGGTGAGGCAGCAGCTACAGCAGCTCACACAACGCCACCACAGGGACAGGAGGAGAGGGGCGGGGGGGTGGGGGGGGGAGTGAAACAGGAGGCGAGGGGGGGGAAGCGAGGAGGGCGGACAGGGAAGAGAGAAAGAGAGGGAAGGGGAAGAAAGGAGGAGTGAGAGGAAAGGTGATGAAAGGCTGCTGGATATGTGTACAAGAGACAAACGGAGGGAGGGAGAGGGGAGGAGTGGGAGAGAGAGAGAGGGTGAGATGATGAAAGGCTGTGTTGTATGTGCGTACAGAAAAGTATTGGAGGGAGAGAGTGTGCAGGGGTAGATGAGAAGGCAGGTTGTGGTGTGTTAGGCTGTGGGTGTGTGTGTGAGGGAGAGAGGGAGAGAGAGAGAGAGAGAGAAAGGGAGAAGGGGAGAGGAAGTCCTCTGAGAGATGAGACTCACTTAGATGTGGGATGGGAGGGATGGGATATTATAAGAGAACCCTGAGGAGACGAATCAAAGAAAACCAAGACCCTAATGGAGGTCTTCATATACACTTTAAACACACATATATATAAATAAATATGTAGACGTATAGAAAATGCTAGGAGCCTATGTGTTACTGTGGAGATGGAGGCCAAAGTGAGAAAATTTGATAAAAAAACAATTATATAGATAAAGGAAGAGTTTGCGCGCTTGAGAGAGAGAGAGAGAGAGAGAGAGAGAGAGAGAGAGAGAGAGAGAGAGAGAGAGAGAGAGATGTATGTGTGATTGAAGAACAATCCGGTATGGGCGAGAGAGGCGTACATAGGAGTGGAGCCATTGGACAGAAAGAGAGCGAGGTAGATGCAAGGAGACGTGCGGAAACCAAGATGGATCGAGCTCAGCGGATGAAGGTCAAGCGAGCGAGCGAGCGAGGCAGGAATAGAGAGGGGGAGAGAGAGAGAGGGTGAGCGAGAGCAAGCAAGTAGGAATGGAAGCAAGATATAAAAACAGACAGGGGAGAGAGAAAGACGGTAAGAGAGAGAGGGAGCAGGGGTATAAAAGAGAGCGATGGAGGGAGAGATGGGGGAGGCGGGCGGTGTCAGGGGGAGAGCCAGTGGGCAGATGTTAGCAGGACTAAAGGTCCCTCTCCCCCCTGATCACCAACAGCTTGACTGCTGCTGGCAGCCCACCCCGCCCCACTCCCCTGAATGACCGGCCTCCCGGGTAGGGACAGGGGGTGTGGCGGGGGGGGGTTATAATAGGATGGGTCATTGTGTTGGGGGGGGGGGGTCTAATGAGGCGCCATGTGTCCACAATCACGGGTAAACATTACATGCACGCACACACGCTTCAAAGCGGCGTGCGTCTCGTCCGACAGAGATTGAACATCCTGTAAGGTCGCGCGGAGCGTCGGAACGCTCAGGGGGCTTTGATATGGATAATGATGGCCTATAGCTCGCCGCGGTCCTGACAGCTCCCGCCAGCCGACGTTGTGTGTGTGTGTGTGTGTGTGTACACGTTTACCCTTTGGTCATATAGCAGATGCTTTTAGCCGAAAGAAGGCGTTTTGATCGCTGGTGCCTACAGATAGACTGCAGACGTCGGGGTACGAACCCAGAACCTTTCAGCTTAGGTTCAACATCCTAACCAACAGACTATGCTGCTGATACCCTGGCATAAATGGTAAATAACTTCCATGGTGGTATGTGGACAATTTACAATGCAATCACTACATTGCAATCATTGCAATGATTGCAGAAGTAAATTATCCTTGGGAAAAATTATATTATAATGAGCTATGCAGTCATTTCCAGCTACAATTAGTATAGTGCTTGCATTTCGATTTCTGCATCCTTTTCCTGAGTGTAGACCACCCAACGTCCCTAATATTAAAAAGTACATTGTTGAAATTAAAAATTATAAATAATGTAACAAATGTGGCGTACAAATGAACATATACGCAAACCTCCTCAACGAACGAGTCATGTCATTTATTTTTCTCTATTAATTAATTGCAATCAACCGATTGCAACATGTAAACATTCAAAGGCTGACCAAAGACCAAAATGGGAAAATTGATTCTGAAGTTTAACAGATTCACGATTCTTAGGTAAATCTATTATGCTGACTTGAACTATTTTGAAGACTTTGACAAACTATTTACTTGGGTAAACCTGAATATGACATGGATTGTTTAAGAACATGACATGATTCGCTGTGTTTAAACCTAATCCGTCTTGAGCAAAATATTATGACTATCTCTAAGAAATTAACGACTTTCTGTCTGCAGAGGTTGTATGTCATGCTCAGTAAGAAAAGCAGGTTTAAAAGGGCTCATTCTGCATGAAATGATCCCCTTCCATTCTTTAAAAACGCTCAAGCTATTGCTCAAAATCCATTATACACTATAGTTTCCAAACATCCTCAGTCTCTATAAAGACATCCAAGCGTATGGACTGACAGTAATTTGTAACACATTTATTAAATTTGGGTGCTTGTTAACACAGGGTATCGTTTTCCTTTGAACGGAACACGTGTGAAGTCGGATATTTCCCTGTTGGGGGTCTCTCACACAGTGGCAGAGTTGGATGAAACTGGAGGCTGCAGCGGAGGAGGTGTGTGAGTGCGTGCCTGCGTGCGTGCGTGCACTTCTGTGTGTGCGTGTGAGTGTAGGATGTCTGTACGTTCCTCATCATAGGCTGGTTATTAGAGACGTCTACTAGCCTCCTCAAAGGAGGGCTGCGGGGTATTCCCCTCCCCCTAACGGCCTACCCACCGGAGCCTCTGCAGGTGTGTTGTCTCCTGCTCACCTGGATAAGGGCCCTTGGGTGTTGGAGTGTCTTGGTTCTTCTAAGGCTAACGCTGTGAGCGTCGGCGGGTGTGTAACTGCCTTTGAACTCGGCGGAAATGCAATTTCCCCCCATCTGAAGCTGTCGTCTGAGCCGTTTTGGTGTTTGTCCCTTGTGTTGGAGAGCGTTGGAACCGTTTCGCCGACGTTAACGCGTTGGTGGGGAGGAGGAGCGGTCAGGGTTTGAAAACACGCCGGTGGTGAGTGGAGGACGTACTGCCGTGACTATTACCTTGATGAAAGGTATTTTACTAAATGTAATTACAACCTCCTCTGGATCAGCCAGGAGTTTTTATGAGTTGTAATTATACCATTATGTCCGAAGAAGGCTGGCCTAACAATTCGACCAATAACAGCACAGCTGCGACATTACAGAATCAAAACACCCAACAAGTTTCACGGCACCTTTAAAGCTTTAAAGCCGCAATTATCACTAGTTTAACACAAGTCTCGACTGTTGGTAAGATTATTGGGAGGCAACACACTGAATTCAAACCTAACAAAAGGGTACAGAGATTTCTCATCAAAATATTGTTTCACTTACCACTTAATGAACTAGTTTTCCATAAAAAATATGTGCAGGTTCACAGAGTTCAGAAATGTGGCAAAAATATGCCAAGTTGAATAAATGAGCTGTTCTTATTCATTCTGAAGCACTTAACTCCAACCTCCATGTATGATGACTGATAAGAATCCAATTGAGATGAGCCACATTTTAAAACATACCATTTATGTGTCAATGAAAATCCATTAGTGTCCACGTTGAGTCAAGCCAAGAAAGAAGATATTCAAATTGAGTTAACACGCTAAAATTAAAACGTCAGTTTTACTACTAGTGTCCATGATACGCAGGTTCAAATTTTTGATTTAAGCCTCAGAGAAAAATACTGCAAAAGGTGGCTTGCGTCGAACTCAGAATTGACATGCCTGAGGCTTGCTTTATTTGTCATCATCTTGTGTTTAGTTTCAGTTGGGACCCCATCGGAGTTCCCTCACCTTTTTATTCATTTTCTTTCTTTGCAAGGAATGAGGTGTAACTGACAAATGGGAGATGTGCTTATTGAAACATGTCGACACGTTACGCCTTGGTACAAAGACAGCTATTAGCTCCAAAGGATATACAGTGTTTTGATTGGTGGACTCATCAAACCAGACTTGGCTGTCTTGCAGACTATTGGAGCACATCAACCTCTCTCACTTCGTCTCATCTGTACCTTGTTTCACCGAAGTCATAGTTTCATTCTCATACAGTATTCATCTATACATGCACTGTGAAGGAGCTGAGCAATGGAGCTGAACTGCGGTGGATGCTGCTTACGTTTTCCACATGGGCGGGATGTACACAAATATTATGGAGTAGTGTATAATAATATATGAAATGTAATAACCAATACTTAACAACATTCATTACCTACATATTATAGAATTGTATATAATTGTGTATATTCAAATACTTTACTCAAATATAATGTGGTTGGAGAGCTTTAAGATTTTAGAAAAGTTCTGTTTTTGGAAAGGAACTTAATTGCACCTTTAAATAGTTGAAACATGGCAGATGGCTGTCTGAGTAGAACATGGTGTTCTTTTGAAAGCGTCATACGTGTCATACCGTACATAATCAACATTGAATACCAGTGTCAAGGAAAAACAGGTGTATTTAGTGACCCCTAGAGGTCTGGAATAAATAAATGCACCCTTAATGACATTATTTCACCGTATGCTGCTGTACAATCAAATATATGATTCCTTCTCACATTTTTCAAGGTGTTACGAGGCGAGAGCAAGGCAGAGGTTTCTGCTTATTTCCCTGAAGAATCACCTGCCTAACTTGCAAGTCAGTATTTAATAGGACATCATTACAATGATGAAAAAAAATACAAAAAAAAAAAAACTGCACCATACATAACCAACAAGCATGCAATCAATAACTGTCCTCCCTGTTCTCTATGAGTGAGTGTAATTTATACAGTTGCATGCAGAGTTCACCAGGGTTATTATGAATCATTTGCAATCATTGTTTACTTATTCCTTTTGAATAGAGCACAATCCTACTGTTATTGCGCTGCTGACAAGAGGTTGGCTAGTAGGCTCCCGAATGCTTCAATCTGCTGACGTCCAAGGGGGCAGGATGAGTGAGATGGATTTTTATTTAGATATTGCTGTTGATGTATTTTGTATTTACACTTCTGTCCAAAACGATTTAAGAATGATTTCAGATATTTGATATAAAAGGATAAGGGAGGGGGTCAGGCCTCTTGATAAAGGATACCTACAGGTAGACGGTGGACATTGGGAATCGAACCCAGGGCTGTTTGGCTGGGAGTCAAACAACCTAGCTACTAGGTTTACATGTTTTACTTAAGTTATTCACAATATGTAAATGTTTACATTTGTACTGTATTGTCTTGCATTCTTAATAATTGTTGGGGCTATTTATACGCTTCATTTATGCTTCTACAACTAAAGCCCATTGAATCTAAATGGACTAATTCTGTCGTTAAAATGGGGAGAGAACTAAATCAAATTACGTGATCAGTCACATGGGAATGACATTATAAATTATTTTGTTTTACAATAGCATAGCAACAACAACAACCATCATGAATCTTTTTCTTCCTTTCTTTCTTCAAATGAGCCATGGCCAGAAGTTATTTCTGATTGTTCAGTGACATTAGATATTCTATCTTTTATACAAAGTGTGTTCGCAGTTGAACAAACGACATATCACAGGATTTTGAGAATGTCATTCTTATCCCTGAAATTAGTTCTCAAGTTCGAATCTCATTCATTTTTTCTTTTTTTTGGTTTGGTTATCTTTGTTTTATAACCTCCAGTCCAGTTGTTTAGTGACATTAGATATTCCATCTTTTATACAAAGTGTGTTCGCAGTTGAACAAGCGAAATGTCAAAGGATTTCGAGAATGTCGTTCTTATCCCTGAAATTAATTCTCAAGCTCGAATCTGATTCATTTTTTCTTTTTTTTGGTTTGGTTATCTTTGTTTTAAAACCTCCAGTCCAAAATACACCCTGGATTTCTTTGATAAGAGGTAAAACAAACCGTGTTAAAATTAAATTAAAATCTATGTTGTGACGTTACTTGAGTGTAAAAAAGAAAAGCAGTTGGGACTGAATCTCAAAGCCATTATCATACATTGTCAGTTGTTTTTATTTCGATGTTTTATTCTATTAATATATTTTTTCCGCGCTTTACTTGTTGTTTCCCCCTCTCAAGGGACAACAGGGGAAGTGATAATACAGTTGTGAAGCTGCATTTCACTTATTCCTTTTTGTCTTCGAAAACGTATCTAATAACAGTGCCTGAGAGACCTTTGAAGCTCAGCCGGGACTCGGATGTCCTCTCTGCTCAGCCCAACACTGACTCCAGATATTAGCTCCCGAGAAGCAAAGGGGAGAGATTCGAACGTGTGATGATTTGAATGCGTTATATATTTTCAACCGACCTCATGGGTCACACAGTATTTCCCAAGAAGGATGTCAAATTGAAGACTAGGGGAGCCAAAAATGTATATAAATTCACACATTTCTTGACGTGGCCTTAGGAAGAGTCAACACCTTGTGGCTATTTGTTTTATTCTTTTTAGCATTCAAAGTACATTTTTCCCCAGAGATCCAAACAACACCGAGTTCGTAATGTTCATAACATACAATTTTATCAGTGGGCCATGGGCTCCCTATGTGTTACATTGTTAGGCGATAAACAGTTACTTCACAGAACCTATATTTACATGGTAACATTATATTGCCGCAATGTGTTTTTTAATTGTAGAATATATCAGCTATAGGATGTTCATTAGAACATTATTGGAATCACTATCGATCAGTATTGACTACAGATATGTCCAGGAAAGTTAAAGCTCTAAGAAAGTCTTTAAATACAGAATTGAATAAAAATACTAAATAAAATGATTCCATTATGTATGTGGTGTGTTACTCAAATAATAATGAATGAATACTAATAAGGTTTGGCAGGATTAAACCCAAGCTTTTGTTGCTATTGTTTTAAAATAGACTTCTGCAAATATATTCAGCGAGAAGCTTACGTTTTACGATGGCTTGATGCACCTTTTAATATCTCAACACCGTGCTAGACATCACGCATCTCCTGAGAGCTTTGCTCATCTTGGATGCAAAGTTGCGATTATCATGAGGTTTAATGACAGTGTGCGTGTGTGTGTCTCCTGAACACACAATCGCCCCAGGAAACACGGATATCGGTTGCCATTAGCCCTCCGAGACTCTTATGCCTTTTTTGCAAGGCGAAAGATGTTCCTGACGTTCGTTCCCCATGCTACCCGAAAGAAATGATCGTCCAATGTCGAACACGGACTAGCGTGTACTGCTTGTAAAGCATGTTACTGGCTCCATCTCTGTACGCGGGCCTTGATCACTGTGCCTGTCCTTGGAGGCTGTTCCTGACACCATTGAAAGAAAGCAAATGGGTTTATCAGCCCTGAAGAGGCCTGGGACCGAATCACTTCCTCCATTAGCACCCGGGAGTTTTGTGCAAACCGATGTTTGATATCAAACATGACCCACGCACGTCTGTGTCGGACAACCGTTTGATTTCAACATCATCCATTATCGTTATAAAGAAGAAAACTTATCTCATCAATTGCTCTGCATTCTCACGCCATCCCACCGGAATGTCAGGGGGCCGAATCAATCAGAAAGCCCCACGTATTCCGAACCCCATCCGGCGGAACGTCAGGAGTGCTTGTAAGCGAGTTTATCCCAGAAGACCTCATTATGCTTCCTAATTTCCAATTATTTCGAAGACAAAAAAAGGGCGTGCAAAAGCTGGCTTGCGCAGCAGCCCCGGCGGTGGCGGGAGGAGATGCCTATCCATGTTCCTCTCACCAGGGTATAAGCGGGCCTGCGATCAAACACTGGATTCCTCATTTCGAGTCTCAGGGAGAATCAGCTCATGCATGTTTTTCTTTGCATTTGCTCATAAGCATTCTGGGTATGGATTAAAACCCCTCGAAATGGACCAGCAATCAATCGCTATGTGTCCTATTTTTCCTCCTACGCATTCCATTTCATAATAACATCCACAACGCCGAGCAGCCTCTGTTTTCGTTCACATAGAAGCAGAGTTTTGGAATTTTTTGTCCCAGGGATTCAGTTCAGAGCTATGGTGGTGTTGGAGGAGGAGGAGGAGGAGGAAGGTGCTGGTGGTGGAGGGAGAGGAGGAGGAGAAGGAGGAAGGGGACGGCGTTGGAGGAGGAGGCAGAGGAGGAGTAGGAGGTGGTAGTGATGGAGGAGGGGGAAACCACACAGGTTCTAATGAAGCCGGGGCATTCCTGCAGGAGTCTTGTGTTGTAGTGAGAAGGCATCTACCTTTTGTTTGTCAACCAATTACTGTCATATCAGCAGAGAATAGGAGTGTCATTAGAAAAATAAACAAGGGAGAGGCTGCATGGGGAAGGCACTGTATCTGGTGAGAAATTCTATCAATAAAAATCAAAAAAAAGAGATAAAGAACGGTTCAATTAAATATAGCAAAGACAGAGTAAAAGGTATCAGGTGAGAAATTAGAACAAAAAAAAATATTAAAACATATATAAAGCTTAGATATCTTAGACAAAGCATAGCGAAAGACAACATTGGAGCACTAGATGCAGTTTTGTATCCTGTAGGCAAATAAGATAATTACAAAACAAATTAACCAATCCAGCTAAGATCACACAATGCTAATGAGATATACTTCCACATGTTCGAGCTTGCCGTCATTATCCTTATCCACGGGCATCACTGAATACAAAGATCTGATGGTTGAATCTGTACCGCTGCAACCTACCTCATAAAAGGTAATAGAAAGTGTGTTTACAAGTAACATCAAGAATGTCAGCGATTACAAAAGCCAGTCGCTTATCACTGCTCTCCCTCCACTATTAGGTCACCCTAAGGCCACAGGCACATATAACTCACAAAGGGAAATAAACTCCCTCATTCCCACACACCCACTGACTAACACTCACTATAATACAGACTCACAACGGAGGCCACAGAATGGAATTATCCCCATTTCACGACTTGTGCCGTGCAGCCAAATTTAGCCAACAAGGGGAATTTGCCGGTACACTGAAACGGGTCTGCGTTTAACCTATCCTCGGTTGAGGTTAACGAGAACCTACATTTACAGCGCACTCTGGCCAATTAAAGCAGGGTCTTCGTTGACTAGGCTTGGCCCTGTACAATTCGGTGTTAACAATACTTCATGACAAGCGTCCCTAGCTCACTGCCTGCATGCTCACGATGCATGTGTGCTTGGTTGGCTGGTCTGGCTCATAGTGATTTATTGTGTGGTGAAGAATGAAACATCCACAGTTATTTAGATCAATAGAAAGAGACTGATCAGCAGCTGTAGATGCCCGTAGAGGAACCTGCGCTGTGAATAGGAACACATGGGGAGAGGCAATGCACAGAACGAAAACACCACTCGGATCCGTTTCCACGACGGCTTTAGTGTCAATAAAATGAAGAATGAAGAGAAGGGCTTTCAGTATATTGCTCTGGAAACCAACAATGTACCTTGACCTGACCTGGACTTGCTTGGTAAAAGCATTGATAAGAGCAAGATGATTTAATTCAGATTTTGCTCACCAGTGACTGAGATTGGATAATCAGTTTATTGTATATTTGAAGGTGAAACGGTTTTATTATACTTCATATTTGATAATATATTATATTATGAAGGCGAACCTTGCCTTGTCACAATTACTTCATGGAATAGAATAACCCTGGGTTATGCAATGCATTTGATAAATAAAGCACTTTACTATGAGAGGCCTGGGTAGCTTTAACTGACGCTAGACTATACAGTCCAAACGACCACTATTCACATGCAATACAATAGAAAGTGTCATTAGCTATATTCTTATTGATATGACAACCACAATATATTGTATACACAGCTCTGCATGTGAAACCCCCAATCATATGGGAAAAAAACAACAAATAGATTGATTTAACCACAATGGTTAAATCAAAGGATGAGAATATATGTTATTTTATATTTTTATATTTTTATATAATTGTCCTTATTAAATATTTTTAATAAGGACAATTATATAAAAATGAATATACAATTGTATTATTATTACTTACCCTCTACACATTGCCATCAAACAAAATACCAGTAGGTAGATAACAATTTAATTATATATATTATTTGCATTATCTATTTTGTATTATTAAAAAATATATATATTTGATGTATCTTTTTTAAACAATAAAGGGTAAAACTCACCCACCACTGCGTGTACCACGTGTTAACCTTCAGATTAATTAAGCCGGCTCTCGTACTCACGTGACGTCACGAGCCCCAGCGGACGAGCTGGCTTCATGTCGTAGACGAGCTACTGCCCAAGACGTCCAGGGACCCAGCTATCCCCGTCACTCCGGCGTATAAAGCAGCACACTAAAGTATCATAAACACACAACAATAACAAGTCATAAGTTACAATAATATAAGTAGTATCAAACAACGTATATATAGACGAAAATTTACTTACTGAAGTAGCTTCGCGCCGAAAAGTAGCCTAGCTACACGCTAACGCCTTAAGCTAATATCTTAAATCGACAACCTGAATTAACACGGAAAACTGGGACAGGCTATGAGGGACTTAATATGGAAGGATTTAGACACTATGTGTACATTTAATTATGTGAATTGAATAATTCACCGTTTTTCCCACTGAATAAAAATGATATCCACCAGACACTCAAACTTAATGATACAGGAACCCCACAACGAGGCAGTCGTTAAACTATCAAAATAAAAGCTCCACATCCGCCAAAATCCATTAACAAATGTATGCAGGCACTCGTGCAAAGACGAAGATTGCCATCTATTGCAATGTGTCAATGTTATAATTTTAACAATATATAATTAAAAGCATTGCATAAGACTAAGAGCGCCTATGTCAAAACAATACCTAGAAAAACATGTCCATGCATTTAGTATCTTAGATTATTCATTCCAAAAAGTCTCTTAGACAGCTTAATTACAGCCTGTTCACAATGCAGCTGCTGCCTGCTGGAGTTCTAACAAAGACCAAACTATTTGAACACATTACACCAAAAGTGAAATCCCTGCATTGTCCGAGGATTGATTTCAAAATACTGCTCCTCATCTATAAATTAATAAACCGTTTGGGGCTAAAGTATATCACTGAAATGCTTTCACTATATGAACCCAATAGTCTCTTATGACCAACTTGGACCAGTCAGATAATTGTTTCCAGAGTAAAAAGAAAACATGGCAAAGCAGGATTCAGCTCCTATGCAACACATAGCTGGAGATGTCCTGTGTAAATAACTGACTTGACATTATAATATATCCATTTTATATATATAATTAACCAAAATGTAAATCACAAATGTTCAAGGGCACTACATAGTGCAACTACTACTGCTACTGGGCCAATTACTGTCTTATTTTAGCGTGAGTTCTCTGAGATGTACCACCCTATCCACACTATCTGGGCCGTACCAACTGGTTGGCTGGGATTGATCTATCAGGGACCTCTTAATATTCAGCCTACTGCAGCATGTAGCGCCTGGGCTGATCATGTAGTGGTTCCAGGAGCATTTTGCTGTGGATTAAAGTGATCACACCACTACTGCATGTCAGCACCAGCACATAGGTCCCCCCCCCCCCCCCCTACCTCCTCCCCCCCCCCCCCCCCCCCCCAACTTTTGAAGGCTATGTAGGTCATCTGCCTCGCTGACGGTGGCATTTCGAAAAACCTTGATTTTTACACACTCTCTCTCTCTCTCTCTCTCTCTCTCTCTCTCTCTCCCTCTGTCTCACTCTTTCTGTCCCTCCCCTCTAGCTCTCTACCTCCCCTTTTCTATATCTATCTCTTGTTCTCTCTCTTTCTCAATGCATCCCTATCATCTTCTCTCCCTTTCTCTGTTTATTTCACCGGTGAATGCTTCTTGGCATCCAAATTAAGTCCCAATTGTGTGGTTGTTTACGCGTAGACACCCCATGAATGGATTGATCTCCATCGCACAAAACATACCTTTACAGCGCCTAGGCCGGGGTGACGAGAATAAATTCAACCTGTATCAAAGTATACTTCGACTTCATCATATTAATTTCTCAGTTTACCTGAAAGCTACCCTTTGCAGGAGTTTAAACTGGGTACTTCAACAATAGCACCTTTTGCATTTGAAAAGAATTGTTAGTCTCTTTGATCTTTTTTATACTTTTCTGACTCACCTTCAGCTGTGAAGTCACAAGCATTTAGAATATGCAAAGCAGCTCTTTCATGAGCTCATCGTCGGTTGGGGAGACCTCCGGGTCCTCTGCTCCTCTCAGAAGTATCTGACCTTAACTCCTCTGAAGACTCTCTCTCTCTCACACTCCCTCCCTTACACGCTCTCACTCTCTCTCTCACACTCTCTCTCACTCACTCACTCACTCACTCACTCTCTCTCTCTCTCTCTCTCTCTCTCTCTCTCTCTCTCTCTCTCTCTCTCTCTCTCTCTCTCTCTCTATCTATGCTTACGCTGGAGAACCTCAGGGCCACAACGTGCTCAAGACCCTCAGCCTTGCACTCACACACACACACACACACACACACACACACACACACACACACACACACACACACACATACACAAAGAGGGTCCTGACTCACACAAATGTGCACTTGTAATGTGCACTCATGCACACACGCATTGATCTGCACACAGATCCACATATGCATGCATGCACACACACATACACAAACACACACACACAAAGTCCTTCTCACTGATAAAGCTGTGAAGGAATGTGCACAGAATCTCTCTCTCACACACACACACACACACACACACACACACACACACACACACACACACACACACACGCGCACACACACACACAGCCCAAGACAAACACAGACACAGAAAGCAATGGATGTAAAAGAAAAACACTTAAGCAGGAGTTGCAGCACATCCAACACTGATATGCAAAAAGAAACGATCCAATTAAAATTGTTTTGGTGTGTATGCAGATGATGTCAACAACTCTGCCATGTGTTGAAGAAAAACGGGAGGGAAAAAAAGGTTACGGAGATAAAACAGAACTCCAGGTCTGTCAGCTGGGTCCCGGAGCGGTATTCTGTGGGGTGATTTATTCCAAACCTCAGCGGTGATTTCCTTAAACATACATCCTCGCAGGGCCAATGAGCGACTACCCTCTCCTTATCACATGTTACACATGGCGAGGGTTGTGGTGATAGATGGCCGCTCTATTCAGAAGTGACAATGTGTGACTTGTTGCGCGACTGTCGGTGCACTCATTGTCGTCTTTTTCAGCGTGGAGTCAATTGATCCTGTACTGGCGCACATAAATCAAAGATGCTTCTACATATAAAATTGGGTCTGGAGTATCTTTGCAGGCCAACATTAGGTCACAGCCCCTCACATAAAGCTCTCTAAAGGGCAAGGAAAAACACGCGTGTTGCTCTTTGGTTGACTTGTGTTGTGTTTGGTTCATTATCCTTTTTCAGTGCTATTCTTCGGTGCTATAATCAAAATAAAATAAAAATCCTCCACCCCTTGAATCAGTTGCATGTTCCCTTGTTTACGCCACACTTTGTGCCATTTCGAATGTTTCACAATTTATTAAATTTGCTCCTCACTCTACCTTTATTTCACTCCCACTTCCCTGAATCCGAAAAAGACACGTTCCGAGAAAAAGCCTGTGCACCATTCAAGCATTTCTTATGAAATTGAACATGCCTCACCCGGGGGGGCGAGCTGAATACGTGTTAGCCTTCAGTTGTGAGGGCATTGCAGACAGATGTGTTTTGTGTGCAATGCCAAATGAAGTGTTCCTATTGTGTTGTAGGTAACCAACCGTATTTTGCAATCATCGACAATAATATAAAACATCTAGCTCCCTAATGGCCATGTGCCAAACTCCTGATTCGTCCTAACTAAGTTGAAGGCAGGATGTGGAATAGGAGTTCATTTATTTTGTCTGAGATTTATTATCTCTGAATATGCCTACCTCAGACATGAAGGGGTTAAGTCTTCCTTCTCCAGTGGTCACCATGGTGATTAACCCCATCCCTATCGTCTCTGCTTTCAGCAGTATTAAATAAAATATTACTATTAATTCATTTGCTAGATGCTTTTACACTGACATTTTCTTACAGTAAATTCCGATATGTGTCAATGAGAGGCATGGAGGGATTAGGGCTTCTTCCTCAAGGATGCTAGCGGTTAGCATGCAGACATTTGGGGATTGAACCCAGAACTCAGTCATTTTGGAGTCGACTGCTTAAGCTACTTCCCTATCCCATCTCTTATGTTCAAATAAATATATATCCCAAATCCCTATATCTCATTCCCCCTACTGCAAGCCATATATATATTCATGTATTCCAACATTCTGTATTTCATCTGTTGTTGACATGGAAGCAGTATACTTAATTACATAATTCAGTCATGGATGAAGATAGTAGAAAGAAATGAACATCTCTGAGAGCCAAGACCTCTTCTTACCGAGATTCATCTTCCACACATTTCATCACGGCACTGAATTTAAACACAAATGCAGTGAAAACGACATGAATATCAATGTATTGTGGAAATGATGGTGGTTCTCTCCTTGTCAACCGTGGTGGGGGGGGAATGCTGGGGTTGCTGGAGTTCAACATAATCCACGTTCACCATTAGGGTTCAAAATAATTGCCTTCGGATTCAATTGGACTTTTAATTACACAAAACGCAAAACCGGATAAATCGATTAGAGCTAACAAATGATTTCCCAGCCCTGAGCTGGCAGACGTTGCAGACCTCCAGTATGGCGAACGTGGACATAAATGTGTTGGGATGAATGCTAGCTTTTTCGTTGCTTTGTTTTATAGAGGGAGGTGTAAAATGGGTGATAAGCAAAGCTGCTTTCCTGAATATCAATAAAAAATATAGATCCTTCAGTCAGAGGATGAAAAATGAAATGTACAATTGCCTGTCTTTCTGTTTGGTTGACCTCTCTGGAATCACCAACCCCGGGGAAAGGTTAATTGGTAATAGCTTAAGGTAAATGTTATGGGGAGGTAAGTGCTGTTTAACTTCTGACCTAAAAACACACTATAGGTTAACCTATTCTAGAGAAAGGTCAGCTGCAATCTTCAACACAATCAGACAGCATAGAAATCCGCACATTGTGTATATGGGCTACTAGTATTGTATAAGATAAATAAATGTGTAAATCAATCGAGAAAATTTATCTTATATTTAAAATGATATATATATATATATAATATGTAATAATATATATGTAATATATATATGTAATATAATATAATATAGAATTATATAATACATAATTATATATTATATTATATCATATATCATATATTATTCATAATACAGTATGAATGTTGATGTGAGCAAAAAACACAGATAAATACATTTGTTAATGTTAATCCACATGGGGAATGATGCAGTAACAGCAGAGAAGGAGGGATCGGTCAAAGGGAAAGGCGATGAAACTAGGGAGGATGGTAGTGCAGAGCAGAGGTCGGTAAAATATTCATGGTGTTACCTCCCTGGGCTGCTTCGACCCACGCTCCCCCCCGTCAGGGTTAGCAACGGTCTGAGCCCCCCATGGCAGACAAGGTGGGTGGGGGGGTGACACGACAGGGCACGGTTAAGCGGGGGGCTACGGCTGCAGTGCTTACTAAACAGGACGCCTTTAGAAGACGCACACAGAGTCTACAGCTGATGCAATTCCCCCCCGTTTGTCGGAGTTCAAGGCGTTAGGGGTCGCACACACAGGGTTTACGCAGCGGTTTGGGGGAATACGGGATCCTCCGTTGGTTTTTAAGATGTCGTTTTTATTATTTGAGCTTTAGAGACTTCCAGCCAAAGCGTCGAGGTGGAGGTATCTCACGCAAAGATGCCTGCAGGATATGTTGCAGACATTTGTGTTCAGGTGAAGTAACGTTGTGTCTGGATGTCCAGCAGCATAGCCACAAGACTATGCTGCCCCAGATCAATGTCCATTAAAGTAAAAAGTACGGTTATTTATATTATCAAAAAGTTTGCAACTGCAACCAGAAGCTTAAAAAAAAAAAAAAAAGCGAAATATTCATGTTGAACTATTTACCAACCTCCAGCCTCATCTTCCCATAGATTTAAATCTAAAGAGTTTGATTTGACGCAATCTGAATCCACCAGGATAATCTTGCTGGGGGGGGTGGGGGGGGGGAGTACTTTTCATAGTTCTGTCTGTTTTCTGTGTTTCAAATATTATGCCTCAAGGGATAAGCTCTTTACGTCTTTTTTGGGTTAAGCTATCTTTCGGGTTGCCAGGCATTGCGAAGCATTTGTTCCTCTATGAGATTTCTCATACCGATACCAAAATTAATTTAACTATAGGATGATGTGCAGTGTTGGTTTAAGCAGCCTCACCACACCCAGGTCAGACTAATTACAGTCTGACCTGGTGCATACCTGTGCATTGAACAGACAATGTGTACAGGTTGAATAAGCCATCACCATACACACTCAAGGAGATCTCCTGCATGGCAACATGGAGCCCCAGGTCATGAATCATTGTCTACAAACTTGTAGACAATGAGTGTTGCACCCAGAGAGGTGGTTTGTAGCAACTGGCATCGCGACAGCTGATACTAATGATCATCACATCCTGATGACAATAGGCGTGTTTCAGATCAAGCATGCTTTGCGTTGCCTTGCATAACATAATGCATTCTGGGATCAAAACGTCAGAAATGCTGGTGATAACTTCCCTATGCAACATGTCACATGACTTTAAGAAATCGCGGGAGCTCAATCTGTCTGCATTTATGTGCACATGGTCTCAAATAAATGCGAACATAAGACACTCCCCTCAACATATCAAAACGTTGCCCTGGATGTTTGGAATTATCACGAGGAATTTCCCACGTGAGAAATGACATAACTCCCTTCAAAGAGGCGCGCCCTCTCCAAAACTATGCTTATTAAAAAGACGACTTTGTGAACTTTCACTTCGTCACTCATCATGTTAATCTTTTTTTAGGGAAAGGGGCTTCAGACTGTTTTCTGTGAAACTACAGTTGGCTAACAAAATCCCTTGGCTGCAGAAAAGTTGACCTCCATTGTGATTACTTATTTACTTATTTAAAGCAAGCACCATTGGGTGGCCCATCTTCTTTGTTCAAATCACGAGAAGTGCACCTGTGTCTAAAAACCTTGATATGATTCACGCAATGCTCAGACGACCCACTTTGGACGAAATAGCTGATGTGGTTTTCGGGCTTTCCTGACGAACAACCACAACTAGGCTGCTTTGGACCATAAACATCGGATTGATTTTACCCCGTTAAAGAAAAGAAACTGTAACAAAACAGTGCACGTTGTGTAAACTTTATCCCTCGACATCTTCAATTTAGGGTAAGGATTAGTTTATTTTTTTCTCCCTGAGTAATGGGGACCAACGTTGGTCTGTTGTACAGCGCGGTTGTCATCCGTGCCCCGGATTTATTTCCCACTTGTCCTGCTTTGTTGAATCATAAACAACTAGACTAATGACCTGCAGCAAGGCCAGCCCGCTGCATATCACAGACACTCTGTACCGGGAACGAAAGGAAAAGCGCACACTATGTCACATACATCCACTCATATGGATTTCAGGGTTTTATTGAGCAATAAAAAATATACACCAAGGAAAATATCATTTCCCCCTTTTTTGCCTCATTGTTGCTTTTTCATTATCATAAAATTTGAGTTAGTCCTTTCCCGACAAACACCTTCCATTATCCAAAGCAACAACACGGAGAGAAGAAAACACTGGAGGCCAGTCAGTTCAGTTCGGACGGCGTGGAAAGGCGAACAACGGGAGCGTTTTCCCAAATCCCCTCACGTTCCTGATGTTCCTGACGTTCCTGTTCATATAGTTTCCATTATTCCCTTTTCGAGTCCTGAAAGAAAATCTTTAATATCATTTTTTTTGGGACACATTTGGTTTGAACGGAGGCGGGAGGAGGGCAGTGGAAAGTCGGGGGGGGGTGGAGTCAAACAGGCAGGGCTGGGTCTCCTTCCCCGTTCGTTACCAACTCTTCTTCTGACGCCGCCGTCGCTACCGCCTCCGTCTCCTCCGCCTCCGTCTCCTCCGCCCTCGCCTCTCCGCACAGTCCCGCCAGCACCTGGAACGCGGGCCCCCAGTCGTCCAGCAGGTGGCACTCGCCCTCCCCCGAGCGGGCCCCGGCGGGGGAGTCCAGCGAGCTGATGGAGCCCGCCGGCGAGCCCCCGCCCTCGTAGGCGTAGGTCTGCAGCGAGTCGTACGGCGGCACGCTGGCGTCCAGGTCCGCCTCCACCAGTTTCTGTTTGATGAACTCGTGCACGTCGGCCGCGTCCAGCCGCTGCTCCTCCAGCTCCTCCTCCTCCTCCCGCGAGAGGCCGCCCCCGCGGGCCGCGCCCCCCTCCCGCGGCGGCCGGAGCCGGCGGTGCCTCCGGTGCCGGTGCCGGGACTCGGGCCGGACGTCCCGCCGGAACTTGAGCTCCTCGGCGCCCGCGGGGTTCCGCAGCGCGGCGATGTCGAAGGCCTCGGTGTCCTCCTCGCCGCCGCCCTCGTCGTCGTAGGTTACCACGTTCTCCCGCACGTCCTCCTCGGAGAAGATGAGCGGCTCCTTCTTACTGCGGCGCAGCGTGATGAAGAGCACCACGATGGCTGTGAGGAAGAGGAAGGGGGGCTTTATTAGTGTTGAGTCCTTCTAACAGTTTGGCTTTCAGGACGGCGTCAGGGTTAACCGGCCAGCACCCCATCGCCCAGTTAAAATGTTTTGTCTGCGTGTGTGTGTGTGTGTGTGTGTGTGTGTGTGTGTGTGTGTGTGTGTGTGTGTGTGTGTGTGTGTGTGTGTGTGTGTGTGTGTCAATGATGGCACCCATCGCACTCCTGATCATCCCTGGAAGGAGGGATCCCCCACTTTGAAGAAGGGATCCCCCACTCTGTGTTCCTCCTCAAGCTTCCTTCCTTGCTAACTAAGGGAGTTTTTTCTTGCCCTCTGGGGGGCTAGGGTCGGGGGGGGGGGCAGGGTCCAGAATGAACGCCTCTCACTGGTCAATACCGGCGGATACACGTTGACTTGATACAGAGATTCATATTAAAACATATAACTGCTTGGCCAGGAGCTGCTTCACCTGGCCCCCGCAGACATGACATTATTCTTAAAGTTCATTTTGGACGCTGCCAAAGGGCAAGTCCTGCGTTAAAGCAGCTTGAAGAAAAGTCAGTGCAAACAGAGTGATAGATTAAGAACACAATTTAGAGAGATAAAGAGAGAAAGGGGGATAAATATAGACATATATATATACATACGTTATATCTATACAATGCTACAGTTCACCATCGCCTCATCAAATCAAAAAAGAACAAAACAAATTAGGCCTAGCCGCTTCTCCTCAGCACGACGTAGCTAGCACGTGGGGGCAAAATGTCGGGGACAAAAGTTTACTGCTGATGTCGTTCACTGCATGTTCCCCGGTTAATTCATAGCTCATGACAGATTAACATGTCTTGGTTCGTAAACAGCTAACCAGATGAGCGCCAAAACATCAGCCCGAGTGTTTTTTATGAGCCTATTTATCCGGGTGTTTTTTTTACGCATCAGAACGCTAAAGCTAACCAAGCACTACGGCGCTGTAAATCAGCGGTACACATTAGCAGTCATTAGCGTCGCCTCTTGATGGGTCTTTGAATCCAAGCTGCTTGATGCAAGTGCCTTGGCGAGCGAATGCGTAGAAGACCTATGGCAAAGATATATAACAATACAGTTAGCGGATAAAAAAAAGAATTAATCCACTTCTATCATGTGGAGGATAAGTGTTTTCCAAAAGCCTTTTTTTTCCATTTATTTCTTTTTATGGGCTAAGTAAGTAAGGGTACACATGAAAGTGGGTCGAAAGAGAGTGGTACCAGATGGAGTGCAGAAGTGAAGGTCATAATTGTAACCGCGTCGCTACACTGCGTATTGTCCACACAGTTAGCGCGCTAGGGGGTTGAACCCAAAACAAACCGATACTCCCAGAGGAAAACCCAGCATGAGGCCGTGGTGCAGACCCTCCAATAAGAGGCCAGTGCTAGCGTTTCCTGGCAGCTAAAGAAGAAGTCATGCAGTAAAGGCAGTAAAGTTATATATGATGACACGTGCGTCTTGGAAGCCAGCTCCTGATCGTTATGCTTCCTGAGTCGGCGGTGTCTCTGCTACAAAGTTGTAAGCGCTAACATTAAGTGGATCAAATGAGCTCTGCCGGGTAGTATATTTTTTACTGCAAAGCAATTTCCAAAGAGTTCATTATGCCACATTAGCCGGAATGACCTTGATATATTGCTGCCTCTGCTGCACGTCTTTTAGCACTGCCACATTATTTTCACAATTTCATTACCCTGGCTATACATCGAGGCTATCATAATGCTAATGCTAGCCGTGATGCTAAGACTCAAGCTAATAATGAGGGGGGTGCGGTTCGAGATTAAAGATGATGCCGTAAGATTAGACACCCTGAGATCCTTCGTGCTAAATTAAGGTCTGAGGGACACACAGTTCTCTCTCGGTTTCTTACTCCAACACAAGGTGAGAGCTCTTCCTCTCGCCTGGGAAGCCCAACACCTCCAGCAGTTTAGTGGTCAAAGAAGATTTAATATGAAGGCAGAGAGAGAGAGCCATAGGGAGAGAGAGAGAGAGAGAGAGAGAGAACGTGAGAGAGGGAGAGAGAGCAATAGAGAGAGAGAGAGAGAAAGTAAGAAAGAAAGAAAGAAAGAAAGAAAGAAAGAAACAAAGAAAGAGAGAGAGAGAGAGAGAGAGAGAGAGAGAGATAAGGAAAGAGCAGAGGAGAGAGATAAAGGAGAGAGAGACGGACAAAGGAGAGAGGGATAGAGAGGGAGAGAGTGGGAGAGAGAGAGAGAGCAATAGAGAGAGAGAGAGAGAAAGAAAGAAAGAAAGAAAGAGAGAGAGAGAGAGAGGGAGAGAGAGAGAGAGAGAGAAAGACAGAGAGAGAGCCATAGGGAGAGAGAGAGAGAACATGAGAGAGGGAGAGAGAGCAATAGAGAGAGAAAGAGAGAGAGAGAGAGAGAGAGAGAGAGAGAGATAAGGAAAGAGCAGAGGAGAGGAGAGAGATAAAGGAGAGAGAGACGGACAAAGGAGAGAGGGAGAGAGAGGGAGAGAGTGGGAGAGAGATACGGCTAGGGAAGGCACACGAGAGAGGCGGGGGAGATATATGGGAGAGAGAGAGAGAGAGAGAGAGAGAGAGAGGTTTAGGGGTTCTGGTGGAAAGGTTAAAGCTCTCAGGTCTTGATTGATGGAAACAGGACGAAATATTTTTTAATGAGATTCTTATTTCCTGTAGTGCACGGGTTTAGCGCTTCAGTGGATGCAAAAAGGGAAGACAGACGGGTCTAACAGTTACACACGTGTATGGTTACGCTGGAAAGAAAATACTTAATTGGGAATATATTTTAGAGATGTTTTCCTGGAAAGCCGATTTTCCTTTTCCTTCCGTTATTTTTAGGATGAGGAATAACCGAACGACTCTGATTGGCCCATACATAATTAATGCTAGTATTTACTATACTTTAGGAGAGCCCATTGGGCGAAGTGGGAGAAATAGCCTCTGCCTAGAACTGAAGGCTGATACTCAATATCCTGTTTCTAAGCAACCAATCGTGCTGCACTTTGGCCAGTGCGTGCCGGGTAATCGGTAAAATTGCAGAGGCCAGATTTAGATATCATCCACCTCCATGAGTTGGGCGCTTGACTGTATTATCCCCTTTTATTTCCTATTCTACTTCCGGTCTTAAGTGTAGAAACTCGAACTGTCGAAATGATCATTCACCAGTTATGAAATAGTAAGGAACGGATTCAATGCACTTCGGAAACACCTCTCTATTCTAACCGATTATGTTATACAACACATCACAATATTGACACATTTCAATTTTTTTTTTCTTTTTATAACCGACCTCCAAGATCTTTCTATCACTCGAATAATGCAGGAGGCTGCAGCAATCAAGCGATCGATTTAAAAATCTTGTTGATTATCTCTATTATCTCTACAATCAGAATTCCTATGAATTAACCAGACAATTATGTAATTACTAATTACTTACTGTAATTACCTATCCTAATAGGTCAGAAACAACCCAGAGACGGATAAGCTGATCTCCAGTCAATACAAACAGTGAGCGTTGTTTCACGGTGTCAAACACCACAGCCATGCCGCACCGTAGCTTTTCTAATTCCTCATCAGTCGCTTTTATCCACAGACACAGACACAGCTTCACAAATTCACACGGAATTCGGATATGTGTCATGAGGGACCTCCAAGGGTCTGTGCATCTTGCTAAAGGATTTCTACGGATTAGGCTGTGGCGCCCGGGAATCAAACCCGCTTTCTTACGTCTAGCAAATCAAACGGCCTATCTTTGAAATAATAAAGCTTTTCATATCCCGTCCTTTTAACTAAACTGTTGATTTATATCTAGATATGTGTACCATAGCGTTTGTATTTCAACGTGTGAAATGGTGCCTGTAACTCAACAATATTCCCTCAGTTCTATGAATAAGCGCGATAACAACCTGGCATAATAAGATCACCTTCTCTTCTCTGCTGGCCAGGATTTGGTTTTGCTGTTGACTACAAAAAGCAATTTGACTCCTCACCCCAGAAGACATCCGGCCCTAAAATAAACCTAAAGACAAACTAAAACAATAACCAAGAACAAGCCCGCGTGAATCGGGGTGACAGGCGGAAAGCATACACACTGCGGCCTTAAATCCCCCAACCATCTCTGCGTACGTAGGACTGGGTTCTGACGTGGCTCCTGTGCCCGTGTGCCTGCATGTGGACATCTCTGTTTTTCTCCCAACGCCCACAACCTATTTCAGCGTGGCTGTCTGGAATCAGCCTGACACCCCTTCTGTCCACACGGCGCGGTGCACGGCTCTCTCTCTCTCTCTCCCTCTCTCTCTCGCTCTCTTTTGTTCCTCCTTTCTCGCTGTTCTTTTTTCATAATTCATACTCATGCCTGTCTCACTTGTACGTTCTCGAGCTCTTTTTGTTCATTTATCCTCACAATCTTTTCTCTCAGCATCTGTCTACTCCCTCTCCGCCCCCCCCCCCCAACACCAATTTTATCTCTCTCACTGGCTATCACTGTTGTTTATACTCCCTCTGTTTCTCTCGCTCTCTCTCTCTCTCCAGAGAAAACGCCTGATCGTATGAATATGGATATGTTCCACACGCTGTCCAAAGCCAATCAACACAAAACACCAGTGTGGAGTGTGTGTGTGTGTGTGTGTGTGTGAGAGTGTTTGAACCTTGTGATTGTGTGTGTATGTATGAGAACATCTTATTGCGTTTGTCTACATCTTCTGTGTGAGCTATGTGACTTTGCCTTTCAATGTGTCTCATCTCGGTGTGTGTGTCTGTGTGTGTGTGTGTGTGTGTGTGTCCGTGTGTCCGTTTGTGTGTGTGTGTCCATGTGTGTGTGTGTGTGTGTGTGTGTGTGTGTGTGGATGAAGGTGATATGTAATCATGTGTGTGTGTGTGTGTGTGTGGGGGGGCTGTGTTATTTGCCCCCCCCCCGTCCCCCCCCGTCCCCCCCGTCCCCCCCCCGTCTGCTTGTGTCACCACACTGTTTGGTCCCCATATTTGTTTGCATGTCACAAACAAAGATACTGCGTAAACAGTGCCCTCAACCAGACAATAACACACACACACACACACACACACACACACAGATGACACAGTCTGACTCATAATCACACACTCACACATAAGAGTAGGACACACAAAAGCATGCAATGATACTTTGGCAAACACACAAACAGGCACGCACACACACGCGCGCACACTCAAAAGTCATAATCACACACTCACACATAAGATGTGAAATGCACACTCAAACTCATGATCACACACACACACACACACACACACAAACACAAACATCTCATGCCCCAGTTAAGGGCCGACAAGAGATTGTTTACTTTGGCCGAACTTTAATGAGTTGCATTTGATCCTCGACTACCGACCGTGTGCGAGGGTTTGTGTGTGTGAGTAAATTACGTCCAGAACGCAAAGCAATGCCTGGGGAGGGGGAGGAGAAGGAGAAGAGCAAAGAGAAAAGGAGGAGGAGAAGAGATGAAGGAAGAGGAGGAGGAGGTGGAGGAGGAGGAGGAGGAGGAGGAAGAGAGAGAGAAGGGCGAGATGATTATCTTAGCAACAACTTCATCCCCCAAGCCTCCTCTAAGTGATAATAAGACCAAGATAAAAAAAAACTTGTATTCAAAGTAAAAAGCATGAAACATTTACTGGCCAGACATTTTTGGCCCATTAGTTTTGGATCAGCCTGTCTAACAAATCACCATTTATCAACGAGGGGGGTTTCTCTTATCAGGCTGAGATTGTGTCTTCCGCGGCTTAGAACGGGCGCCGAACTTAAAAGCACTCCCTCAGAAGAACGATGTGTTCCTGGAGACCGCTCTGCCTCTTCTGGAGCTCTGAGCCGCTGCCCGCCTCCCGTCGGCCTCAGCGGCCCGGAGCATCCGTTGGCCCGTTTGCTTTTCAAATGTCGCCTTGAACCCGCAACCCCAACGAGTTCCCTCATCACTACCACTCTTGTTTTTGAACTTCCAATGTTAACGGCGCTAACATCGCTGACGGCGCTAACACCGCTATCGCCGCAAACATTGACACAAACATCACTAACGCCGTTTACGCCGCAAATATCACAAACTTTGCAAACGCTGCGAGCATCTCTAACGCTGTCAACATCGTGAACATCGCAGACCGCAAACGTCGCTGACACTGGAAACATTTGCACAAACATCACTTACGTTGCGATCAGCGCTAAGGGCGCTAAGATCACTAACGCCATGAACGCTACGCTGGGGGCCATTCCCCTCCTTTAACTCTTGTTTTCTGTTAGCTAGCCCTGTCCCCTTCTCCACCCACCTACTCCTCATCCTCCCGTCCCTGGTTCAAACCTCCTGAAGAACACACGGCCGTTACCCCTCGTCTTCTGCTCTCCTCCCCTTGCTTGTATGTTCAGCTCCATCCCTCTGATGTTTTACTTCCCTGACAGCATGGTGGGTTCCAACCCCAGCGTCCACAGCCTAACCTGTGGGCGCCCTTGAGCAAGACGCCCTTACCCATCTGACATCCGCTAGAATAACACCCAATACAAAATGCTGTCTCAAACACACACCTTGATGTTCACACAGACCTACGTGTGCATGCTCGCACACACACATGCACAAACATACAGTCCTTCTCACTGATAAAGCTTTGAAGGAATGTGCACAGAATAACACACACACACACACACACACACACACAACCAAAACCCCACTCACCCAGCCACACTAGGGCTGGGCGGTTTGGCCTAAGAATAAAATCAGTTTTTTTAAAACCAAACCAAATATATCCATTTCTTAAATTTGGATTTTATTTGAAGATTTTTACGTTTTTTTTTTTTCAATAATCTTTCTTTAAAATCGATTATTAACCATAAATTCCAATTCCGATTAAAAAGCGATTAATCGGCCAGCTCTAACCCCCCCCCCACCTACCCAGCAGTATGGCGACGCACAGCAGGATGGCGACCAGGGCGCCGGTGCTGAGTCCGGCCGCCGTCAGGAAGGCCTCCCCCTGGCAGGTGCGGGCGCGGCCCTGCCCGCGGCACGGGCACACGCGCAGGGTCAGGGTGCTGGTGCCGCTGAGGACGGGCTCCCCGCCGTCCCACACCACCACGGCCAGATGGTACAGCTCCTGGGTCAGGTGGCTGAAGCGGCGGCGGCGCGCCACGATGCTAGCTGTGCTGTCTGGAGAGAGGAGACAAGGAGAGGAGACAAGGTGAGGAGGAGAGGAGGAGAGGAGGAGAGGAAGGCTGTAAGACCGAGGAGAGACAACGCCACGATGCTAGCTGTGCTGTCTGGAGAGAGGAGACAAGGAGAGGAGACAAGGTGAGGAGGAGAGGAGGAGAGGAAGGCTGTAAGACCGAGGAGAGACAACGCCACGAGGCTAGCTGTGATGTCTGGAGAGAGGAGAGGAGAGAAGGAGAGGAGACAAGGTGAGGAGACAAGGAGAGGAGACAAGGAGAGGAGACAAGGAGGAGAGGAAGGCTGTAAGACCGAGGAGAGACAACGCCACGATGCTAGCTGTGCTGTCTGGAGAGAGGAGACAAGGAGAGGAGACAAGGTGAGGAGGAGAGGAGGAGAGGAAGGCTGTAAGACCGAGGAGAGACAACGCCACGAGGCTAGCTGTGATGTCTGGAGAGAGGAGACAAGGAGAGGAGACAAGGTGAGGAGGAGAGGAGGAGAGGAAGGCTGTAAGACCGAGGAGAGACAACGCCACGAGGCTAGCTGTGCTGTCTGAAGAGAGGAGACAAGGAGAGGAGACAAGGTGAGGAGGAGAGGAGGAGAGGAGGAGAGGAAGGCTGTAAGACCGAGGAGAGACAACGCCACGATGCTAGCTGTGCTGTCTGGAGAGAGGAGACAAGGAGAGGAGACAAGGTGAGGAGGAGAGGAGGAGAGGAAGGCTGTAAGACCGAGGAGAGACAACGCCACGAGGCTAGCTGTGATGTCTGGAGAGGAGGAGAGGAGACAAGGAGAGGAGAGAAGGAGAGGAGACAAGGTGAGGAGACAAGGAGAGGAGACAAGGAGAGGAGACAAGGAGGAGAGGAAGGCTGTAAGACCGAGGAGAAACAACGCCACGAGGCTAGCTGTGCTGTCTGGAGAGAGGAGACAAGGAGAGGAGACAAGGTGAGGAGGAGAGGAGGAGAGGAAGGCTGTAAGACCGAGGAGAGACAACGCCACGAGGCTAGCTGTGATGTCTGGAGAGAGGAGAGGAGACAAGGAGAGGAGACAAGGAGAGGAGACAAGGAGAGGAGACAAGGAGGAGAGGATGGCTGTAAGACAGAGGAGAAACAACACCACGAGGCTAGCTGTGCTGTCTGGAGAGAGGAGAGGAGACAAGGAGAGGAGACAAGGAGAGGAGACAAGGTGAGGAGACAAAGAGAGGAGGAGAGGAAGGCTGTAAGACAGAGGAGAAACAACGCCACGATGCTTGCTGTGCTTTCTAGAGAGGAGGAGAGGAGGAGAGGAGACAAGGTGAGGAGGAGAGAATGGCTTTGAGACAGAGGAGAAACAACGCCACGAGGCTAGCTGTGCTGTCTAGAGAGGAGGAGAGGAGACAAGGAGAGGAGACAAGGAGGAGAGGATGGCTGTAAGACAGAGGAGAAACAACGCCACGGTGCTAGCTGTGCTGTCTAGAGGGGAGAGGAGGGGATGGCTGTAAGACGGGCTCGGTAAAACGTCATTCGGTGTCTGAGAGACTCAGTGCATCACACATATGGGGGGGATTCCACAGTAAATTGTAAATAGTAAATGGACTACACTTATAGAGCGATTGGTCAATTGTATTTATATATAAACGAGTATAATATCCTTGATCACAGTGAAAATCTCAAAGATTCCCGGCGTCCCTGAATATTATTACACAATTTACGATGATATCGTACGTGCATGGTAAATGGTGAATGGTCTGCATTTATACAGCGCTCTTTAAGCAGTGGCCACTCAAAGTGCTTTACAATACTGCCTCACATTCACCCATTCATGCACACATTCACACACACGACGCGCTCAGGGACAACTCGAACCTCAGCTTGTAGGAGACAGTGATCGAACTAACGATATATTTAATACCTGTGTCTGAGGGTAAGGCCTCCCGGACACCTATAGTGTAACTCTGCGCTGTGTGGCGGATTTAAGATACAACAGTGATTAGTATAACGCTCATAACAGTTACACAACGATGGTACTAAAAAAGTATCATAAAGTTGCCGTGGGTCGTGACCATGGGGATAACAACCCCCCCCCCCCCCATCCTAAAACTATCAGCCCTGTCACATAGTGTTAGAAATCCATCCGAACCAGTGGGCTCACTGGCTCTTTAAGGGTTCGATTCCCTAACTCTGGAACGGTGAATGCCTCGCTCTCTTCAAAAACAGGGGAGAGGCTAGGAGGAAGCTAGGAGACAGCTAGCAAGATAAGCTACTCAGGATCCCGGTCACGTAATGTCCTCGCTTTAATGAAAATTTAGGAGGAAACTAAGATATAAAGTCGGAACATTGCGATCGGAACTCCGATCGGAACCTTTCGATCAAACGTCCAACTTTCAGCGTGTACACCAGTAGTTTCCTTAAGATTTCCAGCTAGGTTCGCTTGGCGGTATAGAGTGCTCCCTCCCTCCCTATCCCGTCCGGCGGTGTGAAAAAACTCCCTTATGCTGCAGGTTTCTTTTTTCACCACAGCTGCTCCGAGACTTTTCCTCCCACTCCAATCTCCTTTTCCACCGATGAATAATTAAAATGATAGACAGCCGGGATAACAACAGGACGCTCAGCCTTTATTTAGCCACCGCTGCCCGCCACTGGGAGGGGCTGGGGCAGAAGTGGTGGGCGAGGGGGGAGAGAGGGAGAGAGGGATGCACCAGGAAGAGACAGAGATATGGGAGGAAGAACAAGACGTATGAGAGAGGCAGAGAGAGATGAGAGGAAAGGGGATGGAAGGGAAGGTAATCGGGGAGGCAGAGAGGGATGCTAGAGACGTGTGTTTGTGTGTGTGTGTTCGTGTGTGTGTTTCTGTGTGTGTGTGTTTTTGATGCTGTACCAGTGTTTGACAGTGAGATAATGAAAGCAAAGGGAAATTGCATTTGCACTGGTAAGTGTGTGTGTGTGTGTGTGTGTGTGTCTGTGTGTGTGTCTGCGTGCGTGCGTGCGTGAGTTTGTGTGCACACATACACACGTGTGAGAGACAAAGAAAGAGGAATCGAGTAATGAAGAGGGAGAAAGAGAGAGAGGGAGAGAGAGAGAGAGACAGAGAGAGAGAGAGAGAGAGGGTACCCTGGTATTCACCGTGGGGATCTTCCTATACCCTCCGTGCTGAACGCCCGTCGTGCGCCCCACTTAACACCACCAGTGGGCCGCCTATAGTCATGCTAATACCGCCGCACACCAGGGCTCGGCCGACCGTACACTCGCTCACTTCCATACGCCCGCCAGCGGCGAACGCGTCCTCTTCTGCCCGCAGACAGGAAGCGGCGTTAGTAGTTTGTCCTTTAATATACCGCCTTTCAATTTTACCTTGGCGGTTCGCTGTGCTGCCGAAGTTACCTGCATCAAGCTGTTTACGTGTGTGTGTGCGTGTGTCTGTCTGTCTGTCTGTCGGGACGTGTGTGTGTGTGTGTGTGTGTGTGTGTGTGTGTAAATGTGTGTGTAAATGTGTGTGTGTGCGTGCGTGCATGTGTGTGTGCCGTGTGCACGTGCATGTGAGCGTCTGAAGGTGAGCAGCGCCTCTCGTTCAGACCGTCCCGCGGTACCCCTGTGCCCGCGATGTGACAGGTGTGACAAAAAACTGGAAGCGACAATGAAGTGAACAAACGACGCTCAGGCAAAATGTCCTCCCCACCTTCAAAGTGGCTCGGTGATGCTTTCACTGTGGCTCATGTGACAGCTGCAGTTAACGACGCCTCACGCATGTGCAATCACACCTGGGACGCTACGATAAGGCTGTTTGTGGAGAAAAACGGCTTTGTCACATGTTTACTTCATTAAATCTTAATGGCAGAGTTGAGGGTTTAAGTGGGTTTAAAAGGCTTTTAAAGCGACCCAGTGTTTTACATTGTTGCGCGCGCTTATATACCACACTATAGTACACCTCACTACTCTCGCTTTATCGCGTTATCACGTATACTCATATATTCTCTCTCTCTCTCTCTCTCTCTCTCTCTCTCTCTCTCTCCGTAACTAGGCTCTTTTACACCTTTGTTCATTCACACACACGCCCAAGGTCAAATAGACCAGGTTGGTTGAATAGCAATATAATATACAATATAAAAAGATGCCCTGATTTCCATACTTTTTGTATAAGAGTATTAGTACCCTTACTATCCCGTATTACTAATATAATATAACTTATAAAACTTCTGATTCCTCCTCCCCTCCCAACCTCCTTGCCTTCATCTGCTAGTATTTAAATAAAGAGAGCTTTTACTGTGCTTGATGAAACGTTGTAGACATCAAATTTACAAAAATTAAACACCGCTTTCTCTCTCCCTCTCCCCCTCTCTCTCTCTCTTTCTCTCTCTCTCAGAATGAATCTGGGAAATAATTGCTCCGATAGCAGACTATTAATATGCGTTTTAGCACTATTTCAGTCTTCCTTTTCAGAGTAGCAGCCTGTTTGTGACAGAGCTTGTCATCGGTAAGGCATATTGCAGCATGACTAAACGCTGTCATAATGCAGGCAGCTATGCCACAACGGATTGTACTTACATTCCAATTTTCACAGATCCTGCTTGTGTCAATACTCGACGTTCCCCCCGCATGGGTTCCAGTCAGCTGTGCTTTCTATCTGTTCAGTAAATAAACCTCTTGAGAACAATTTGTACTTCTGCACTTTGCATATGTGAAGAAGAAAATACATCTAACATGTATTTACTTCATTTTGTCTCAAGTCTGACACCTTTTGAAATCCATGTTATTCATCATTTCTGTTAGACTTGAGTTTCGGTTGAATAAAAAATAATTCCTGCTGCTATTGATTTTGTTTGTGTATCAAATTGATTCAAAAATAAAAGCGCAACAGCCCAGGCTCACACAAAAACACAACCATACCCAGTCCCGAACATTATATTCACAGAAACATACATTATGTGATTATTTTACTGTTGTACTCGACTGGGGGGGTACATCGAACACTGCTGCTTAGGGCCTTCGGAGGGCGGAGAGTACACAATAACCGCCGTCTGTAGGAATCCACTTACGCTTCAGCAGGCCGATCGGCGCCTGACAGTTTAGTCAGGCCAGTGGTCTGTTAATGACCTCCTGGGCACACACACTTTCTCTTTCTCTTGGCAGTCAGCTAAACATTAATAAAGCGGTAGAGCCTTAATATGTGCCCCGATCATTGACTCGGGGATGATACATAGTGGCATGTTGGCAGCTTTTCTATTTATTTTTGGTGTGGAAGAAGATTAGATGTAGCTGTGGAGACCCCCGCCAAGGGCTTGCGTTGATGAGATGGCGTTTATTAGCATGCGCAGGCTAGCAGAGTATCGACTTGACATGCACTCTGTGTATCGCACACACGCATATGATTTGGGTTTTGCATATAATTCACGGTGATTCTGATGTCAAAGTTTATAAAAATGTAAACACAAAAGACAAACAGATGTTGTGAAGCACTCTTCATCCTGTGCGAGAAACATCAATTTACTTTTTTTTCTAAGATATATTTTTGCATTTGTCTTCTTGATTATAGCGTGAGATAGAGAGGAAGGTACGGGAGATAGAGGGGGAGACAGGCAGTAAAAGACCACGGGCAGGATCGAACCCGGGTCGCTGCGTTCAGGACTGAGCCTATACGCTACGCGCTGTAGCCACTGAGCCTCAAACATCAATTAGCTTCACCTCCCACTGAGGTCTCGGCTATGGATAGACAGACAGACAGACAGACAGACAGACAGACTGATGTGGGGACGGATCTGTGATGCAGACAGACGACCCATGGGCCAGCAGACACTCTGACAGACAGACTGACAGAAAGCTGGCAGACAGATAGACAGACAGACAGACCAACAGACAGAGAGACAGACGGATAGATAGAAAGAAGGACAGACGAAAACACAAACCATTGGCACAGATAGCCCCGGTACACAGACAGACACACACACACACACACACACACAACCATGAGTCAGATCGGTAACACAGGCAGAGAAAGTAAATACACAGACAGAGAAAGTATTCACCCTCAGAAGTGCACTAGAACACTCTCTGCCTGCTCGGTTCAGCCTGCTGTTCCGGCGCGTTGTTTCGACCACCGCTGAGCACTTCAGATAATGAACACGAGGGACGGCCGTCGCACAGCTCCGTAATTCAGAGTGTGAAGTATGACTGGCAGGGCCGCTAATTACACTTCCTGCGCCGCCGCGACTCCACGGCTTAAAACCCAACATGGCTGATTAACTAACGTTGGAAAGGTCCACCGTGCTATAGGTACCGCAGAGCCGCGAGAGGAGCAGCGAAAATAAATGGATGAATGTAAGAACGTCAGGTTTGTTCAGTCGGAGATCATAGACCCTCCAACGCCCCCCCGCCCGGACCCCTCCCCAACGCCAACCGTTTGATAATTACCTATTCAGACACAGACGTCGTCGCCATGCGCCAGACGGCGGGATCAAGGCGTCGCGGCGCTCCACTTCCCGTCGGTTTTGCGACAGATGAGGAGTGAAGTCGAGTCGAATCGAGTCAAAAAGCACTTTTAACACGACGACAAAGACCTTCGCCTCCCGCCGGGGTGGAACGGAAACGTCTCCGCGTTTGTTGTGTTTCGCCATTTCATGTGTCACCCCGGATGGCTCTGACGAGCGTGGGAGGGGGTTGACCTGATTTCACCGCGGCAGCACCCCGAAGTCATCCGCCACACGGGAGGTTGATAGGATAGGAGAGTCGAGGGCCCCAGTCCTCCTGGGCGGGGGCCCGATGTCCTCAGTGTTCCTCCTCGGCTTCCCTGAGCACTATGCCCCCCCCCCCCCCACCCCGCTCCTTAATGACCCGTCGCTAAAATTAACTTTGCGTCCCTTCGGATAAAGGCGACTGCTGAATGTGTAAACGGATTGTAGGTGGTTGCCCCGCAGAATGAGGACAGACCATAATGAGGTGGTCCTTCACGTAACCGACCCTAGCTCAGCCCTAACCTCTACCTATTCCTTAATGACAAAAGGTCTCTCTCTCTCTCTCTGAGAGAGTGGTCCTTCACATAACTGACCTTAGTTGAGCCTTAACATCTACCTTTACCTTAATGTCATGCATCAGAATGTCACTGCAAGTACCTTTAAGTCAAAGCCTAAGGCATCAACACCCAGAACCATGGGCACTGGACCAAACAATGACAGTTGCCAAGCCAGCGATGGTAGATGCCTTTAATGCGAAGAGAAGTGGCCCTTTCTACACGCTTAAAAAATATATATATATACTTTTTGATTTGATATTGTTAAGCATATCTGGCGCCGGCTTCTCTTACTGACTCACATAGCGGCGGGCGATATCAGTAGCGGGATTTTAAATAAGATAAAAGCTTTCAGGAAATCACTGGGATTCAAATAAGATAAAAGCTTTCAGGAAATCACGGTTTTACACCAGCGCCTACATAAAAGCTTTTCAGAGGGGGGGGGGGGGGGGGGGAGTTGGTTGCAAAGCAGACCAAAATAAACCCCAACAAGGTGCACATATCAACGTGTATTAAGTCAACGTGTATTAGTCAAAACGAACACATTTTAAAATGGTCAAGGCAGGATGTGTGTTAAAAAAGCTAAAGGGAAACCGTGGACTCACCTTGACTGTAAGGATTAAAAGAAACAAAAAAAGTCCCATTTGCAGTCAGACACAAACCAAAAGACCAAAGGCAACACATGCACAGCCTGATACTTTAGTCATTATCACCGAAATGTAACCGAGGCAGAAAGGAGGTCAGCAGAGCGTTAGAGGCCTGTGAGTGTCGCTTGGAGAGAAAGAGAGACAGAGAGAGAGAGGGAGAGAGAGAGCGAGAGAGAGACAGAGAGAGAGAGAGAGAGACAGAGAGAGAGAGAGAGACGGAGAGAGAGAAACAGAGAGAGTCAGAGAGAGAGAAACAGAGAGACAGAGAGAGACGGAGAGAGAGAGACTAGGGTATTAAACCCTGGCACAAACTAGCTGCTAACAGTCAGTCTGTCGCAGCGAGAGAAAAAAAACAGGGCAATGAGAGGAAGAGGCCTTGTTGAGAGGAGGAGAGCTTAGCTTCATTATCACAAGACACTAGTCTGCAGCCCGGCGCTCTGGCCCTCTCTCCCCCGCCCGCTGTAAACACAGCACGCAGCTCTGGAGGGGAACGTGGGGAAAGGCACATGACAGGGAGTTTCTTCTGGAACGTCGGGACGGGAAGGGTGGGGATCTTTGAACTGGTCGGCCGGTGGTTCAGCGGCGGCGGCTCCGATTGGCCGAAGCGGAACGTTTGACGAAGTGGACCGCGGGTTAAAGTGTGTCACGGCGAGAAGTTGATATTCTATGAATCGAGGGTGATAGTGCTGGGGGGGGGAGGCGGGTTGGAGAGAGAGAGAGAGAGAGAGAGAGAGAGAGATAGAGAGAGAGAGAGAGAGAGAGAGAGAGAGTAAGAGAGAGAGAGCGAGAGTAAGAGAGAGAGAGAGAGTAAGAGAGAGAGAGAGCGTAAGAGAGAGAGAGAGAGAGATAGAGAGAGAGAGTAAGAGAGAGAGAAAAAGAGAGAGAGATAGAGAGAGAGAGAGAGAGTAAGAGAGAGAGAGAGAGATAGAGAGAGAGAGAGAGAGAGAGAGAGAGTAAGAGAGAGAGAGAGCGAGAGAGAGAGAGAGTAAGAGAGAGAGAGAGAGAGAGAGTAAGAGAGAGAGAGAGAGAGAGAGAGAGTAAGAGAGAGAGACAGCGAGAGAGAGAGAGAGAGAGTGAGAGAGAGAGAGAGAGAGAGAGAGAATGTGATGGGTATACATTTTGTATGAGGCGATAAGGAGAGACCGGGGTGAGTGTCCTCTGCCCTGCCTGAGAGGTCACTTAACTCTCAAGTGTCCGCTCCGCGTAGGGCGATTCAGCTTGTAAGGGACCCGGGTTCGATACGACATACCGACTGTGCTCTAGATCTTTCAACCCACTGTCGAAGTCAGAGTGTTTTATTCGTCATGTGCACAGTATAACACAGGGTCATGCTGAAGCGTAGAACACAGGGAAATTCCATGTCCTCTACACAGAGGGAAGATACAGAGCATCTGTCTCAGCCTTCATTCTTACCAAAGATGCCAAAGTAACCACACATTCTTTTTTATTTTCCTTTTTCTGCTTTTATTTTATGTTGTATCAAGAGCACAGGCATGCACACACACACACGCACACAGGCACACACACACAAACACACACACACACACACACACACACACACTCACACACACTCACACGCACTCACACGCACATCCACTTTCATCTTTTGCTTTCAGTCTGAACATGGCAGTGGATCAGTGTGTTAGCGTGTTGCACTCTCTACTACTACTCTGCAAAAGGAGTTTTAAAACCCCCACCCCCGCCCGGGGGAGCCGAGAGAGGTTTGATTATTATTATTTTATTTCCATGTCATGTCACGTAATTGGTCCGTCCCACATGGGATCATGTGACAGGGGCGTGTGTCACACAACAACAGCCTGTGGGAGGGGCCGCAGCAGTGGATAGGGGGCGAGGGAAACCAAAATGAAAGGAGGCATTAGTCTCTCTGCCATTCCCCCAATTTACCAATCCATTCGCCGCTCCAAAGCCTTTCCGGGATAATATTCGCCTGCCAAAATGTAAAAGAATAAAATAGCAAAACACGCTGAAAACTGGATTGATTCTACCTGAATGCCCCCTCTTGGTGTCGAAGGATAAATCGACAATTAAAACGTGATGGAAAATCCTTTAGTGTTTTGCAATATGAAAAATATCACACATTTTTTTAGGTGTTTGTAACGAGAGATAATGTCTGATATTTTTCAAATTAATCCGTTAATTAAATGTTAACTAGGACCTAGGACCTAAAAGCACTTTCGTTGTTTACAAGTGCCCTTGTGTTTGAGATAACTATGACAGTCTTCAGCCGTTACGATGGGCTCTAATCGAACAGCGGCCATCTTTGTTCCATCATATTCCTTATCACTAGCTAGGAAGGGTTGCTGAATACAGAATTCTGGCTCCCATTCTCCCCACCTAGAAGCTAGAACCAAGGCCCATAAGCATATCATATCTTAATAACCAGTGCCTTCATAACCATGACTCCATGCCTGCATGCGTTACTGGTTGTAGTTCAGATTTTAAAACAGGCGGCCTCTGTAATCCATAACTAAACAAGCAACAAGCACCCTTCTAGAAAACCAGATTTCAGAATCGTAGTTTGCCGCGTTCACACTGCACACGTCCGTTGACAGTTCTCACTGACTCTGCATGGGGCGCTCTCGAAATGCATTGTGGGTCCGTCCGTTCTGCCGGCTCCGTTGCCTGTGTCAAAAAGTTTAGAAATGTTTAGCTTTTCAGGCAGCGATGGATCCGTCGGCCAATCAGAACGCATTATGCAAATACACGCAAATACACGACTGTGATGATACTTGGAATCTGTCCAATGAAATCGCCTTTGTGACACAACCCGGGAAAACCCATCTGTCAAAAAGCCAGGCCGGCAGCGGGGCATTTAAAAATGCTGCGAGAAGCAACACCCTCCTTGCGAATACAGGAACCATTTTGCAATAACAAGCAGGAAGAAGCAGGAAAAAGATAGCTTTGTTAGCGGGAAGCGTTTTGATTGGCTGCAGGCTAAGTCTACAAAGACTACTCCCCCATAGGTCAGACACGCCCTCCGTCATCCGTCAACGGACGTGTGCAGTGTGAACGCGGCGTCACTGGCTGTGGTTCAGATTTTAAAACAGGCTGTAATACATGCCTGAACAAGCAACAAGCACCCTTCTAGAAAACCAGATTGGAGAATCACAGTCTAGTAAGCTCGCTTGAATGTTAGCACTCTGGGGGTGCTGTTATATAGCGGTCAATACTTGCCCTATTCTGAACACAAGCGCAACAAAAATAATCAACATACTCCACAAAGACTGGCGGTCTGCGGAACACAGCATGTCCAGGCTGGTCTCCCGGTCTGGACTTTGTTTTCAGAGAAGTGTTTTTTTTCACATAAAAGCCTCAGCTAGACGACCAGAATGGACTTTGTAGTGTTTTCGGAAGCATGTTTCAAAGACACATCACAACGCGGTTCCAAACCGGCCACCGCGACAACAAAAGACGTTGCTGGGCGATTTGAGCCTTGAACATTCTCGTCTGTGTTCAAGGGGCAGGGGAAAGCTTATCGTTCAAGTGTGAAAGTTCACATAAGTGTTTTGACTGGGCCATCTGGGGCTGCTAATTAGCCCCTTCTCCCAGACTAAGTGCATGGGTGAAGCAAAACCAAGACAACACACGGCCGCCACGCCAAATCTCCTCGTGTAAACACAACCCGTTTCAGCTTCCGACCCGTCTATCCCCCACACCGTCAAAACGCTCCGATGCAGGTGAAGGTGTCGTTCAGAGTTCACCTAGACTCTGCATAGGGTCCCCACCCCCCCACCCTCTTACGCACTAAATGTATATTGTACCTCCTGGCACTTAAAAATAGTACTAAGCATCGTTTAGCGTCTTACCCTAGTAATCTTTTTTGGACACAGGGAATGGGTTAACCCAGCGATTGTTAGTGCTCGGCATTTGGGTGAACATCCTTACTGGACCGACAGCGATATATCGTTTATCCTTCTCACTCAGACGTATGTTAGGTGGAGGAGCACAGCCGGCCCGTACGGCCCTCGTGGTTGGTAGGTTGACCTGTCCATTACACACCTGGGCGGGTCCATCCCATGGGTGATGTCACTAAAGGGTCGATTTAGCTTTACATTCAGAGCATTTAGCAGACGCTCTATCCTAAGCGATTTACAAGTCCAATAAGTACATTGGTCAGAAGAAGGAGGAACAATATATCGCTGTCGGTACAGTAAGGATGTTCATAGAACCAAGTGCCATGCACTAACCATCACTAGGTTAACCCATTCCCCGTATACAACAGAGATAGCTAGGATAAGGTGCTACACAATGCTAACTAAAACATACAATATGTGCATACATTAGGTGCCAGGACGCACAAACATACAATAAGTGTGTAAATGGGCTGTGTGTGTGTGTGTGTGTGTGTGTGTGTGTGTGTGCACGGGAGGGAGGGGGTAATGGGGGAGGAGATGCAGAGTCTAAGTGAGCTCTGAGCCTTTTTGAAAGGTCTTGTAAAGGCAGGTCGACGCCACGGCTGGTGACGACATCGGAGCCCTCCAGGTCTACTCTGATGAACACAGAGAGCATCGCACGCTGAGCACACAGATGAAAGATGCTTTGGCCACCGTACAAGACGCTTGTCTGAGCATCTCGCATTATCGCAGGGATTAAGGAAGGAAAAGACGAGAGAATGCAGCCCGTAGTGACTTATCTAAAGTGTGTGGTTTTATCGCCAAGAGTCCCGATGGTGTGAGAGCTGCTCTCTGTGGATCTCACACGCGTTTGACTGCATGCTGGAGAGCTTAGCACGGCGTGATGCAGATGAAGACCAACATCGACGTGAGTGTGGGTGGGGGGAGGAGGGGGGAGATTTCCACCTGAGATGGAGGGGAGGAAAGGGGGGAATGTTGTTGCTATAGTAACATCGTGGGCACCTATTTCGACGCATAGAGGCTGATAAATGGAGAGGGAGAGAGAGAGAGAGAGAGAGAGAGACAAAGAGAGGGAGAGTGAGACAGAGAGAGAAGGAGAGATAGGAGCGAGAGGAGAGAGAGCTAAGAGCATGAGAGAGAGAGTGGGAGAGAGAGAGAGAGAGGGAAAGAGAGTTAGGAGAGAGAGCATGAGAGAGAGAGAGAGAGAGGGAAAGAGAGATAGGAGAGAGAGCATGAGAGAGAGAGAGAGAGAGGGAGAGAGGGAAAGAGAGATAGGAGAGAGAGCATGAGAGAGAGAGAGAGAGAGAGGGAGAGAGCATTCCATTTGACCACACCATGGAAACACTGCTGTTACTGCTGTGTTTGACTCACCCTTTTAAATCAAAACCCCAGTAGTAAGCTTGTCTCCAACTGTCAACATTCACACACACACACACACACACACACACACACACACACACACACACACACACACACCACGTCCCTAAGGTAGCAGGGAATTGACGGAGCATCTGGTACTTAGGTATGAGTCAGAGATGACCCCTTTATATATATATTATATATAAACTAACAGATGACACACACCTAACAATTCAAAGCCATCAGAAAACTCTTCTTAACCACTTCGCTGGGAGACGGATATTCCCGCCAGATGGGAATCACTGCTCTAGTTGTTAGGCTGTCTAACGCCCAGGTAAAAGGGTCTGGGTTTGAACCCCCGATGTCTGCAATCTGCCCATCGACCAGGTACCCTCGAGCACACCTCCCTGCTCCTGAATGACACGCATCCAAGAATAATTCAGTGCTCAGCCACTTTCTGATAACAGCGAATTTAAAACACTAATTTAGGTAAAGGGTGATTGAGGGCGATGCCCCCCCCCCCTCAGGGGAAGCGCGTCGAACAACAAACAAAGCAAAACGAGGAGCTAAATCACTCCCATTAGCAAGATTGCCAAAAACACAGAATCGACTGCTGCCTACCTTCGTTGTCCTTGAGGGTGAAGTTGGGGTTGGTCGGGAGCTGGCTGGGCAGCGCGAACGAGAACCGCTGTCCGTTGGCGAAGTCGTCCTTGTCCACTGCCGCGATCGTCTGGATCACCTGGTGGGGTTTTGGCGGGAAGAGAGAGAGAGGGGGGGGGGGGGGGGAGGTAAGGAGAATGTTAAGCAAACGGACAACAACGCAGCGAACCATCTGCGACCTTCACTTAGCCGAGCGCACGTCGCCGCTCGGCTCGTCAGCCTTAATTGCGAGCTAGGCCGAGCGTGTTCCCGGCGTTCAGACGGATTCCGTATGAGTTGTTGGGGCGTAATTGGTTTCGCAAAAATTGTCAAAAACAAAATTCCCTTTGACCTGTGAACAGCTGGGCCTGTTACTCTGACCCCTCCCTCTGTCTCCCCCAATCTCTCTCCCTCCCTCACCCTCTCTCCCTCGCCCTCTTACTCCCTCTGTCTCCCCCAATCTCCCTCCCTCCCTCGCTCTCTCCTCTCAACGTCTCACTATCATCTCTCGCCCCTCTCTCTCTCTCTCATCTCTACCTCTCTCGCCCCTCTCTCTCTCTCTCTCTCTCTCTTATCTCTTCCTCTCTCTCTCTCGCTCTCTCTCATCTCTCCCTCTCTCTCTACCTCTTTCTCTCTCCCTCTCTCTCTCTTTACCTCTCTCGCCCCTCTCGCTCTCTCTATTATCTCTAACTCTCTCTCTACCTCTCTACCTCTTTCTCTCTCTCTCTACCTCTCTCGCCCCTCTCTCTCTCTCTTATCTCTACCTCTCTCTCTCTCTACCTCTCTCTCTCTCTCTTATCTCTACCCCTCTCTCTCTCTCTCTACCTCTCTCTCTCTCTACCTCTCTCGCCCCTCTCTCTCTATCTCTACCTCTCTACCTCTCTCTCTCTCTCTATCTCTCTCTCTACCTCTCTCTCTCTATCTCTCTACCTCTCTCTCTCTCTCTCTCTCTGTCCTGCAGGATCTGGGCTTGGCGAGCGTTTGGCATTTGCTCGGCAGTGTTGGCATCGAACAGCGTCAGGGGCAGCCCCTTCCACCAGCGTCAGCTTGTAAGCATTTACTGGGAGAGAGAGCGAGAGAGAGAGAGAGAGAGAGAGAGAGAGAGAGAGAGAGAGAGATGGAGAAAGAGAGAGAGAGAGAGAGAGACATAGAGATGGAGAAAGAGAGAGAGAGAGAGAATAGAGAGAGAGAGAGATGGAGAGAGAGAGAGAGACAGAGACAGAGAGATGGAGAAAGAGAGAGCAAGAGAGAGAGAGAGAGAGAGAGAGAGAGAGAGAGAGAGAGAGAGAGAGAGATGGAGAAAGAGAGAGAGAGAGAGAGAGACATAGAGATGGAGAAAGAGAGAGAGAGAGAGAATAGAGAGAGAGAGAGAGATGGAGAGAGAGAGAGAGACAGAGACAGAGAGATGGAGAAAGAGAGAGAGAATAGAGAGAGAGATGGAGAGAGAGAAAGAGAGAGAGAGCAAGAGAGAGAGAATAGAGAGAGAGAGAGAGATGGAGAGAGAGAGAAAGATAAATAGAGAGACAGATAGAGGTGGAGAGGGAGAGATAGAGAGAGAGGTTTAGAGAGAGGAAAATAGTCTGGCATATGGTGTCTGGGAAGAGGAGAGAGAGAGAGAGAGCGATGGAGATTGACTGGGGTTTGGAAGATCTGGGAAGAAGGAGAGGGGGAGATAGAAAGAGAGAGAGTAGGACTGGGGGTCGGGGGTCTGACTAGAGGCGACCCATTACCAGAGACGCCTCAGGCCCTTCTTATGCTCAGATGATGATGATAGGCGGGGCGGGGGCGGTGGACGCTGCAGGGAGTTGGCCAGCCCGCCCGCAGTACGTCGGGGGGGGGATGAACGGGGTAGTGATTGCCTGATCGGTTAAGCGAGAGATCGACAGAGTGGGTGGGGACGTGGGCGACCGGCCGAGTGAGGCAATGAGGGAGGGAACGTTGATGATTGAGTGAGTGAATACGCGAGGGTATGCCGGCGTCAGGCAAGTGCATGATTGAGTGAGCGAGTGAAACGGTGTGAATGAGTGAGTGGGTGAATGCATGAGTGAGTGAGCGAGTGAGTGAGTGAGTAAGCTGATTAGTGGGTAGGTTCGTGAGTGAGTGTTTGAGTGACCGACTCACATACTGCAATGGAGCGAACAAGTATGTGATCTCATTATCGTGTTTGTGTGCGTGTGCGTGTGTGTGTGTATGTGTGTGTGAGTATATATGTGTGTTTGTGCATGTCTGCGTGTCTGTCTGTGTGTGTGTGTCTGTGTGTGTGTGTGTGTGTGTGTGTCTGTGTGTGTGTGTGTGTGTGTGTGTGTGTGTGTGTGTGTGTGTGTGTGTGTGTGTGTGTGTGTGTGAGTGTGTGTGTGTGTGTGTATGTTTCTGCTAGAGGAGGAGGGGATCCATGGCGGGAAAACTCCATCACAGGTCCTCCGGTTTGGACACCTGCCAACCCCTGCGCACACTGCGGCACCACAGACCCACTGTGAGGGTGTGCGAGTGTGTGTGTGTGTGCGTCTGTGTGTGTGTCTGTGCGTGTGGTTTGTGCACCGTGTGTGCGGTGTGTGTGTGTGTGTGTTTAGCATGAAGTATGTGCCCAGAATAGCCAGGCCTCTCTCCAGGGATGGCGATATCCTAACACGGAGAGAGGAAGCACTCTTTTCTCTTCCCCCGCCCCGTTTACTCTCAGCATCATTACGCATTCAGCACGTCGCCTAACAGGGCGCCATGACAACCGTGTGTGACAACATATCCCTGGCCCGTAAACAAGGGGAGCTGAGCCAGTGACACTCTGTGGGTTTTTTTCATGTGTTTCCCGGAGCAGTTGAACGTCTCCCCAATACCCTTGGACACGCTGACACGGAGCCCGACCCGACCGCTTCTGCTGCCTGGAACCTGGGCGCTGGGCCTGGAGATAATGCATCCCGTTTGGCTGTTAATGATCGCTTTTAAAACAGCTCGCAGGGAAACGATTAGAATAACACCATCCGGTTGTTAGGGTCCGATCCCCCCCCCCCCCCACTGGGAGGCTGTCAATCAAGCTATCACCAAGCAGATATGTATACATATATATAAAACATGGATTTTCTTATAATGAGACATGAAGATTCTTCTTATAATGATTATAAATGATTCAGAATGATGAATAGAAAGGCAAGAATATTGTCTTATCGCTATCATTACATATGACATATCTAGGTATATATATGACAGATATAACATATTCCTGGCTATTGTATAATTGAACATGGGTATGGAAGAAAGGCAACTGTAATCAATCTCTGTCACAGGGGCATTACAATAAGTAAATGAAAGATACAGAAACACAGGGTTCAAATAACGAATGTAATCACCACCATGAAGGTGCGCTGTGTGTGAAACTGTGTGTGTGTGTGTGTGTGTCTGTGTGTGTGTGTGTGTGTCCACTCCCTGTGCTTTCTTTATTATTAATAGACACGGGTTGACTCTTTTCATTATGAAGGCCTCTTGCATAGATGGGATCCCTGGGGGTTTCCCCTGCCTCGGTTGGTCTGTCTGTCTGTCTGTCAGGGATATTTACCTCCCCATTCCTTAAATGCGATGTCACCGTGGAAACGGCAAACGCCGTTCCCAGCCCCCGCGGAGAGGACGTCAGCCGGGGGGGTGTACGGTAGGAATGGAGGTGACGCAGACCGCGGCTCGGTTATCTTAACATAATCTCTCCGGGGGGCCTGTCCCGGTTCAACTGCGGTTCGAATCCCACCGGGCCCCCCCCCCGAGATAAGATAAGATAATATAGCACTTCCCTGATCCCAGAAGGGAGATTCAGGAGTGTCTACATTTGATGTACGATGCTCCGGATAAAATGGTGCATACATACATACATAAACATATGAACTATGAATTTAAACCATTCTTCCATGTTCTCTCCCATCCTACTGAGCCCTGGCCTGTCTCCGCTCTCTCGTCACAGCCTTATTCATGTCACTGATTAGACGCGAACATCGCTATCGCCTCCTAATTCCAACAAATCACAAGCCACCGACCGCCGAGAGAAAGGGAAAGAAAAAAAGGAACACTTTCGATTCAGAGGCTGTCGCACGCTGATGCCGAGATACTGGTTTTTCAAATCAGGGACGAGTGTGATTAGCTGCCTCTCTCCCCCTCGGCCTCTCTCTCGCTCTGGTTACGTCCCATTGTCTCTCTCTCGGTATCTCCTTTGGGTCATCTCAATGTGTGCCTATCTCTCTGGTCCTGTCCCTATGTCCCTCTGCCTCTCTGTTTCTGCCTCAGGCCCTCTCCCTGTGTCTCTCTATGCTTCTCGCTCTCTCTTGTTCTTTCCCTATGTTGTCTCTCTCTCTCTCTCTCTCTCTCTCTCTCTCTCTCTCTCTCTCTCTCTCTCTCAGTGCTAGGGCTGGTCCAGGCAGCCGGGCGGCTACAGGAGACAACAGTGGTGTGCATTATGCATGTGTCCTAGACAGCTCAGGGAGGGAGACCGATGGTGATAATGCATGGCTCTCAGCACGCCCTCTGAGACTTGTGTGTGTTTCGGTATGTGTGTGTGTGCATGCATGTACGCGGTTGTGTGTATGTGTGTGTGTATGTGTGCGTGCATGTGTATGTGTGTGTGTGTGTTTGCATGTAGGGTGGATGTAGAGTGGTTTAACATTTGTATGGGGACCTGGTAGTGCATGTGTAATGAGGGTGAGTGAGAGTGAATTGGAGGTGATGGGTGATGGGTGATGGGTGTTGTGTGTGTCTGTGGGGGGGAGGGGGGGGGGGGTAGTGAGAGAAGGTTGAATTGAGGCAGTCAGGGAAAGATAGTGTGAGAGAGAGAGAGAGAGTTACAGACAGCAGGAGGAAGAGTGAGAGAACATAACAAGGGAAACAGAAGAAGGTGAGCGGAGGGAGAACGAGGGGGACATGGATGGAGAAATAGACAAAGAGAAAACGCGAAATAAAGCAAGAGAATGATGCAGCGAGAAAGAGGCTCTCTGTCTCTCACACTGAGAGAGACAGATCGAAGGAGCGAGAGAGAGCAAAAGAGAGAGAGAGTGAGGGAGAGAGAGCGAGCGAGAGAGCAACAGCGACAGAGACAGAGAGACAGAGAGACAGCGAGAGAGACAGTGAGAGACAAAGAGAGAGAGGAACAGACTTAACGCCTGGGGACTTCTTATTGTTCAGAATGTTTCTCTCTCCTCCACCCACCTGTCCCGGCCGTGAGCTCTCACACACGATGACCTCCTCGTCCGTGGCGACCTCCGGGGCGTTGTCGTTGACGTCCAGGACCTGCGTCGTCACGGCAACCTGACTCAGGAGGCTTGGGTTGTCTGGAAGGATCGGGAGAGAGAGAAAGAGAGAGAGAGAGAGAGAGAGAGAGAGAGAGCAGGGTAGTTAGGGCACGGGTTCGATCCCCATCGGCTCCAGAGAGAACAAACGCCGACCGAATGAGAATGATTTAATCGGACTGAACTATGGCTAGTACCACAGTGGTCCAGCCCCTACCTAAACTATCACTATAGTAGGGCAGAAGGGTTCAGGGACTAGAGTGGTCGACCCCCAACCCGAAGCTACTGGCTTTGAACCCCAATTTCCAACGCCAGCAAGCCTTGGAAAAGCATCTCTTAGAGGGTAGGTGAACCCCCAAATCCTTTTTTACAGGTTAAAATAGTTCTGTTTGGGTTACTTAAAGTCCTGGAGAACGTAATATTTTACCCAAATGTAATAAGGTTGACGAACAGAGGAAATGGGTTGTGGGTTTTGAATGCCCTTCACACTCTTCACGCTCTCGTTTAAACCAATGTTTCCGTTTTTTCTAAAGATTTAAAGTAACGACTGCTCAGATCGCAATTTTCTTTACTTGCGGGTGGAAGTTCCCCTGTGACATAACCTTTAAGAAAAGGAAAAAATCTAAAGACTGATATTACTGTACTGTAGTGGAGCAGGATGGTCTAGTGGTTGAGCTGTACCAGCAAAAGGTTCTCGGTTTGAACCCAAACCTCCAGCGACTAACCCATGACCATCCACGTCCAAAACAACTCACTCCTAGCTGCTCCGTTACTACATGTTGCCAAGTCTGGATAGAAGCGTCTACTGATCTCCACAATAACAGCGGGTGAGACCTTAAAGCAGGCCTTCACCATCACTCCCAGCCTACCCTCCATGGCCAGAAGCACCACTGCTATCTGTTAAATGGAACTCATTGCACAGTCCCAATTACACAACACAGGCGCCTTTGGATCGTAATTGCAAAACAGGCAAAAGGCACTTAGGAGAGTAACACAGGAAGGCAGTACACGATAATTCCTCACAGGAGAATCTTAAAAGGGTAACATCTTGGTGTTTCTAGTTTGCAGTAAATTGATTTCACCCCTACCCCACCATCTCCTCGGCCAAAACTCTTCCTCGGCAGGAAGTAGTGAGCCGCATGCAGGAGAGAACTAATCATCATCATCATCATCATCATCATCATCATCATCATCATCATCATCATCGCCATCATCATTGTGGCAGTTGTGGCAGAGAAGTACAAACACAAGGTTTTACTGTCCGAGATAGTACTTCATATAAAGCACTTCATATATTTTATATTTGCTATGTAGTATGGGCTCTTATCATCCGTCCTTCTTAAGTCTTAAGGACTTAAGGAGTCTTTAATGGTTAGGGGCATCTCGCCCATGGATGCCCACACACACACACACACACACACACACACACACACACACACACACACACACACACACACACTCTTCGATTCAAATATATATGGAGTTTAGGCAGGTGCTCAGAGATTGCCAGGACATTGGGAAGCACAGAGAGTCCTTCAGACCAAACACTAGCAGATCTCATAACACCACCATAAGGCATAGTGGTGGCGGGGGGAACGTTGTGAAATACAATCACTCAGGGCCCTTCCTGAACTAAACCCTGAAAAGGTGCTATTCAAATAGCTTGTGCTGTTGTTGTAAGTGGCAGAAGCAGTGATAGAGGTAGTATGAGCATATAGTTAGGATGCAGCATTCATTATTGTAAATAGAAAAGCTAGTAGTAGTCGTAGTCTTTGCTGTATAACTATATCACTGCCACCATCCTCCCTCCCCCGACCCCCACCTCTGTCTTTACCCAATTCATCCCTCTCACCTCAGACGAGGTCAACAGAAACATCTAACCATACCACCACCTGCCCCCTTGACACTATCCCTTCCTCCCTCCTCCAGGCTGTGTCAAACGACATCCTGCCATTTCTAACCACACTTATTAACTCCTCCCTCACTTCTGGCATTGTTCCAACGTCTTTCAAGACTGCCAGAATAAAGCCTCTCCTCAAAAAACCAACGCTTGATACCACTGACATCCAGAATTACAGACCGGTATCTCTACTTTCATTCCTCTCTAAAACATTGGAACGTGCCGTCGCTAACCAACTGTCCTCCTATCTCTCATCTAGCAACCTGCTTGATCCTCACCAGTCAGGCTTCAAAAAAGCACACTCCACTGAGACGGCTCTCCTCGCGGTGACTGAGTCTCGTCCCTCTCATCGGTTCTCATTCTCCTTGACTTGTCTGCAGCATTTGACACTGTGAACCACCAGATCCTCCTCGCCACTCTCGCCGAGCTTGGCATAGCTGAATCTGCCCTTTCCTGGTTGACGTCCTACCTGATGAATCGCACTTATCAGGTAACATGGAATGGCTCCTTGTCCAAACCTTGCACGCTTGATACAGGTGTCCCTCAAGGATCGGTACTGGGGCCTCTTCTGTTCTCCCTCTACACCAGATCTCTGGGCTCTGTAATTACATCCCACGGCTTTTCCTATCACTGCTATGCTGACGACACTCAGCTATTTCTCTCCTTTCCCTCATCTGACAAAGCCCTGATTGCAACACGCATATCTGAATTGTCTGGCAGAAGTCAGCACCTGGACAACTGCCCATCACCTGAGGCTTAACCTCAACAAGACTGAGCTCCTCCTAATACCAGGGAAAGATTGCCCACACATGGACTTACTGGTCACTGTTGAGAACATCAGTGTATCTCCTTCTCCAACTGCCAAAAACCTTGGTGTAGTGTTGGACAATCAGTTATGCTGCACCGCAAACATCACTGCGGTGGCCCGTTCCTGCAGATTTGCACTTTACAACATCTGCAGGATCCGGCCCTTCCTCACAAGGGAAGCAGCTCAGCTTCTAGTCCAATCACTGGTCATCTCCCGCCTCGACTACTGCAACTCGCTCCTGGCTGGACTCCCTGCCTCTGCGATTAAACCCTTGCAGCGCATCCAGAATGCGGCAGTGCGCCTCGTGTTCAACCTACCAAAGTTCTCACATGTAACCCCCCTCTTCCGAGACCTCCACTGGCTCCCTGTAATAGCTCGCATCAGATTCAAGATGATGGTACTGGCATACAAGGCAGTCGATGTAACTGCCCCTGCCTACCTCCAAGCATTAGTAAAGCCACACACCCCAGCTCGATCCCTCCGCTCAACTACCTCAGCTGGACGTCTGGTACCGCCATCGCTAAGAGCAAGCAAATGTCGATCAGCAAAGTCAAAACTTTTCTCTGTTTTGGGACCTCAGTGGTGGAACGAGCTCCCTACCGATGTCAGGACCGCAGAGTCGCTCACCAGCTTCCGCAAAAGACTCAAAACTCACCTGTTCAGAGTTCATCTCAACTCTGCATAGAAACCAATGCACAGCCACCATTGAATGTTGTACATCCTGGCACTTGTACATTGCACTTATTCAAGGTACTTAATTGTGTAGCATCTACAGTAGCTGCTATCGCTGCTTTACACGGGGAATGGGTTAGCCTAGCGATTGTAATACTTGCACTTGGTTCTATGAACGTCTTTACTGTACCGACAGCGATATATTGTTTCACTTCTTATGACAAATGTACTTATTGTAACAAATGCATTTATTGTAAGTCGCTTTGGATAAAAGCGTCTGCTAAATGCCCTAAATTTAAAAGTAAATGTTATAATATCATATATATTAATATAATTATTAATATTATTGTAAGTAGTAGTAGCAGTAGTAATTATAGTAGTGGCAGTAGCAGTATCACTACATGGTTCAGTTTTACCATTCGTCGTTATTAGTAGTACAGTAGTAATAGAAGTTCTGTATGATTCTGTTGCAGTAGTGAGGGAACAGTTTTGCAGAAGTCCAGGAAGTGATGTGTTATGTGTCTGAAGACAGACGGCAGCTTGTTAGAGAGGGCACTGTGCCCATGCTAGCTCCATAGAGCGTCGCTCACATCAATATCCCTTTCATTTCCTTCCTGCCTGGTTTTACTCACTGTTCCACAGCAGCAGAAAAACAAAATAAATAGATTGTCAACCTTTACCGCCGCATAGTTTCAGGCTTCAGTACAGGATGTAAATAATACGGAAACTAATGATGCAGCAATACAACAACTATTTGCATCACACTTTTTCAACAAAAGTACAATGTACTGTTCCTTGTGGTTGTAGTGTTTAAATCCCAGCTGAAAGGTTGTGTGTTCTGACCCCATCGTCCTCAGACTAGCTGTAGGTGTCCTTAAGAAAGACGCCCTAACATAAACCGAAAGTATTTAAATAAAACCCAGACAGACAATAACTTTGCAGACTTGAATTGTGCGGATACATTTTACACTAACAAACCCAGCCCTCTAGTCAAAGTCCTCTTCTCTGTGAGTCACCCACAGAAAGTCAAATAACACTTGACTAACATTCAGCGAGGATACATTTGGCTTTGAAGTCAAAAACTCAATTTGCCTAACGAGAAGAGGAGGTGCACACAGGTGGATTGAGTGTGGCAGCTGTGCTCCTCTAGCCGATTGTAGCTGTACGTACGCACGCAGGCTTTATCTGTCTCTGTCAGAGCTAATCTTCCCCAACACCGATTTGGAGACATGGAGGGGAAATTAGGGTGAGCGAGGCGAGCCAAACTAAAGTTAATGGTGCGTTCATTTTAAACTCTGTTGTATTGGAAACCTGCCGCCTTTACACACACACAAGCACACGTAAACATACACATACACATACATATACACACGCACACACACACACAGAGGGTAGGTCAAGCTGGTTGTCCACTAGATGATGAAGGGGGGCAACCATCTTGTAGAATCATCACGATGTCACTAAATCTATAATCCATTTAATTGGGTTTGTTTTGTTTAACCAAATTTCGATTGATTTATATTCCGGTTCATTCATACGATGAGGCCCCAGTGACGGCCCGGGCCATAATATAATCGTTGAGCTATATCAGGTCCAACAGAGACAATAAAACAAACCCAACCAAAAACAAACCCAGCAGCAACATCATAATCCAGAATGTTGTGGAAGAATAACTGCCCTGATTACTGCCAATTTACGACACGCAATCCCTCCTTCTTTACGATTCCTCCTCTGTTTACTACCCAACCAGCTCTCTCCAAAACACAGCCCGGGACATCCGGCTTGGTTATTCACAAATCATTATACCCCACAAAAACATCACGTGTACACTGATTATCATCAACCAGGAGCAGCAGCAGCCTTTTCTCTGCAGATTAAAGAATACACTACACATGAGGCCATTGTCTCTCGCCGCTAAGTGCTTATTTAACCCCCGGGCTCAGAGAGTGGAGCGTTCCCTCTGAGCGAACCGTAAGAGACACCGATGGCAGGGGTCCCGGCAAAAACAGTTGGTCATTTTGTAAGCAGCGATCTTCCCCCGTTCATCTCCCTCAGCGTGGATAACTGTCACTTTCCAAGTGGAACACGCCCCAAACCGAGGGAGAGCAGCTTGGAGCGGGATTTATACAGAAAACAATAACTAAATAACGGTTTGTCTCATGTAGTGTCGTCGGGGGGTGGTGGGGGGGCAACAAAAACAAATCCCTCTTGACACTGTACAGAGAAGTGACAGGAGTCGCAGCTGTCTGTGTGCACGGCCATCTACATCCACTTAACGGAAGCGCTGTGTGTTGTTGCCAAGGCGACTGGGAAACAAGGCAGTTTTCTTAACGGACACAACCAACAGAGAAGAGGCTCTGGGTTCGCCTTCTTCAGCGGGGAACGAGCTGAGCTTCGAGAACGGCAGGAAGACGCTAACAGAAATAAATCCACTGCGTGCACGTTCAGCAGTACGTCTCTCACGTACTGCTCAACCATGGATGAGCTCCGGTAGAACACACTGCAAGGCGGCGCACCTGCAGACAACCTGAGTCTGAGGAGCACGACCGCTGGAGTCTCGTGTGGCGTGGAATTATAGGCTTAAAACAGACAAACAGTGGTCTCCTCTCCAAGTGTCCTCCTCGCCGAGTATTTCTGTTTCGTTTAGAGTGCTTCTGTGCGGAAAAACGTATCCGTCTTAGCCTCTGAGAGAGCGAGGGCGTTGGGCGTCTGCATTCTTGAATACTAACAAGCGTTAGGGAAAAAGGGAGATAAGGAAGCATTAGCATGCAGGGCCTTCGTCGGCTGGTAAGGGATTTGCCTAATTGCGATTACAAATTAGCCAAGTTACCTGATAGGTATTCTTGGAGTCAGCAAGGGCTGGATTGATTTAATTAATTTCCAACATAGCAGTGGAGGTAAAGGACATTGAAACAATTGAGACTAATTTGATTTGGTAGTTGATTATAATGGAAATACACTCTATTCCATTCAAACACATTCTCATCAATATGTAAATGACTGGTCCACTTTTGGCTTCTCTTTGCACACTTAATTGTTAATTTCACTATTTAGGCATACAAAATTAGACGTTGTTTAGGCCTTCATGATAGCCTTCATGATAATACTATTAATAATGTTACTACAGTGGTATATACTGTGTCTTGAACAATGTCAGAATGACATTCAGCAACAAAAGAAAAACTCAATCCAGTGCAACTACATTTCCCAGAGTCCTCTTCCCCTCAGTTGAATTCAAACACTGTTTAAATGCAAGTTCGGACAGCAACTGACAGCGGACAAATGTATGTTCTCATGAGCATCTCATCCGATTCAATCAACCAGAGTCCTCTACTCCAGCTCTGACATTCAACGTCAACATTAATGTTTTATGTTTTCCCTCTTTCAGCCTATCAATGAGGGACAAACATTGGCTCTGGTAATTGGAGTGGCCGTTAAGGCAGGACAGACCCATAACTAGAAGCTACTGTGCTGTAAATGTGACAATGAAAGTCTGAGCAGTTGCACCGTCTCCACCTAGCAGGTCCGACTGTCCCACATAAGCAGACCGCTGCGGATGTGGTCATTAGGCCCGCACCGTGAAATGTGGGCTAGTGCGGAGAGGTTAGCTCAGGATGTAGAGCGGGTTGACTCGACTTCGACCTGAATGATCCTGACGAGCTGCCGTCGCCCTGCGTGGTGGACTCCAACGTCGGAGTGTGAATGAGTGAATTTGGATAAAAGCGTAAGCAAAATCCCCTAAAAGGTAAAATGTTAAATATTAGGTAGCGAGCGTGGTTCCTGACGGAGTGTAATCTGTGGTTTTATTCACACAACCTCTTTAGGTTTTTAATAAATTGGGTTTGAATATATTTAAGGATATGTATTATGAATACAGCTTGGAATTTATTCATCATCGTCATCGACGCTATGAACCCTCATCATTTACTTAATTTGTTATTTACCATAAGTTTGCCTTGCAGCCATGTTTTTCATTATATCAAAACACACTTTGAATATAAAGTACAGCGAACAAAAGTACGCTGATCTGACCGCTTGCAGTGCAATCTTTTATTAGTGTAGTGCTAGCCTCCTATTTTACTAATGTGTAGCGAGGGTATGTGTGGCTGGGGAGTTTGACTCCGAGCCAACGGGTTCTGCATTTCAAACCCCAATTATAGCACTTATCTAAAATGACAAAACATTGTCTAGTTCTGTAACTTTTCGAGTACAAATACTGTGCCTGAACGTAAATGTCAAATGTGAACCTGTTATAATTTGAATATTGTGATGTTCATTTGATTCTGAAGTCAATGCTCGGCAAAGTGATAAACGAAAAAGAAGTGTTTTATCACATTGTGTGCGAAACATGTCAATGTCCATTTGGACAAAAGCAACTCTTACTCTGCAGTCTGCTGTGTGCCTCGGAGAATCATAACCGATTGTCAATTCTACCCAGAGTGTCTTGCAGTCATCCAGGAACATGTACTGAAGGAGCAGGTTGGGGGTGAAGGGGTTGGCTGAGGCCATGGTGGGGAAGGGGTCGAACCCAGAACCTCTCCTCTGGGAGTCTGAACACCAGTAACCAGTCCCCCATCCCGTCGTACGCTAAGCAGCTAATTATATACAGGTGGGAGGGAGCGGGACACCGGATGGATTTTAATGAGCACAAATAAATCAATTGACCCCCCCCCCCCTTTCTGCAGCAGAACCCACAACATGGCCGCCCAGTGATCTCCAGGGTGACTTTGTTTGTTTCGTCCGTCCGTCCCGTGACTCCCAGACAACAAGCCCGACACCCAGGGCCACCTCATGTTACCTGTGTCTCTGCCGATCCCCGTCCCACTCACTACGCCTCCACCGCTAACTGTAGTGCCACCCGCTGTGACCCGGGTTCTCAGGTTAAACAACAACAACAACAACAACAAATAAATAGGCAGGCATCTGCGTAGCCGTGCTCCCACGCGAGGGTTGTATGGTTGAACTTAAATCGTTTAAGCTAAATGTTCTTAGTGAATGTGCTGCTTACAGACAGGCTAATGCACTGCTACATTGTTGTAATGTGGTTCAAAGTGTGAAAACAAGAGTTACAGTACTTCCCGAGAACTGCGTGGGTATCATCCACTTGACACCCTAACACGTGTTGTTATCTAGCAGCATTATATTTATATTCAGGGCAGATTTCAAGAGCTTTTGGTATAGGCTAGATGAAAACATGTGATTTAAAAATAATTTTGAATCCTCATATTCCATATGTGGATTCCCATCTTGTGACAGATGTGCACACAAGGAAACCAAAACACACAACAACCAAAACAAAAATGCATGCACGCACGGCAAACATACATACACACACACACACACACACACACACACACACACACACACACAAGCAAGCACGCATGCCGAACAAACACCCACACTCACACACCATCATACACACACACAAACGCTGAACATACACACACACGCACGCACGCATGCCGAACTTAAACACACGCACACACACACACACACACACACACAACAAGCACTCAATAACATACAACACTTGGCAACAAACTAGCCTACAACAAAACAAAGCTTACTGAGGAAGAACTCAAAGATGCAACATTGTTGTTCACAGAGAGTTAAACACTGTGAACAAAACGCACACAACTACAAACACACACACATACACACACACATTGGAACACAAACAGTCCCAGCAACCGAGCGCCGCACACGGACCCCGCAGCGGGCATGTTGCGCGGCTGCGTTTGTGCGTCACGTCTGTTTGACCTCAAGGACTGGCTGGGGGTACTCACCAACCTCCGAGGCCATCACGGTGATGTTGTGCCAGGGCTGGGCCTCTCGGTCCAGCGGCCTGGTGGTCCGGATCACCCCGCTGTCCGCGTCGATGGTGAAGTACCTCACCCCCTCCTCCCCCCCCTCCTCCTCCTCGTCCTCGTTGCTGCCCATGAAGTACCTGCGGGTGGGAGGAGAGACGCACGGGTCACACCAGGGGGCTGGATGGACCCTACGGGGGGCAGGTCAGGGTGGGCCCTACGGGGGGCAGGTCAGGGTGGACCCTTCGGGGGGCAGGTCAGGGTGGGCTCTACAGGGGGCAGGTCAGGGTGGACCCTTCGGGGGCAGGTCAGGGTGGGCTCTACAGGGGGCAGGTCAGGGTGGACCCTTCGGGGGGCAGGTCAGGGTGGACCCTTCGGGGGGCAGGTCAGGGTGGGCTCTACAGGGGTACTGCCAGGCCCGGAGACAAGGCGTGGCGTGAAATGCTGCAGGATTCAACACATACTGCAGGGTACTCACAGAACGTAAGGCGAGTTCTTGCTCCATTTCAATGCATATTTAATAATCTAATAATGCAATTGCCTATTTATGAACCTGCATCCATTGGATACTTTGGACGACCAGCTGCGTGTGAATTGTTGCTCACATTGCTGACAATGCAGTTTATATAATTATATGATGTAACTCTTATATAAGTGTTGCATCATAATCGTGCCCTAAAACTATAAGCTGGTGTGCCCTGCATCTCTGGGAGAGACGCTGGTGTTCCTCAGCGCAAGAAGGTGGGTTGGCACTGGTTTAGGGTGTTCCCAGCACAGAGGAAAGAGGGACTTTGATTTCCACAAGGTAATCCACTCATGATAAACAGGGATAATTTGTTTATTTTCTCTTCTAGTGGCTTGCATATAACTGCTGCGAGCTAAGTGTGAAATTATTTCTTTTTACTTTAGAGCCTTGTTTCTGCACACTCCTAACAGCAATATGTCTTCATCTCCAGAGAGACTGGAAATGCCAACTATGTTGGTATATTAGTGTTTTGTCTCAGTACTCTCTAAGTAGCTTACCATTTCCCCCTATTTTATTACACTGCCTTGTGTTTTCACAATGATGAAATATGCTAATTCCTATAATTGCTTGTTCTACGCTCATAGACATTAAAAAGGCCATTGTTTTTAAAGTAGTCCTATTCAAGAGCACTCAGAAGTGTATTCTTGCATATGTTGCATGCGAGTGTAAACACTGGCTTTGTTGACCAACACCACATGAAGTTCTCCTCCATTCATCCTTAAATAAGCTTAGCTCCCCTGGAGCTAAGAGGTAGAGCAGGTTGACTGGTAACCGGGAGGTTGCTAGTTCGATCCCCGGCTCCTCCAAGTTGAGCGTCAAGGTGTCCCTGAGCGAGACGCCTCACCCTGACTGCTCCTGACGAGCTGGCTGTCGCCTTGCATGGCTGACTCTGCGTCGGTGTGTGAATGAAAGGTTGTAAGTCTCTTGTCCCCTGAATGTAAATGTAAAAAAGAAAGCCTCTCATTTGCTCTTTTAAGTCAAGAGTGGTTACCTCAAACATTGCGTGATGATAGAAGCAGGACACCGGCCCTAATCTGGTTATGTTTACACCGTCACTGTAATGGTTCTCTGGACCCAACCTAGTCATTAAACTAGATAAAAAAGAGCAGGGGCAATAACAAGGAGAGAAATTGGTTCAGCTTCTCTCAAGGGTGAAGCCATGAATGAACGTGAAGTGTGTATTTCCTAATTTATCTCCTAATGGCCTATTTACACCTTTAATTCGTGTACGCCATCCCTGGAGAAAGCTAAGCAGACGCCTCTCAATTGACATGGAAAATACACGATGGATGCGGTTATATTTTTATTTATTATTTTTGTATTTTGGCAGTTGGTGCTCGTGTCGGTTTCCTGCTAGCGCTTGCGGGCAAATTTAGCACAAGTGCAGTTGTACTTGACTCGATGCACCACTCAGCACCAAGCGAGGCTTTTCAGCTGGAAAAGTCCGGTTTTCACGGAGCTGTCGCATTCCATAAGAGAGAGGAGTATCCCAGCGCAGGGACCACTCCTGCTGCCCGCCATCACATCAAATATGCATGCGTGCGCTTGTTTAGTCAAAACACTGCCGTCGAAATTGTGTCCACAGTTTAACAAGTTTGAATGGAAGAAAATATTCAAGCTTTATCCGAGTTTGTGTAGTCGTCAAAAGAGTTTACTTGGAACAAGTCATTGTGCAAGTTTAAAAATAGCTACTATTTAACTTCTTAATATAATCAGGAAGTATGGCTTGTTACTGTATAGGAGAGTTGTAAACTTTTGGAAATAACCTCAATTGCTGTGGACAATAATCACTACTTTGATTGGTAGAAGCAGCTTTATTGCCTAGGCTGTTGGCAGCTTGTTATGCTAAAAGCGGAAAGCTTTAGCTAAGGCGATGGTGCTGCTAAAAAAATATCAAAAAAACATTACTAATTTCCTTAATACGATTAATTTCCATGTAACACAGGATATTTGCCCAGGACTAACGATAGGACCAATGTGTGTTAGCATATCATGATTTAATTTGCAACCATATTATCATTCTTAGTTTATTCCTTTTTAAACTCGGTGGGCGTAATCACAAGAATGTTGCTCTCTTTTCCTTTGAAAGAGTTCGAATATTTTCATGATTTTGGTGTAGAAACTAAATACCAATTTGTATTTAATGCCATGTTTGGGGACATGGCAAGAGGCTTCACATTAGTCACAAATTCAGAGGCAGAATGTCGACGGATGGTCTTCTGCTTGTTCTGTTCTGTTTTTGGATTGCTGGATGATTGCCCAGGGCAATCATGGGAAGTATTGTTTTTGCGACAAAAAAACGCCACAGAGAGGTCCCTCTCCCTGCCAGCGATTAATGAAACACGCGTGTCAAAAACATAAAATGGCCGGGCCGGCAACAGAAAACGTAGAGTGTATTTATCCCTTCTTCTCCTGACACACCCACTCCACTCTGGCGTCCTCCTGATGCTGTCAGGCCCCGTCCTAACAAACAGGCCTTTTCCATTTCCAGAGCTGTATGTGGAGATTATGTGCAGTACAGTCTTTAAGTAGGCGATTCGGTATTAGCATACGGAGGCAACCTGTGTTATTTTCGCTTTCCCAACTGTGGTGCGCTTTTGCATTCTCCCAAATCATACATTTGAATAAACAAAACAAAAGACTTGTTGGAGACGGAGGCATCTTGCTTTCCTTCGCTTCCTGTATGCTTCAAGCAGTTATATCGCCGGCAGGGGAGTTTCATTATCACGTGAACATCTTAAATAGGTGTTCTGTGAACATGATATCGCTGATAATCCTTTGCCAGCCATGAAACAACTGCCAACTCCATCTGAGAGATTAGATCAGTGTTCACGGTGAGTTGGGAGGAAATTCCTCCACCGCACTGGAAACGGGAGTAAGCTCCGCATCACAGCTTCAAAGCTCTGGTTCTCCCAGATAATCAACTTTCTGATTCTTACTTGATGAGTCGTGAGCTGTGCGGGGTATCACCTACATAAACAAGCAGTAAACCCAATAAAACCAGGTAGCAATGCATTGTACCCGCTTACATTTAATGCCAGACACAACGGCACACTCATTCAGGGGAATGTATCGAATAGGAGGAAACTCATAAGAGATGTGAAATAATAAACACTTTAATAGAACTACGGGCCGACGCGTTGTCAAAACAACAGCCACAAAAAATAAACCCCAACGTCAGTCAACATAAAAGGAATATCGGAATTAATTTCACCCTGAGGACCGGCTGTTAAAAAAATAACGTCTATTAGCGGTTGCTGTAACGGGACAACCGCGCGGCACGCGTCAGTTGATACTTGGCTTAGCTTAGCGCCCGGGCCTTTCCCTTTCCCGCCGCATCCGTTTAGTGTGACAGGGAGTCCTCGAGATTGAATGACGGTTCAAACGTCTCCGTGTTGTGCCGAGCGGCGTGCGCACGGGAACTTCGAGACGATCCCAGAGGCGGCATCAAAGACCGGAGACGCGAAGCGCCCCTGTCACGAACCCGACGACAGGACAACGCAAAAGGGAGACGGAGGCGCGGGTTTGATTCCCGAGTGCCTTGTTCACCGGGGTTCAAACCGAGGGCTCGCCGTGCTCAGGACCCTTCCTGTAATCACTCGTGCAATAGGGGGAGGGGGATCTGCAGTACTCCTGTATACCGTTAGCCTCATAGCATCATTGTCTAAGAAATATTTTGGCCAGATTGTGATATCTAACCTAACTCTACCCTCCTGACGCTGCTGATTCACTGTGCCTCATTGGCTGTAACCTAAGCCAATCAGAGTGCTTTTTACATTCCATTCTCAGTATCTGCCATGTCTTTCTATTTGACTGAGGTACTTTTGTTGCATAATACAAGATGAAGCTTAAAATACCACTTCGGCTATTATGCTATGAGACTATGAATAAGTAGGTTGTATCTCTTAGAGGTGGACTGGAGGAGGGGGTACTAGAATAGTTTGGTGGCATGGAGGTTTTGACTCCTGGCTGACAGTACCCTGTGTTCAATCCCCAATGTCCCCGGAGTAACCTGTAGTCATCCAAGAGCAGGATGCTATAGCTCCCCACCAGCTCCTTAATGACCCGTAACCAGATTCACTGTAAGTGTCTCTGGATGCAAACGTCTGCTAAATAACTAAAGACGAAGGTAGGGGGTGGACCTGCGGCATAACAACCGGAGTCTGCATTCACACGCGATCCTCCAGCAGCGAACAGAATCTAACTCTGTGGATAAAAGCAGCTCCTAAATAACACAAACAGTAAACAGGAATGTGGTCTTCTGGGATATTTCCAGATGGATATTAAACCCCTCCCCCCCTCTAAAATGTTATCTTGCCATCACAGCACTTTGGTATATCAACAAAAGATCCGGTCCTTGCTCAAACCCAGGCGCCTCTCCTCTCCCATATTGAACACCGTTCATCACGCAGGGTGGCGCGGGGTAAGTGTTGAGCGAACCCGAAACAGTGGGGCCTCTTAAGGAAGCGCCGGCGGGTGGCAGAGATATAGCCCTAATAAGACTGCACTCACTGCAGGTAGAGGAGTCCCTGGGCGCCTCTGGCAACGGCAGAGGCACTAAACTATGACCCTATAACACGTAATAGCGGCAAAAAATTGCCAACTATTGATGTATGAGAAGGAACTCATCTAGGATTGCAGTGTGTGGGAATTTCCAAACAATTTTTGTCATTTGTTGGGGTGGGGGGTGAGGAAAGGGAGAAGGGAAAGGGAAGAAAAGGTGAGATGAGAGGGCGAAATCGATGCGGGCGGCGTAAGAGAAGCTTAAGAGTAATACCATGAAAGGGGATGCCTCTGCAAAGCAAAACATGGGATTAAGTCACTGGCTAATAACAGCTGGCTGTTTCTTTCCCCGTCTTTCGACAGACGTACTCGAGCATGTGTTTTCCGTGCATATAAATGCGTTAAGCTGTTGTAGTGCCCGGGGCCAAACTCGCAGTCACTCGCACCGAGCACGCATTCGTAACGTTTGTGGTGGAGAAAAAAAACCAAAAAAGAAATACGGCTGCAGGATGTTTATTTCTTATATCTTCATGGATTCACATTTGCTTTGATGGGAGTGTTGGGAGCTGGGGTCAGGTACAGCGACCCCTTAAAGACTTCACATCGATCCAGCAGGAGAGGAATAAACTCTGAAGCACACCTCTCCCCCCCCCATCGCTCCTGCCGTCCTCCTCGACTATCTCCAAGCAGAGGCAGGGTTGGATTTGATGCCCACTCCCCCTGTGGTCACAAAGGTATTTCACTGCAGAGCCCTCTTTTTGTTGCAGCCTCTAGTATATTGTGGTGCCAATGAATCCACACAGCACATTTTCGTTCCCTTCTTTCTTTCCTTTCCTTCTTTTAGCACCATTGACCCAGAGGGAACAGCGAACACCTTAACCATGGCAGTGAAAAAGCCCACTTTTTATGCCGCGATCGCCAAGGCAGCATGCTGACGCAGCAGAACAAAACGGTCGCGGAGGGGACACTGGGAGGGGGGAGAGAGGTTTTGGCTGGCAAGAGCAGCAGCGGGGACATTGCGTTTATTCTAAAGGGGACACCTACTTTACACCTGGTGGTGAAATAGGGCCCCCCTTAATCCTAACGGTTTATTTTACAGTCCGCATCAAAGTGCTGTCACTGGACGCTCACCCACCATACAAATACATCTAAACTGATTGCCCAGGCCATTATCCGGTCGGAAAGCACTGCATCTTTTCATTTTCCGGAAGGTGTCGGGAGAGTCGGAGGGGGGGACGTGGCCGGACTCTATCAGTAGGCGGGGGGGGATAGTAATAAGCCGCTGGAGTCGACCACGGGGCATCACACCTGGCTCTTGCCACCTGGAGCTCGCTAACTCCATTTATTCTCCACGAAATACATTCATGGCAGCGTAAGTGGGGACACGGCCCTAGGGGTGGCGTGGTCAATTTCCGTGCCGACCCCCCTCTCCCCGACCCCCCCGTGGACACGCCGCCGCTGGGCTAGCCTGTAGCCTCTAAGCCTAGGGTAGCTTTTTTATAGCTCTTATTGGAATGGAATGGACTGCATTTATACAGCACTTTTCTAACCAGTGGCCACTCAGAGCGCTTTACAACACTACCTCACATTCATCCATTCATGCACACATTCACACACCAACGGCGGAGTCAACCCTGCAAGGCGACAGCCGGCTCGTCAGGAGCAGTCGGGGCGTGGCGTCAGGGACACCACGACACTCAGCGAGGAGGAGCCGGGGAATAGAACTAGCAACCTTCCGGTGACCAGGCAGACGGCTCGCCAGGAGCAGTCTGGTTGAGGCGCCTTGCTCGGGGACACCTTGACACTCGACACTCGAAGCCGGGGATCAAACTAGAAACCTTCCAAACAGTTACCAGCCGACCAGCTCTAACCTCCTGATCCACATGGCGCCCCTCATCATTTTTACGGCGTTCTCCCGCGGTGGCGAGACTCACCGCACAGGGCTGTTGCGGCTGTCGGGGTCGCGGGCGGTGACCACGCCCACCTCGGTGCCGGGCGGCGCGTTCTCGTACACGTCCATGATGTAGTACTCCATGGAGAAGACGGGCGGCTCGTCCACGTCGCCCACGGTGATCTTGAACGTGGCCGTGTCCTTGAAGGAGCCCAGGTAGGTGAAGCGCGGGTCGGTGTGCGTGTTGGTGCCCTCGATGTGCAGTGTGTACGTCTTCTTACGCTCGTAGTTCAGCGGCTGTGGAGACGATAAGGACTTTAGTTCATCCCATGCATGACGAATTCACTTGCCACAGCAGCCCATGGAATATAGAAAGATGCAATGATAAAAGAAAGAAAGTTAGAGTGTGTTGAGCTTACGCACACACATAAAAAAAAAATATCACACAGCGATTGGATAACCACGCCATGGGGCATAGACCTACGAGACTTTAGTTTAGCGGCTGCGGAAGAAAAGAAGTTGAGGTCATCCCATGCATGAGAGGTTTACTGATTACAGCAGCCCATTGAATATAAAAAAAATGCAATAATAAAAGAATGACATTTATCATTGTATGTCTAACATGCGTACATACAGAAAGAATCACACAGATTCCAACACCATGCCATAGGGGCATAGATGTAAGAGCCTGTGTTACAAAACAGTTCATGCCAAAATGACCTTCAATACAGAATGAATACTTCATTCACATGTACAGTGGAAAGTGCACATTATTTATATTGAGGTATTTGGTGAAGACGAGAGGTTGGACGGGAAAAAGAACAAAAAGGTCAAGATGTCACTTTTTACCGCAACGGTTTAATGTGTTAGACGGCAGAGGGTTTTTTTGTGCAAAGAACCACGTTTGGAATATGAAGATAAAACCGAAACGTACAGGTTTAAGATATTACTTTTCTCGCCTATGCCGAGTGGTTGAGCTGCAGACACTTTTCTGCTCCCCAAAGATACAATTTTGTTTAACTTAATGTCATGGCAGCTGGGGGTCAGACGTCCTGCTCAGGAATGCCTTTAGGTGGACTTCAAACCCATAACCCCATACCACTGCACAACCCTACACCCACTTACTATTTATTTATTTAGCAGACACCTTGATCCAAAGCGACAGTGAGTTCAGATGCGTGTCATTAAGGAGCCGCTGGGGTGAGGGCCTCTTGCAACGTCTGCCTTCATTGGCTGAGATTCGGAAAATCAAATCCAGCAAAGACACTACATGATTTGTTCCCTCTTGGAGGAAAACTGTTTTTGTTACTCGTGCTTAATTGCATTTCCCTTTTCAAATGCATTTTCATTGATGACTAATGACAGGCCTATCCCATCACTGTGTGAGTATATGAATTTGGGTAAATCAATTAATATGATAGAAGAACCTAATTAAGTACAGATGATCGAGAATGAATAAAAAAAAATTCGGTGCCGGTGTTGTTAGCTAATAAAGATCACCATCGCGTCGGAATGCATTGGCAGATGCATTGATTTAATTTAGCTGGGTCCAGAGTGGGGATTTTGCCGGCTTTAGCAGAAAACAATAAATAGATAATTAAAACGATGACTATCCCTCAAGGAAACAAGCGACATCGAGAATATAAACAAGACAAGACGCGGAGACTAAACCAAACTCACGCCCAGCATGGCTCTGGGTCCTTTTCATTACCGCAAACTTGTTTTTGTTTTTTTGCTCTCCTATTAATCATTTGTTTATTGTCATTTAATATGTCACACTCTAACCCCCTAGAAACAAAGATAACAACACAAAACGCAAAAACAATCACAAAAAAGTACATAAAACACACAATAACAGTACCGGAATAACACGCACGTCAGCGACAACACAATGGGTTCGTTGTTTGTTTGTTTGCGTTGTTGTTGTTTACCTTCTTGAGGCTGATGACACCCTCCCGGCTGTCCCGGTCGGTGGAGATGGAGAAGGTGTTGGCGCCCTCTGAGTTGATGATGGTGTATTTGATCTCAGCGTTCACCCCCAGGTCCTCGTCGTTGGCCTTGATCTTCCCCACCGGCTTCCCCACCTGGGCCGACTCGGGCACGTACACCTGGCAGATCTCTGGGGGGGCCAAGCGCTCGGGGTTAGCTACTGATTGGCCGACACAGGGTGTTCTATTGGCCACGCTATTGGCTATATAGGTCGATACCGATGTTCAAATGATACGATAGGTTGATACCAATGTTCAAACTATACGATAGGTCGATACAAATGTTCAAACAAAAACGGTCGATACCAATGTTCAAGCGATACGATAGGTCGTACCGATGGTAAAACTGACACGATAAGTCGATACCGATGTTCGTACCATAACATAGGCTTGTACTGATTTAGTATTTTTTTATTAATTTGTCATCAACAGTGAGTCATTTTTTTTAACAAAACAGCACAAAAAGGTAATATGTTTATGTAAATGCATATTGGTGGTTGGTAATGAATAATGAACATTGCATTAGGTTGTGATGACATTTGAGGAGATATCAGTTAACTAATGGATGCAACCCTAGCATTAATTACTAACATTGATATATCTACTCCTGCTACAAATACCACAATTACAGATAATATAACCATAAATACTTTAGTAGTGTTCAGAATCCAGACATTTTCTGGGTTTGATTCCCAATGTCTGTTCTGTGTCTGTACCTGCTGCCTGTCCCTTCAGATAAAAGCAGGTCCCAAATCACTTCATAATAATAATAATAGTAGTTTGATTTTTCGATGATACTTCTCAAGGCCCTTTACAGCACATTACTGTGGATCCATTCTAAAAAACGATTAAAAACAAAGGTGATCTGTTCCACAGCATTGTTTTACTGTTCTGCTGGAGAAGAAGCTTAGCTAAGCGCTTTGAGTCGGACACCCAGTGGCTCCTAGGGGAACCATTAATAAGGATTTCCGTTAAGGTGATTGACGTTAAATTCTCCGCCGGGTTTTATAGCTGTATTATGAAAGAGATCAAACTCTGGGGTTGATATTTCCTGAAAAGGGGCTGTCTGGTTCAAAGCGGTCTGCATTACAGTGTGACTTCAAACCCCACACAGATTAACATTTATAATCTTATGAAATACTTTTATTACAAACCAGATCGACCAAATGTTTTCCATAGTTTGCGGCTGAGTTTTGGAAATACTAAACATACAAAAATAATCACAATAGAAATCCTTATATTGAGAATGTAAATAGAGAGTTGAAACCCTTTTTTTAGGTCAAAAACTAAATGTTACGACTCAATATAGAAGAAAGATTATAATGAATACTGTTTGTATCACTTGGGCCATTCAGTTGGTATCATTGTGAAAACCACTCACGATAACACGATAACACTGTTTTCATTTTACTTCCTTCACATTATATATTCATACATTAACTTAAACCATTTTCACTTTCTCACATCAGTATTTTAGGATAAAAAAAAGAAGTATTTTTTTGTATTCATTGGTTTCGGGGGGGGGGGGATTTAGATGTAAACCCCGAGTGACTCATCAGAAGCGTTCAGTGAGATCCTATCACTGTCTACTTTACCATCCCTTGGGCCGGTGAAACGTTCACAATCACAACTATTTGTATAATGGACTGCATTTATCCAGCACTTGCTAACCAGTTGCTCCTCAAAGCGCTTTACAATACTGCCTAACAGTCACCCCTTTCACGCACACATTCACACACCGACGGCGGTGTCAACCACGCAGGGCGACAGTCAGCTGGTCAGGAGCAGTCGGGGCGAGGCGTATCGCTCAGGGACGCCTCAACACTCGGCTAGGAGGAGCCGGGGTCCGGCCGAGCCGGTCTACCCCCTGAGCCAGATGCCGCCCACGTATAGCCCCGCTCTATTCCCCAACGTTCCAGGCCTCAAAGGGCCTCCATTCAGCAGGGAATAGAAGGAAACAAAACATAAACAAGATTCTCCTTTCAGGAACGAACAGACAGAGCTGGAACAGGCTCTGAATAAGGAAAGACACCGCGCCTTACGCTGTGCCGGAGCGGTTGTTCTCCGCGGCATCGATCCACCGTCTCATTGTTCAACAGCCACGTGAAATGTGCTCAGGACAAAGAGGGGAAAAGTGGTCTGCCGGATCGATAGATGTAAATGTCAATATCGCTGTGCCTGCGCTTCACTCTGGACTAAAGTTGGTAATAAATAATACAGAGGACAAAGCCTGATACATGGGCCTCGTTAAAACTTCCAGGAGAGTTTCCATCACGGGGTCTGGTGCTCCGAGAGCATGGCATCTTGGTTCTTCTTGACCAACGATTCCAGAACAACCAAATAACCAGTAGCTATTATCTTTATTACATATGTAATACAATTATAATATCTTAATTATAACAGTGAAAAATCACAGACACGGCGGCTAGGAATGTGCGTGACATAATTTAAAACCGTCCTTTTACCTTAAGGTACGCTAATGAAAGCCGAACACACGGCGCACTCGCCAACGCCGACTCTAGCGCTAATCACAAAAGGTACACGCAAACCGCCTACGATTTTTTATTCATTTTACATTTTATTATATTATAATAACGGTGAAAAATCATTGGCTTGGAGTACGCGTGACATCATTTAAAACCGTCCTTTTACCTCAAGGTACGCTAGCGAACGCTGATTACACGCGTGTCACCTCCGACGCGAGCGCTGGCCACAAAAACACCCCTGCAAACCCGTCGCTCGCTACTCACTCTGCGGGAACTTGGGCGGGTTGTCGTTGACGTCGGACAGGGTGATGTTGACGGTGGTGGAGCCCGACAGCCCCCCCACCTGGCCCGCCATGTCCTTGGCCTGGATGACCACGGCGTAGTGCTCCCGCGCCTCGCGGTCCATGTTGTTCAGCGCCGTGCGGATGATCCCTGGGGGGGGGGGGGGGGGGAGGGGAGCACAGAAGATATTAATATCATGGTCGACCCGGACAGGCGATGTGTTTGTCACAGCAGAAGGCGTAGGAGGGGAGGAGGTTTGAAATTCAAGAAGAAGTACAAAATAAGAGTGAAAAAGGGTGAGGGAGGGGTGGGTGAGAGAGTGAGAGGGAGGGGAGGGTGGTGAACTGAGAGGGGTGAGGAGGGTGGGAGGGTGAGGAGATGGGAGGGTGAGAGGGAGGGGAGGGTGAGGAGATGGGAGGGTGAGAGGGAGGGGAGGGTGGGGAGGATGGGAGGGTGAGGAGATGGGAGGGTGAGAGGGAGGGGAGGGTGAGGAGATGGGAGGGTGAGGAGATGGGAGGGTGAGAGGGAGGGGAGGGTGGTGAACTGAGAGGGGTGAGGAGGGTGGGAGGGTGAGGAGATGGGAGGGTGAGAGGGAGGGGAGGGTGAGGAGATGGGAGGGTGAGAGGGAGGGGAGGGTGGGGAGGATGGGAGGGTGAGGAGATGGGAGGGTGAGAGGGAGGGGAGGGTGAGGAGATGGGAGGGTGAGGAGATGGGAGGGTGAGAGGGAGGGGAGGGTGGTGAACTGAGAGGGGTGAGGAGGGTGGGAGGGTGAGGAGATGGGAGGGTGAGAGGGAGGGGAGGGTGAGGAGATGGGAGGGTGAGAGGGAGGGGAGGGTGGGGAGGATGGGAGGGTGAGAGGGAGGGGAGGGTGAGAGGGAGGGGAGGGTGAGGAGATGGGAGGGTGAGGGGAGGGGAGGGTGAGGGGTAGGGAGGGTGAGGAGATGGGAGGGTGAGGAGGATGGGAGGGTGAGGAGATGGGAGGGTGAGGAGGATGGGAGGGTGAGGAGGATGGGAGGGTGAGGAGATGGGAGGGTGAGAGGGAGGGGAGGGTGAGGTGAGGGGAGGGGAGGGTGAGGAGATGGGAGGGTGAGGAGATGGGAGGGTGAGGAGGATGGGAGGGTGAGGGGAGGGGAGGGTGAGGGGAGGGGAGGGTGAGGAGATGGGAGGCTGAGAGGGAGGGGAGGGGCGATGGCTGGGGAGTTAAGATAAGACGGTACTTTCGTGTCACACTGCGTTTTTATAGAAATAATCATCTTTCTTGGAATGACGATCCATTGTCTCGGCAGTCGAGATCCGTGACCAGCAAAAGGGCACACTAATTAGTCTTTGATCAAGGCTAATTAGTCTTTGATCAAGGCCAATTTGGGAGCTAAAGCTAAACCCTATATGCAGTACGTCCTGATTTTTTGCAAAACCTTGAATAATATTTTGTGCATTGTCCTGTTGACAAATAAACAAAAACAGCAGAAGGTACACATCAGGAAGCAAATAAATGAACTGTGGAAGGAGTGAGGGGAGGTGAGATGGCGAGGGGGGTCGGGGGGGTGGAGAGGCTGAGGGGAGGTGGAGGCTGAGGGACGGGGGTGAGGGAGATGAGAGGGTGAGGGGTTTGGAGGGAGACAGGGAGGACTGTGACAGCCCTGGTTAGAATTGATTATCTCTCTCTCCCTCTCTGATGTTGCACAGACTGGTGTCTAATTAAATGAGGGGTGCATGGAGAGGGGGAGAGATGGGGGAGAGAGAGGGGAGAGGGAGGGGGAGAGAGAAACGTGCCTTGATAAAAGTACTTGATAAAAGTGAATTATTTAAATCCTGAATAATTGATTGAGCTGGTAGAACGACAAAACTGATTGACGGATCGTCTGATAAATAGATCGCTAGATAGTGCATATAGATAGATATAGTAGACAGGCAGGCCAGGTAACCATAAATAACCATAAAAAGGTGAGAGATACAGATACATGGATAGGTAGAGAGATAGAAAGAGAGCTAGACAGAATATACAACCGGTAGATAGATAGATAGATAGATAGATAGAAGAGGGATGGACGGCATAAATAAAGAGAATTCATAAACACGTCACGTGTAATGTTGTTTTTCATTACCAATTCCGCGCTCGATGTCACATGCTGTGCAAATGCGATGATTTAGCCGCCCTAAAAACAGCCGTGGACCCGGGGAGCGCGACTCTGAGTCTGACCTCTCCCCCCGCCCCCCTCCCTTGTCAAGGTCAGCCCCTTGTTTAGTTTTCACTGCGTTTCAAATGACTATGCAACCTTGGCACCTTCGCAGAATGCAACTCTCTATGGCGCGGCTCAATCACCTTTACGGCCGGCGGTATGACTACTGGGGGCCGGGGGCTAAGGGGAACAGCGGGGGGGCTTGTTGTTTGAGGTGTCCGGACGTTTAAGAGCATTGGGTGAGATGTTGTTTTGTAAGATGAAGCAGATTTACTCGCACACTCGGCATTACCTTTGTGTGTGTGTGTGTGTTTGTGTACGTGTGTGCGTGTATATATAATCTATATATATAACACCCTGTCATACTGTATTGCTTGCTTGCTTGCGGGTGTATTTGTGTGTGTGTGTGCGTGTGTGTGTGTAACGTGCATGTCTGTGTGTATGCGTGTTTGCATGCAAGAAGTCATCGCACACACAATGCTCCTCTTTTGTTTCACTCACTTTGACTCACACATAAAAGGAAGCCATTTCCCCCAATCCCAGAGGCCCACATCCCATTACTCTCTCTAATCGAATGTGTTTCCCTCACCTAGGTCTCAGTGTAACCCCCCCCCCCCCGACCCTCCCCTGGGGTTATAGCCTCCAGCAGTCTGGCGAACTTTTGTCCTGGTGAACTTGTGAACCCCAGCGTGGGCCTGCTCTCTACGGCCAAAATGAGATCTGGCCGGTGATAGACAGTGGTTGATCAGTGAGGGGAAATGGACCTGGCCCTGGTGTTTTGTGCCTCCCTCTCTATTTGTTATCGGTAATAACAGTCATCGGGGATGAGATTAGAGAAAGCATCTGCACAGCCGCTAATGGACAACAGAAGTCGCGGTGAAAGATGTTGTCGATTTGAAACGCCACTTTGTTTTTCCACGGAAGGATGTTTGCTTCCAGAAACTATAGAAGCCCGGTTGACGACAACGGCGAAAAACAACGGCGCAATTAAATCACTCGGAACCACGAGGGCTGTGTGACAAAGTCCCTCGGGCTTTGAAGACCCAAAAAAAAGGCGATAAGCGGGGAATCTTATGCAATGCGCTGAAACCCATCATCTACTGTTCCCATGTAACATCGAACACAAACAACCCGACAGATACCACGCCGACGACGCAGCCGTGCATTCGGCTCACACTGCGCGTACATTAGCCTAGCACGCAACACATTTCGAAGACGAGATTTGTTTGAATTAATTGAATTAATTACACTTGTTGTAATCCCCAGCAACCGGAATAGCGGTTAATCTCGACAGTGTTCAGTGCCAGAGCCCGATCGATTCAACAACACCAACGCGGCGGCCAAGCGGCCGCTGTGTCTGTGCACGGCGTGTGTGTCGATGTGTGTCTTTGTGTTTCTTTGTGTGTTTTCTCGGGATTCGAGGCCAGCCAGCCACAGTGAGACATAATGGGACTCATCAAAACAAGCTGCTCTAACAGGTACTCTGAGTAACACACCCAGTAAGTCAATCCATTTGAGTGACTCCTCCACAAAAGCCAACCATCTGCTACACAATGGCAGAAGCCTTTTGGTGTCCTGCCTCCCTTTCTTTTCTTTCCCTTCTCGTTTTTTTCACACGTCTAAAAAGGCAGAAGTTAATCCACTCTCCTCGGGCGGAATAATCATTAAAAAGTAAAGTGGATCAGGGGGCGGGCGAGAGGAACGTCCAGAGGATCTCCGGGCGGCGCCGGCGTCTGACCTCCGCATCCCCCCCACCCCCCCGTCACCACGCTGGACTGGGCCCGAGAGCCGCTGGAGCGGAACGCCACCAGCTGGGCATCCACACACCGGCTCCTGACCAACTCGGTAGAGGATGGACACCAACGATTCGCTGAAGAGATAAGCGAACATCGCTTCTGTGAGGAGAATATTCTGATGGGTGGTGTTAGTGGTTCCGACATTAGCTTCTAAAGTTGGAGGGTTTTAAAATGGGAAATGGTGGGAGCATTTATAGAGCGAAATGATTATGGGATGAGGTGGATGACTTTTACAATTATATAAAAACCCGCCAGGCAATTGTTTTAATGTGTTGCCTGCCATATGGCAAATCATCTGCCCTTGGCTGGCGGCAGGTGTTCGCTTTGACTCGCAGCTGAAAGTATCCAGGTTTGAACCCTAGATGTCTACGGTCGAACTGTCGGCCTCCCTGAGCAAGACGGCCCAACTCCCTTCACACTGCCCCCAATAAAAAGTCTCTAACACTCCCAGTAAGGCCCTTTGGATAACAGTGGGCGGTAAACGGGAAAGAAGCACCCTCACAAAAAGGAAAGGCCAAACTTTATCTCATCGCTAAAGATTCATGCTTTCCTGAGTCCTTCTCCGCTTGATCTCGTGCCATCCCAGATACGTAACCTTTTCCAGTGTTGGGAAACAAGGAGCGGGAGTCCAACATCATTCCAACCGCTGGTCCCCTCAGTGAGTGGGAACGAGCCAACCTTTCAGTCCTTTGTCATTACATTTACTAAGCCCTTGATATTGCCCTGGGATCTCTTCCTTGACAAAATCTATAATCTCCATTCAAAAGTAAAGCTAGACCTTAAATGCCATGGTTATTATTACTTCACGGCCGCTAATCTTGGATCCAGCAAGATTAGAGCAGAATTTCTGGGGGGGGGACCCAGGCAGAGCCTGGTGCTGTAAACCCCCAAAAATGTTAGGGGGTGGCTTTACACCTTGTTTACTGTTTTACCACGGAGATATTATACAGAAGATAACCTAAGGGTAGAGGAAGCTCAAAGGGGATTTCGCAGTGTTATTCTTCAATGGACGCTCCAAACGGTTGTTGATTTGAAACCTTAACAGACTCTCTTTTTCAGTTTAAGCTTTTTTTCAGTTTAAGCTTTTTTTCAGTTGACTAGCGCTAGGCTAAAAGCTAGTTCCTGGTCTCACCTGTTAATAGCCAATCGTGCGCTTACACATCCCCGTCATAATCAACCAGATTTATCGAAAACAAACGACGACGCAAAATAAAGCGAAACCGCCCCTTTAACCACGATCTGAACTCCTTTTGCTCTCACACTATAGTTTATTAATCTAAAGTCGGATTTGCAAGAATACACGACCATATCAACAACTGCACTCTCCGGATGCCTTGGCTCGGCAGATGCAGGCCGACCTTGCCTCGCCCACAGGGATCTTTAAACGTCTGTGAGCTACGATGTGTGACCACCACCTAGCACTAACCGAGAGGAGATGGAACTGTCTGTTGTGCGTCCTGGGAGATATCAAGGCAAGGGGTGAGAGAGAGAGTGAGGGAGAGAGAGAGAGAGCGTGTGAGAGAGGGAGAGGGAAAGGGAGAGAGAGAGAGAGAGAGAGAGAGAGAGAGTGAGAGCGCGTGAGAGAGGGAGAGGGAAAAGGAGAGAGAGAGAGGGAGAGCGAGATCTCAAGGCAATGAGACAGAAATAAAGAGAGAGGGAGAACTCAAGGCAAGGAGAGACAGACACAGAGCGAAGGAGGGAGGGAGAGAGAGAGTGAGGGAGGGTGATAGAATGGGAGGGAGAGGGAGATCTCAAGGAGAGAGACAGAGAGAGGGAGGGAGGGTGGAGTGAGGGAGGAAGAGAGATAAAGAGAGATATATCAGGGCAAATAAAGGCTAGCCCTGGTGGGTTATGAACTGCCAAGCTCCTCAGAATATCAAGGTAAACAATCCGACCGTGAGATACGAGCCAAGAGAGCTGTGGCGTCTCGACGCTCACCCCCGCCGTTTACCGCTAACGTTACTGAGGAGATGAAACAGCGGGAGGCGTGGCCTGCCCGGCCCGCTTTGGGGAACTGTCGTTGAGTTAGAACTCTTAGGCGGCGGAAAGAAAGGAACAAGAGAAGAAGAAAGGAGAGAGAATGGAGGTAGCGGGAAGGGAAATGTTACAGGGTTGCGTCAGGAGCAACGTTAGCGGGAGGGTGTCGTCCGTCTGTATCAATAAAGGTTACGTTGTTTTGGTTTTTCGTGGATGTCAGATGGTGTGTGCTGTAGGTGCTGCTCCACTCAGCCTCTTAATCTTCAAGGAGCTCTCCTTCCATTGTCTTGATTGTGTTGTTCTGTGTTCCAAGACTTGTCAACACGAGGGCTTTGGAGACGGCTGTGGGGTCAGCTGTCGCTGCTGATGACCGCCCTGCCGTCCCCGCTGTATTCAAACCGCCGTCGGCTTGTTGGCTGTCACAGAGCGTTTTGTTGCCAAATCATACTCACACGGGCTGGAGCCGTGTGATTCCCTTCGTATTTATTTGGTCTGCACATCAATCGTTTTTATTGTGGTAATGGATTATGAAAAACGTTACTTAACGTCTATGTCCTTTTGTTCTCTTCAATAATTTAAGATTAAATGTGATGTTTATTAGTCCCAGATGGGGAACGCGGGTGCCATAGCAGAAGTACAGGACATTAGGCACATTTGGAATTAAATATTGAAGACAGAAAGTTGGAATATGCACAAACGTACCACAAAATACAATATACCATAACACACTCATAAACACATATTATAGAGTTAGCTTCCCATGTAATAAAACTATAAGAATATAATCCTGAGCATTAACTTCCTTCCTTGTTCAGACCACGGTTTCTTCTCGGTGGCTCAGATCGCTAACTAGAGTTTAAGCGTTACTTAACCCACTGCTCCAGCAGAAACACGCTGTTGACAGACGGCCGTACTTTTCATTAAAAACACAATACCAAGATGGATGGGGTGACCTTTTGCGTGCCGTTATTACAGAGCATTACTCAAAAAGCACAGCAACCCCCAGAACCCTACCCCACCCACTCTCGGTCGCGCCTTGCTAGCTAGCTTCTAAAGGCGGCGTGGAAAACAGAACGGCGCGAGAGGAAGAGTTCTGCGTGATTGATGTGAAACATGTGAGGTTTCTCTGTAGTTGAGTTAAAGGGACACAGAGTTTGTAATTATCTGGGTGGTGGGGGGGTGTAGGGGGATTTACAGATTTATGGGTTATGTGGAAATCATGTATTTTTCGTGTCATGTACTGTATCGCGTGTGTGTTTGTGAGTGAGTGAGTGAGTGTGTGTTTGTGTGTATGTGTTTGTGCGTGTGCACGCATGTGTGTGTGCGTGTGTGTGTGTGTGTGGTGTACGTGCATGCATAGTCAGCTGTGACAGGCTGGATTTTATAACTCATACTGTTTACATAATTCCAGAAACTTGTTGGCTCCGAAGAGAAAGTGTGTAGACGAAGAACACGTTACAGAAATTGTACAAACTATAAGCAAATCTTTGAATTCCACACCAAAAGCAATTTCCCGCTCCAATATATCACTTAAAACTATACGCCCAAGGTGTTTTCGTACTTGGAGAATGTACGAAGAAAACCCTGCATTGAACAAGTTTGACACAAATATCAAACTGACGTTCACTACCTCACCCCCCCCCTTTCACCCCAAGCCTCCCTGTTGCCGTCTCCTTGGAAACACCTCTTCATTTAGAAAATAATTGAGAGAGTGCTGACTGCAATGAACCCTGAATGTATTTGTCAGCGAGTTGGTTAGCCTTTTCTTCACCCCCCCCGCCCCCTCCACACACAAACACACGCACACACACCCGTCTATTTGAGTTGATGCAATCATACTTTCCACCTCTTTGTCTGGGTGGAAAACTTCTGAAGCAGCACAATCTCCTGGGTGAACAAAGAGGATTAAGGAAGATTACTAAAGCACTCTTCCTTCTTTCGCCTCAGGAAATGAAGGGCTTCTTTTTTTTCCCTTTCTCTTTTCCTGATGCGTCTGGTTACAGCACAAACTAGCATCTAGCGTCTCGCACAGAAGAAACCGCAAACACTCCAGTTTTCTCTCCTAATACCGTCAACGTGTTGGTTCCCTCTCTTATCGACCGGGCGTTGATGGATGGACGATAAACGCGTCCGCTTCAGCGGTTAACTGACAGCTGTTCTGAGTTCCTCTGTTCTGACAGTCGAGTCACGCTCAGACGGTCGTCCATTAATTACTGTTTTTTTTAATTACCGACCAGCTACAAGGTTAGAGCACTTTGGCAGTTGGGAAGTCTACTGACTGACAAAGTGACAGTTATTTTCCATTGATCCATAATGGGGGGGGGGGGGACTGGATCTGTGAACTCCGTAGACGTTTCCATCTGTTGGCTCCTTCCTTCCGTCAAACCCTTTGAAATCCCAGATCAGCAGAGAAATTAGCCTACTTTAGAAGCAAAGGGGACTGGGGGTTGTGTGTGTGTGTGTGTGTGTGTGTGTTTGTGATTATCTGTGTGTGCTGTGCGTCAGCATGTATATGCGTGTCGGCGATGGAAGTTATGGAGGGAGAATTACGTCACCATCAGAACAGATTCTTGAGCATTTCTGTTTATCTCGTGATCCACAGTGGGGATGGAAAATATGGGACAGTCAATGTATGAACATCATATAAATTGATGTGTATTTAAGTAGTGTATAAGTGCCGTCGATTGCTGGATACTTAGGAAAAAGTGCTTACAGCCAGAAACGCTGGCTAGTATTCTGTGAGATTTTGCAGACCATGTAATGCGAAGTAAATCCATAGCAGTCAGGAAGATGCAAATGTTTAGGGGTGAGTGGTACACTTCAACGCATCATCATTTACCTGATATTTAGCAATATCTCAGAAGACTGTGGACGCAAGACAAGCTAAATGTCCTTTTTGCCTGCGCTGATGAATCGATCCCGTAACTCATTTCGAACACGTCCTAGGGTTATTTTATATACAGACGGTAGTGAAGCAATGCAGAGTACCAATGTATTGATTACATCCTCGCAGTCTACCGCTCATATTCCTGACTGGAGTGAACTTGAGTAACCTCGGAGCCAGAGATTTCGCAGGCATTCTCGAACCGTTCAATAAGGTTTGTGTACTGTGTGTGGTGTATTTAATGTGCACCACATGTTATATGTTCAATAGTGCTTTCATTATGTTATGGACAACCTTGTCGCGTGGGATTGACGTTTCCTTTGTGCACTTGGAACAATTGTATTGGATGACACAAAGAGGGATTTCGTTGGCGAGATGGAGTCGTTGATTTCAACAAAAAAGCCACTGAATTATGTCCTCCAAATGATTCTGGTGAATAGAGAAAGTCGGAGAGAGAGGAACAAAGAGTCGCAGAAAGAGAGCTGGAGAGAGAAAGAGAGAGAGAAAACAAGAGAGAGCGAAACCGAGAGACACAGCGAGAACAAGAGAGAGGAGGCTATATTATCCATTAACATGGATTTTAAAAGAGTTCGTTGCAGTCACCACTATCTCAAAATTAGATAATCGTGTGATTAAATTAATTCACAGATGGGGAATTATGTGTTATTGTTATCAGCACAATGCCGATGGGAATTCATGCGCCTGCACCTATGTGTTTGTGTGGGTGTGTTTTGTGCGTTTGTGTGTGTGTTTTCATAACAGTTAATGTGTGACACTTGCGATACAAGTAACTTAACAGAGGCGTTGATTCAAAGCGCTTTGCTCAAGGGCCTACAGGTAGGCCGCAGGCAGCGGGGATCTAACCAAGGACCTCTCAGCGGGGTGCCACACTAGAAGTCTCCCGCAACAAATCACTGGGGTTGAAAGCAAGCTGCCCTTGATGTGACTCAAACCGGCGACAACAACAACATCAACAACCCAAACACCACCGCAACGCAAGCACAGCGAAGGATTAGTTCATCAACGTCCTCCGTTCACTCCACTCAAATATCACTCGCCGCATTTCGGCGGCGCTCATGTCTTCGCTCCTTCCCTTGCTCTTCCTCTTCTTCAGGGGCGACGGGGGAGGAGGGGGTGGGGGAACGAGGGGGGGGAACGCATTCTGCGCGTCATTCTATTTCTCTTTGAATGCCGCTACGAGGCCGGCGCCGTCGCAGATGCACCAATTACGATTTCACATCCATGATTGCGTCGGATTCTCCTCGGAGACCGGCAGCTGTCTCGCCGCCGTCGATTGGATTTAGTTAACAGATATGAACCCCTGTGACTGGAGGAATTGTACTTTTTTTTATTGAGCTATTAAGCAACGCTGCCATTGATCTCCACGGTGTTGAAACGCACGCTGAAGAGCATGGCGGTGAAACTCCCAAGGCCTTCGAGTGCCGGGAGGTTCCAGGGGACGAAGAGATGTTACTGCCAGAGTTATGCTCCGGCAATCTAAAGTAGGGTCCCGTGAACTACTCTGACTACTGCAACTGCTTCACCTGAAATCCCCCAAAACAACAGTCGGTAAAGACGTTGTAACTCCCGGGAGGGGGGAAAGCAGAAAAACGATGCTGGTTCAATATCGGTTGTTTTTGTAATGAATTTGAACCACTTGAATTGTGTCCTCACTGCATCACAGTTCTTTTGTGATGCTGATGTGTTGATCCAATCAGACTTGCATTGCTTTCAGGGGCGTGTCTTGAATGAGCTGGTTTGGGGATTCTTGCGCCAGGATGCGTACATTGGGGATCTACTGGTTAAGGAGTTGGACTGGTAACCGGAGGGTGGCCGGTTCGAATCCCGACCGGTAGACAGAGAGAAAACGTGGACGGGGGGAGTAGTTGTGCAGCACTCTCCTACGTCCTCATCCACGGATGAGGTGCCCTTGAGCAAGGCACCTGAAACCCCCGTCTCCTCCCCGGGTGCTGCACTGCATCTGCCCACTGCCCCGGGTGTTCTGGTGTGCCCCCATGTGTTCACCGGCTCCAGGATGGGTTAAAAGCAGAGAAAAGAATTTCCCCCAAAAAGCGACAATAAAGGATAACTTAACCTTACTTCACTTTTTAGAACATTTGGTCCGAGTCTAAAAACCCTACACTTAGTGTAGGGGTTTTTTTTGTATAGTCCAGTCTTCGGGAAAAGGTTTCCAAAGTGCAGAGATCTGTGAACGACCAAATATGTTCTCCGGCTCGAAGCCCATCCTGTGGCGTGTACAATTAAAGATGCAATAGAAGGACAGCCCGTTCATAAGAGCTATTCCCATTTTGTCTAGAAATTAAAGTCTTTCTACAAAACCCACGGTGAAAAGAATCCATGTATTTCTCCAGTATTTTCTTCAAGGCGATATAAAATACTGTGAAGAAGGTACTCTGTTGGCATAAATGATGTCAATCATTACAACTCACCAGTTTATAGGGATGACCTGACCCATTACTGTACCTGGCAGATGGGCTAGCATTTGTGACTGTGTATGTGTGTGTGTGTGTGTGTGTGTGAGTATGTGTTTGTGCCTGTATGAATGTGTGTGACTGTATGAATGTGTGTGTGTGTGTGTGTGTGTGTGTGTGTGTGAGAGAGAGACTGAATGGATGTATGTGTGTGTATGTCTGTGTGTGAGAGAGAGCATTGGAGGGTAAATAAATTGTGTGTACGCAAGAGTCTGTTTGTTTATCTGCATGTATTTGTGTAAAAAGACAAATTGTGCTTATGAAAGAGGGTCTGTTTCATTATGTGCATGATTTTGTCTACAAAGATAGATGGTGTGTATGCAGGGGGTTGTTCCTTTCTGTGCATGTATTTGTGTAAAAAGATAGATTGGGTGTGTTCAAGGGTCTGTTTCCTTATGTTCCTGCATTTGTGTTAAAAGACAAATGGTGCACATGAAAGAGAGTCTGTTTCTTGGTGTTTTTGTGCAAAGATGAACTGTGTGTGTGTCTGAGACAGTGAGAGAGGCAGACCTTGGGTTTGTGTGTGTGCCGTTCCTTGTACGTGTAAATTATCTCGAGATGGACTGTGTGTGTGTGTGTGTATGTGCATGCGTATACGATGTGCACGTGTATGTGTATACGATGTGTATGTGCGCATGTGCCTGTGGGTGCCCAGCTGTGAGTAGATCAAGCGGCTCCTCTATTAATCCCACTACTGAAAAGCGACCCTTCTGTGATGGTGGGAGGCAATGCTGGGGGGAGAGGGAGACGGGGTGCGTCAGAAGATAAAGGGGGGGGGGGGTGCGTTAATGCAACGTCTCCAGCAGACAGCGGACCCCGTCCATGACCCGGCGTGAACACAACGTCCTCACTGATCATCTCCATAGCCGTACCATTCATCCACTAACACGGCGCCACCTTCCTCCTCGCTTGTCCTCGCACCCTTTTTGTTGTGCCTTGGAGGAAGACACCAACAATTTTGGGAGGGCGCTTGACCCTTGATTGGCCGGTCGGTTTGAAGGGGCGGAACGGGAAGCTCGACGGACCAATGGCTGACATCGAACACGAAACAGTTTGCAAAACGGACGTGAGGGAGCTCAACTGGTGAAAGCAACACAATTGGGAGTTAATGTTCGTCTGGGATTTATGAATTAAAGCAATTATTAGTTGTTTTTAAAGAAATTATCCTAGATTTATGTCATTAGGGAGTTAGGTTACCTTACTGTAGCGACAGCGATATATTGTTTTTCTGTCTTCTGACAAATGTACTTATTGTAAGGCGCTTTGGATGAAGTGTCTGCTAAATGCCCTGAATATAAATGTAAATGTTAGGGGTGCCTAGCTACAATGATGCCTAAAGAGGTAGCCATCACAGGTTCAAACCCTAAACCACAAAACAACCCTGGCCCCCCTACCCAATATTCTACCATTAACAACCATCATCTCTTCGCATTCAAACCAAAGTTCTTGGTGTCTTGGTTGGAGAGCGGGAAACAGCAGCACTACCAGCAGCAGTAATACCAGCAGCAGCAGTAATACCAGCAGCAGTAATACCAGCAGCAGCAGTAATACCAGCAGCAGTAATACCAGCAGCAGCAGTAATACCAGCAGCAGTAATACCAGCAGCAGCAGTAATACCAGCAGCAGTAATACCAGCAGCAGCAGTAATACCAGCAGCAGCAGCAGTAATACCAGCAGCAGTAATACCAGCAGCAGCAGCAGTAATACCAGCAGCAGCAGCAGTAATACCAGCAGCAGTAATACCAGCAGCAGCAGCAGTAATACCAGCAGCAGCAGCAGTAATACCAGCAGCAGTAATACCAGCAGCAGCAGTAATACCAGCAGCAGCAGTAATACCAGCAGCAGTAATACCAGCAGCAGCAGCAGTAATACCAGCAGCAGCAGTAATACCAGCAGCAGTAATACCAGCAGCAGCAGTAATACCAGCAGCAGTAATACCAGCAGCAGCAGTAATACCAGCAGCAGCAGTAATACCAGCAGCAGCAGCAGTAATACCAGCAGCAGCAGTAATACCAGCAGCAGCAGTAATACCAGCAGCAGTAATACCAGCAGCAGCAGCAGTAATACCAGCAGCAGTAATACCAGCAGCAGCAGTAATACCAGCAGCAGCAGTAATACCAGCAGCAGCAGCAGTAATACCAGCAGCAGCAGTAATACCAGCAGCAGTAATACCAGCAGCAGCAGTAATACCAGCAGCAGCAGTAATACCAGCAGCAGCAGTAATACCAGCAGCAGTAATACCAGCAGCAGCAGCAGTAATACCAGCAGCAGCAGTAATACCAGCAGCAGCAGCAGCCTATGTGTGTACGTTAATGCAGGGGGACGCTAGACTGCTGCGTGGAGGAGAAAGCACCTGGCCCCGGCTCTCAATCACACCCTTACACCCGGAGCTGCATCCCCGCCCGCCGCGGCTGAATTATAATGAGACGGAAGCTGCAGACTCAGCTCGCAGGCAGCAAACAAGACTTCCTCTATGCGTGTCCAAATACATACAGCAGGGAGAGAGGGAGAGGGAGGGGGGGAAAGGGGGGGAGGGAGAGGGAGAGGAGGAGAGAGTAGGGAGGGAGAGAGGGAGAGGGAGGGGGGGAGAGGGGGGGAGGGAGAGGGAGAGAGAGAGAGAGAGATAGAGGGAGGGGGGGAGAGGGGGGGCGAGAGAGAGGGATGAGGAGGAGAGAGGGGGGGGAGAGAGAGAGAGAGAGAGGGAGGGAGGGGGAGAGGGAGAGAGTAGGGGGAGGAAGAGAGGGGGGGAGAGAGAGAGGGAGAGGGAGGGGGGAGAGGGGGGGAGGGAGAGGGAGAGAGAGTAGGGAGGGAGAGGGAGAGAGGGGGTAGAGGGGGGGAGGGAGAGGGAGAGAGAGAGAGGGGGAGAGAGAGAGGGAGGGGGAGAGAGAGAGGGGGGAGAGAGAGAGGTAGGGGGAGAGAGAGAGGGGGGAGAGAGAGAGAGAGAGGGAGGGAGGGGGAGAGGGAGAGAGAGAGAGGGGGAGAGAGAGAGGGAGGGGGAGAGAGAGAGGGGGGAGAGAGAGAGGGAGGGGGAGAGAGAGAGGGGGGAGAGAGAGAGAGAGAGGGAGGGAGGGGGAGAGGGAGAGAGAGAGAGGGGGAGAGAGAGAGGGAGGGGGAGAGAGAGAGGGGGGAGAGAGAGAGGGAGGGGGAGAGAGAGAGGGGGGAGAGAGAGAGAGAGAGGGAGGGAGGGGGAGAGGGAGAGAGAGAGAGGGGGAGAGAGAGAGGGAGGGGGAGAGAGAGAGTGGGGGGGAGGAAGAGAGGGGGGAGAGAGAGAGGGATGAGGAGGAGAGAGGGGGGAGAGAGGGGGAGGGAGGGGGAGAGGGAGAGAGAGAGAGAGTAGGGGGGAGGAAGAGAGGGGGGGAGAGAGAGGGAGAAAGGGAGAGGGAGAGAGAGAGGGAGGGGGAGCGAGAGAGGGATGAGGAGGAGAGAGGGGGGAGAGAGAGAGAGAGAGGGAGGGAGGGAGGGGGGGCGAGAGAGAGATGAAGAGAGGGGGAGAGGGAGAGAGTAGGGAGGGAGAGGGACAGAGAGGGGGAGAGAGAGAGAGAGGGAGGGAGGGAGAGATAGAACACAGCCTAGGCTGTTGTGTATGAAAAGTTTTCTTTTTTTAATGCTCTGCTGCCTCGCCCTTCTTCAAACTGGGCTTGTCTCCCATTGCACCGTTCTGCAGAAACAGAAACCGTGTCATTCCGTATCCGTCAATTAATGTGTTTACCATGGTGCGAACGAGCGCTCTTACTCAAACCCCGTTTTGTGGGGCATGGGGTCCATCCCTCTTGGCTTATTTTAGCTCTGAAATTGAATTCCCCATTCCACTCTGACTACGTTCGCTGAATAGACGAATACAACATAAATTCTCGGGGAAGCGAGAACTCGTAAATATCCAAATCGAAAAAAAAAAAAAAAAACAGGGAAGCTTGTGCAGGCGGCAAATGATGAGGCTAAGATCACGCTGTCAGTCCGAGATGCGCTTCCCCCCCCCGGACGCAGTGAAAATACTCATCAATGCGTCCGCGTTCCCTGTTTATCGACGTGTTTATGCTTTAGATGAGGGTAATGTTGTCTCCAAGGAGCCATGTGCCGCTCCATAAACCAATGTACACACACTCACACACACGGTAGTTTAGAGAGACACACACACGTCCACACACACACAATACAAACATGATGATAAATATAATCGTCACATGCGGACACATATGTTGACACATACGCTTAGATGCACCTCGAACGTACATAGGGATACACACGGGATCATAACACACACACACACACACACACACACACACACACACACACACACACACACACACACACACACACACACAAACACACAGACACACACACACACACACACAGAACAGCAATGAAGCACTTACTTTGTCTTTTATCTCTCATGTGGGCCATATGAATCCCTGTTGTACACGTTTGCACACAATCACACACAAACTCACAGCAAGCACACACAGCCAGCACAAAAACACACACCACACACGAACAAACACATCTCCATCAAATGAAATTTCCACTTCCATATATCTTCCACTCGGGGAGCTCTATTAACATTTAATAGCGCCGGCGTCGTGAACAAAAGATAGATTTTCCAAACACTCTCCACAGATACATAGCCCGTTGTGTTCTCCCCCCCCCCTCGCTTTCTCTCTTCGCTGCCCTCTCCTAAAAGGTAGGGAAAAAAACAAAAGTGTGACACAACAGCGGCCTTCTGAAAGGCAGTTATGACCTGGAAAGGCTGCGTGATCAACTACATCGCATCGCGCCGGGAAACACATAGCTCTCCTGCGGTTGCATTAGCTTTTATGATCGCAGACACACACACGGTTATCACCGACAACCACTATGTGCCTGCTGCCGCGGCCCGAGAGAACAACACCAACACACGCCGGCCATTTTAGAACCGAAGAGCTTTCTCTCTCCAGTGTGTTCTAACAAAGACATTTTCGTTTTTCATTTTTGTTTATGGGGAAGGGGGTTGATGATAACCCAACCACAAAGATGGCAGGGATATGGAAAATGGCATCCACTTTCCTCCACACACACAAACACAGACACACACAAACACACACACACAGACACACACACTTACACAGACACAGACACACACACACACACAGACACACACACACACACACACACACACACACACACACACACACACACACACACAAATCAAAGTTTGATCTGATTTCCCAGAGCCAGGTGGGTGCGGTGGAACAAACCTGTTTTGGGGTCGACGGAGAAGTATGGCTGTCCCTGTAGGATACTGTAGACGATCCGGGCGCTGTTGCCGTAGGTGGGGTCGTCTGCGTCGGTGGCCGTTATCTGAATCACCGAGGTCCCTGGGAGGACAGAGAGACAGCAGCGTTAGCAGGATTAGGACCCTGCAATGATACAGCTGTGTTACAGTGAAGGTTTGATTCAAAACAGTTCATTTAGTCAACGTTGTGGATCTGTTGTGAATGGTAGAGTTTAAAAGTAGGAATTATCACGAGAAAATGTACAACCATGACTCATCCTGAGAGCTATCTAGAATCAATGCTCAATTAAACTAGAGTGGTCTTACAATAAAACGAACCACAAATGAATTGGCCATTACATTAATGTGCATCCATGTGTATAACAATGGCTTTGTCACATCAGGGGTATCCGTTTTCAGTATATCAGGAAGCCCACGGTGTGACAGATACACCGTTGTCTGCACAACACAGCCACTGATGAACGAGTGAAACGGCAGCAGATGCATGGGTATCTCTCCCTCTCATCCCGCTCATCTTGTTTGGTGTGCGGCGGTGCACACACACACACAAACACACACACACACACACACACACACACACACACACACACACACACACACACACACACACACACACACACACACACACAGGCAAACCCACACACACACAAACAGACACACACAGGCACACACACCCAGGCACACGACACACACAAACAGAGTATTTTTCTCTTTTCATTACCAGTCCAGTCCCCATACATCATCCTATCCTTGCCGCCCCCGTCGCCTCCCATCCCCTTCTATCACCTCACACTGCCTTCCATCCATCCGCTGCCACTGTCCCGTGTTGACTTATCGCCAGGGGCAGCACACATAATGCACTTCTAAAAAGTCAAGGCTGGCATTCTGAAATAGGATTACGCACGGAGCACCCTCTTCATTCTCTCCCCCTGTACGGAAATAAAAAGTACCCCAGCACTCCGACAAAGGCGCGATTACTTTTTATGGGTCACAGTCAGCACGGAGAGTCCTAGGACACGCCCAGGGTTTGGGGCGTTAAGTCCTGCCTTGTTGTCGTTGCATTTTCACTTTAGTAAGGAGAAGCAGTGTTTTGGAAAGAATAGCTGTTGTTATTCTCGGAGGTGATTCTTAATGAGTTGCAGGGTTATGTTTTGAAAAATATATTTTTTTCACCTGATAACCCCCAAGGTTTTCCCTTTTGCACTTCAAACACATTTTTTAGTTTGACATATCTCCATATTTAAATGTGCAAGCAAGTAGGAAAAAGCTAAGCTGTTCCATTCAAGGCACAATAGATTGATGAACTCTGTTTGGTCTGTCAAATGTCAGAAGTAATTTTCCTTTGAAAAATGTATTTGAAAGGCAGATGGGACTTTTGCAAAAAAAAAGTCGAAATGGATTTTGTTCTCTGAAGAGCAACCTAAATCTGTCTTGATAACCACTCTTCTAAAAGCGTGTGAGTGAGTATTTTCCACAAAAAGAGTAACCTCCTTGAAATCGTACCTGTGCCTGGTTGAAATTGTACCCATGTCTGTCTAATCAATTTCCAGACCGAAGAAAAGAACATCACAGGCAATTAGCCGCCACCTAGCCAGACAGCTGGTCCGCCCGGCGGGCTTGGAAGCCTCGCTATCGACTAACGCTCGGGGATTAGTGTTCTGGCGGCCGTTGGGGAGAGGGCAGGAGGGTGGTTCTGGGGTAGCAGAGGGTCGGCTGCTGCTGCCGGGGCTGAGATAGTTTCCTTCGTGGGAACGACCTGAATCTGACCGCGAACGCAGAACGAAATGAAGCTAGCCGACATGTGGAAGCTTAGCGTGTGGCTGACCAAAAGTGAAGGCGGTGGGGGAAGGCGGTGATTAAAATAGTGCAAACTAGTGAGTGTCAATGTCATGGAAGCATCAAAATAGTCAAACTATACTTCGATGTTTATACATTTGTGCTAGCTCCCTTGATTCTTTTGCCAATGTTAAATCGAAATTCTCCCATGTTAGCCCTTTGTGAAAGGCGCTCAAAGAATAAAGTTATTATTATGATAATTATCTAGTTCCCAGTAGGAGAACTTGTTAAAACTATTTCCTGCATTTGGCTTTGAAACGTACAACCAAGATGGCAAAACATTACAACCCCCCCCCCACCAGCGGAGCTAGCCAATGAGGCTGATTCCTTAAGTAAGGCTCATCGCTGTTCCCGCTCTGAGCTTGATGGCCGAGCAGACAGCAGGTAGTTAGGGCTGCTGCAGACATGACAGCGCAGACTCCCCGGCTGAAGAGGAATTACTTTAATAAGCGTTTGTAAAAGGAGGAGAAGGAAGGGAGAAAACCCTAATTATCTTCCCCTTCACAGCCTTTCACTTCCCCTGGGTCATCACTGGTGATGGATAACGTCTGGGAAACAAACGCAGAAGTTTGCAGGTGACCCCCGCTAAGGTGCTGAATGAGCATCTGGTTAGTTGCGAGCGATCAACATGTCGATATGGTAGATAAGGTGTTGTGTGGAACACGTTCTTGCCAGGTAATTACCCGCTAAAGGCACATGATGTCTGCAGATAATGTACAGGTCTTTAATTCAGGATTATTTTATCTTTATCAAAATAGGATATAGAATGATTGGATATGATAATAAAAGCACACAACACACACGCATATAGGGGGTAAGGGGGGGCGGGTGTGTCGTTAGGATGTAGTTAATTCGACTCCTAGCCGAAAGGTTCTTGGTTCAAACCCCGATAGCCCCTACCTACCTTTAGACAGCCTTAAGCAAGACAGCCCGACAAACAGCCTGCTCCGTAATGACATGCACCTGAACCTTAATAACATTAAGTTGATTTGGATAAAAATAATCTGCCAAATGACGAAATAGCAGATAAAATAAAGACCTGTTTACCGACTAAGACCGGTGATGTTGCCCGCCAAAGTTGCACATCTGATGACTACGCCGGCTGCATCTGGCCGAGTATTAAGTCTTTAGAAAGAGGGGGCCTAAAGGTCTGTTGAGGTTTGTGTATTTAATTGATTTGTGTGGATCCGCATCTTTTTGCTTCCAGAAACGGTTAACTTGCTAATTCCCTTATTCAATTGGGGCCATTAAGTCCCTGCATTCGTATCCACAACTTATGCATTAAGTCGAGGTCAACGGAAACAGGGAAAACGCTTGCTTCAGACTGGACGCTGCCAGCAGTCTGAAACCCTACCCTCCATATATCCCAGGTTTAATCAGCCTTAATCAGAGGTTTAGCTCAACGTGGGGCCAACGCACATATGTTTTCATAAGAATCCTTCTGAAAACCGCAAAGCGTGATGCTATTGGGGCCATTGCACTTGCAACGCGCACAAGTACTCCCAATTCAACGGACCGTGAAAAGAGGAGCTTTTGTTCAGCAGGCCTAAAACAGAATGATAGAAGACAGAAAGGGAACATGAATAGTGCAGAAAGAAGCTGGCTTTGCTCACAGGAAGAAGGGTATACCATGAGTAACACTCTCCAGAGGACTTGGATTTAGGCCTTCCCTTCACTCTGTGATGAAAGACAGAATCCAGCTTTTGACAGCCATAGTTCCATAGGGACACTATATATATATATATATATATATATATATATATATATATAAAAAATATATATATATATATATATATATATATATATATATATATATATATATATATATATATATATATATATATATATATATATATATATATATATACCTGGCCAACTGGGGGGAACCATCACCGAACAAGGAAATAATACAAGGGAATAAAATGGACATAACTAGCTTGCTTAAGAACACAATTCCCTAGAAGGCCTTCCCGTAGAGAGGACGTTTTTACGATGGAGATTTATGTGTTCCTGTGATCCTGATTCTATTCTATCAATGATATATTGCACGGATTTAAGGCCTATCGGGTGGTTTTGTGAGAATGGTTTCACACACATGGAACAATGAAGAGACAATGGTTCTGCCGGAGATATCACCACTTTATCGTTGGGCCGTTGAGCTAATAAAGAACGACTAAATGCTATAAATGACATCAAATGAAACAGCAGCACAACAGGAAAGGGATAGCTCTCAGCTTACAATGCACAAAAACACAACATAAACCGAAGCAGGCTCCATGCCCAAACCCAACACTGTGGAGCCAGGCGTTCCACCGCTGCCAGCAGAAGGAATCAGCCTTCTGGAAGTCAAGTTCAGAATGCCTTCGCAGCTTCACTCACCCACTTCAGACATCTCCGGCACCGACACTACAAAGGGTCCTTCTGGAAATTTGGGGGCATTGTCATTGATGTCTTGTACTTTGATGATGAATTCCGATTTTGGTTCCAGCGCTTCCTCCGTGTAGCGGTCCAGAGCCTGAGCGTGGAGAACGTAGTGCGACTTCCTCTCCCGATCCAGGCTCTTCGCGGCGTGAATATCTCCCGTGACTTCGTCGATGATAAAAATAGTCCCCGCGCCTTCGCCGCTCAAGATGTACCTGACGGAGCCGTCGCCTTTGTCTGAGTTGGAGTGGAGCTGTGGGAGGAGAGAAGAGACAGAATCAGAGGGGAAGGAATCTTAGGGAAAACACAAAGCAAGGCCCCTTAATGGGTTCATGACCGCTAAGCACATCATACGGTGGTTACAGGCCAAGGGGTTGTCAGCGTCTCAGGTGAACAGAACCATACTGTATTCTGTACACCCGTGATTGGGCAGCCAGGAGAGAGCAGAGAAAGTGCACGAGGAAGAGCAGACAGCCGCAGAAAGCCGCAGACAGCTTAGAGGCCCCATGTGATGGTGTTTTTCTTGCCGGGCGTACATTGAATACCGGTCTATTCTCAGTAAAGCGGGTTGGACAAATCTTCTTATTTCCACTCTCCCTTAAAGGTCTGCACCAGTTGGTGGAATACGGGAATGTGGAAAGGCTGATTTATGTTTCTGCAGTAAAGCCTCCATGGGCACCATGCTGTAGGACTTTACAACTGTGTTGTGGCGGTTGTAGTTCTACGTTTAGTTACATTTTCAAAGAGCTGTACGTTAGCTAACATCGGTCACTTTTGGCTCTAGAGAACCCCGGCGCTATTCGATGCACTAGTACAAATCTTTAGAGTCTGTTGTAAAGGAAGAGGATTCGAAGGTCGCACCGTCTAATATTCAGCCTCATCATCTGCATGGGGAATGCATCCATTCCGTTTGCATCATGGGAAAAGTATGTGTGGAATGTGTACATTCAACAGAGATAAACACGATGGGTTGGGCCGGGTTTGGATTGAGTGAGTCAAATCAAAATTAATAAATAATAAATAATACGAGTAAACACACGCTGGGAAATAATGAGGAATATTCTCAGCACCCCAACAGTTCCCTCACTTGTCAGTGAATCTGCAGACCTATCAGTTCAGCACCGCAGGAGAGCGGACAGCTCCCCTCCTTTTACAGGAAATCATTCCAAAGGAACTGTTCTCCTGGGTCTCCCTCCCAGAACACACCGCATACGTCTAACTGGTATCGCCAGCGATGTAACATTGCGAAGTTACATCGCTTACATCATTTTCTCTCTCTAAAGTCTCCCCGCATCAAGATCGTCTGACAAGGATTGTTTATTTTTATGCGTAGTGCATTGATCCACTTCCACTCATTTAGTAATTAATTGGTCCATACACTTGCGTCTTTGAAATTAATACAAATGCATTATGTTTTGTGCTGCTTTTAATTAAATCGGGAGAATAACAAAAGAAAGCCAAAGAAAAAAAAAAAAGCCAGTTGTTCCGGCGTAAGAGATACGAAAAAAATAGCAAACGCCATGCCAAACTTTGAATTTTCAAAACTCAAGGGAATTAATTTTCACAAAATTGCTGCATTCCTACTTCGACACCTTGTGCGTGGTGCTTGTGTCCCATTGACGAGGCTAATGTCGCCTTCCATGAGGGAGCCGCTGGTCCCAAGGAGACGCATGGGAGATGCGTGGTTGTCACCATGCATAGCTGAGGGCTCTGGTGCCCACGATGCAGATGTTGACACATTCACGTGTACGTTACGCAGCAGCCAGCAGAAAACCCTGACAGGAACAACACCCAGTTCTCCAGAGTACCTTAAGCTCAATTAGTACGGCAGCACGTTGTTCATTTATCCATGCATTCACTCCTCCAGTTGTAAAATGTTCGATGCATGCCCACATCCATGCATGCACTCATTCATGCATTCACTCTCTTTAATTCACCCATTGAATCCCTTATCCATGTACTCAGTGATGAATGCATTAATTTACCCATGCACTCATTCAAACATTCACTCATTGATGCAGTAAAAATCATTCCTTTTAATATTTGAACTCCATGAACCTACACAATTGTCATTATAATGAGCTTGCTCCTTGTTTCTGGGCTATTATTTGGCTGATTCAGGGTTCAGACTCACACTTGAAGCACTTTGCAATCACAGCCCTGTCTGACTTTAACATGCAAGAAATTAAAGGGTTGAACATGCTTATTAGTCAAATGGGCAGAGCACTGAAACAGAAACAACAACACAAATTAGACTGAAGACACGACCCCAGTAAACAAACAGCCGCAAGCCCACGCACACGCACACACACACGAAAACAAAGTAGTGCCCAGTCACAACCAGCTACACGCAGACCTGCACATTCTCTCTCACCCATACACGGACATACACACGCACACACACACACACACACACACACACACACACACACACACACACACACACACACACACACACACACACACACTCACACGATTTAACAAGCTTCACGGTGGAGGTGCTATGATCTAATCAAAACTTGGTCAGGAAATGAATTCCCAATTAGAGGGCTGCTTTTTGATTGCAGTCCTGTCTCTTGATGAGAGCGAACTGTCCTTTCTGTGGTAAATACCAAGCCAGCAGTAATTAGGTGACAAGTCAAAGATCCAATTTAATCTGCTGCTTAATCAGTTGCTAAAACACTGCAAGATGAAGAACCACTCCCAAATCCTGGATTAAATAAAGCTTATATCACACCATGGACAAACATAATATCTTTGTGTTATTGTATAATAATTAATTTGAAGATGTATGCAAAAAAGTGCAGAGTGGCAGTCAAATCACTTCGGCATTACTTTGACATTTATAATATCTGTTGATTATATAAACACATTATTACACATGATTACACATTAAATCATGTGTTTGTATATACTTTTTTGCAGTTTAAAGATTCTTTAATTTTCTTATTTCACAATTCGGTTAGGGACAAAGAACACTGTATCTTATCATCATATGAACATCTAAACCCGGTCTATACCTCAACGCAGTGTGTATCTTATCATCATATAAACATCTAAACCCGGTCTATACCTCAACGCAGTGTGTATCTTATCGTAAACATCTCAACCCGGTCTATATCTCAATGCAGTGTGTATCTTATCATCATATAAACATCTAAACCCGGTCTATATCTCAACGCAGTGTGTATCTTATCATCATATAAACATCTAAACCCGGTCTATATCTCAACGCAGTGTGTATCTTATCATAAACATCTAAACCCGGTCTATATCTCAACGCAGTGTGTATCTTATCATAAACATCTCAACCCGATCTATACCTCAACGCAGTGTGTATCTTATCATAAACATCTAAACCCGGTCTATATCTCAACGCAGTGTGTATCTTATCATCATATAAACATCTAAACCCGGTCTATATCTCAACGCAGTGTGTATCTTATCATCATATAAACATCTAAACCCGGTCTATATCTCAACGCAGTGTGTATCTTATCATCATATAAACATCTAAACCTGGTCTATACCTCAACGCAGTGTGTATCTTATCATAAACATCTAAACCCGGTCTATATCTCAACGCAGTGTGTATCTTATCATAAACATCTCAACCCGGTCTATATCTCAACGCAGTGTGTATCTTATCATAAACATCTAAACCCGGTCTATATCTCAACGCAGTGTGTATCTTATCATAAACATCTCAACCCGGTCTATATCTCAACGCAGTGTGTATCTTATCATAAAAATCTAAACCTGGTCTATATTTCAACGCAGTGTGTATCTTATCATAAACATCTAAACCCGGTCTATATCTCAACACAGTGTGTATCTTATCATAAACATCTCAACCCGGTCTGTACCTCAACGCAGTGTGTATCTTATCATAAACATCTCAACCCGGTCTGTACCTCAACACAGACAGACCCTCCTCAGACCCAGGGAGAGTTAATCTTCCCTGCTGGGTCCTGCTACGAGGATAGCCCTCACCCCGCTCCACCCTGCGTCTGGGGGAGGACTTCTCCACGCTGGCACAAACATTTAATCCAGCCCCCGGTTGTGGCGCTAATTTAGCCATTGACTTGCAGCGGGCGATATATCATGCTCGGCTGGGGGGGGGGTCCACTGGGTGTGTGTTGACTAGTGGCCCGGCAGGACGGCCCCGGTACTAAAGTGGTCAACATGGGGTCCCGGGTCATTAGGGGAACATGTAGCGCTGATCACACAGATACGCTATAGGGCGGAGCGACCACGGGGACAGAGGGGAGGGGAGGCCTCAGTGGAGGGGAGGGCCTTGGGAGAGGAGGGGAGGGAGGTCCCGGAGGGAGGGAGGGAGGGCCTGGGGGGAGGGAGGGAGGGGGGTGAGGGGGGGGGGGTAGAGATGGAGGTAGTCGGATGTTTGCAGAGGTACAGATACTTGTCTAGATCTATAGATGAGTATAGTAGGATGGATGGATGGATATAGATGTATGCTTCAATATTCAGAGATATAGTTGGATCCATATCGATTTATATATATATATGGATGGGTAGATAGATACTTAGGTAGATAGAAAGACAAATAAAGCCCTGTAACAAAACATAGATACAGTCAATCAGATCAATTATTTGACAGGTACAAGGAAACTTTAAGGATTGACACCGTGAGATGGATGGATGTACTGATTCAGACAGAAAAATGTCTTGATATAGACCATTCAACCATATTTGTATGAATATAAATGTGCTGTATGAATTATTATTTTCACTGGATTTCATCCAAAGTAAAATTCATAACTATGAACCATGCCATTCCGGTATGTTATGACTCAATCCCATCTGTTTCCAATTAATAAACCAAATTACTGCGGTTGACGACATGACTTCTGTCATGTGCGTTCACAGAAAGGCCCCTCTATTTCTGCGGAAGCTGTCCCTAATGGTCCATATTTAAATCCTGCCATATTCTATTCAGAGATCATTAAGTTTGATCGCGCAGGCCAAAAATTCCATGACTCCCTGACCCTGGTGTTGCTTTTAAAAAGTCAAATTAATCATACAAGGGCCTTAAGAGACGTTTAACACGTATCATTCACAGCACTCTGTGGCTAACTGTAGCAAAGAAAATGGCCGCCACCCAGTTGTAACCGACCCCCCCCTCCGCGCGCACACGGAGCAAACAATAAAAATCAAACCCATCTGATGCAGAATGATTGCTGACGGCAGTTACGACTCCATTAGCCCCCGAAGGAGGAAATGATGAACCTCTGCAACTGTGTGATCGTAAATGTGCCCTTCCAACAAAGACCCACACAAACACACCACACACACACACACACACACACAGCCACCTTGTTATTTTCCCTTCTACAGAGGGAGGATGGGATAAAGCGAGGGATCCAGGCTGATCTTTCTTACTCTATAGGGGGGGCTTTGTGGAGGGCTATTCGGAACGGATGATTCACCAAGAGCCCGAGGAAAACGCAGCATTTGGTCGGAAGCTCAGAGGGACGGGGGTGAGTTTACTGCGGAGAGAGAGCGGTAAAGTCCACCCGTGCCAGTTCAAACCTCTGCAAACAGATTTCATTAAAAGTCCCCCCGAGTTGATCCACAGGAGGGGAGAAAACAACCCAAATATGCTACTAACTGCATCGGTGGATTGGGGTGGCCATCCAATTTTCTCGAAAGCCCAAAGCCACAAAGAGGCAATTATTGGATGTCAGTTGGCGTTCATTTGAAATAGTTGGTAATAATTCGGTAATAATTCTTGCCATGCGCATTTAGGGTAATAGTTGGAGGATTTCTTGCTAAACCCTCTAACTTGTGTCAGTATAAGAAAAGGCGTAAAGTAATGGTGTCAAACCTGTTCTGATTTGGATTGTGAATGTACTGGAGTATTACGATTAGTTAGACCTACTACAGTAGAGCTACACTGATTCACGATGGAAAGAAATTTAAAGAAAAAAGGAAATGTGGAGAGCACTGAGATATGAGTATTAAAATCCAATTATTAACATGAGAGTATTGTTACCATCGTATTGTATCATAATTCATATTAAGGGAGTTTGAAAGCCGATGTTTTGGAGAATAATGATAATTTCAGTTGAACAAAAAAAATGTGTACGCCTATAGATAATGTTCCCTTTCAACTCTAGTCAAATATAAACAACTGGAAAGTAGCGCACTCGAGCGCTCAACGTATTCAATGTCAACAATTCATACCATTTCTCAAATAGGTTTGATGAAAAAGTTACAAACCTAATCTAAGCTACTTTCTCACGTTCGAGACGTTGCTAGTGTACTCAATCATGAATAGAAGCTTTCTACTGGAAATGTTTAGGAGAGAAAACACACAAAGAGCAAATGGAGTGCTTTGCACGGTAAAGTGTCTTGCCAAAGGGTACACACACATACAGTATATTGGAGAACCGATGCACTGGGGAATACACCTAGCAACCATTCTCCACTTGCCCAAGGTCCATTTTAACCCTCCGAGCTCCAACCTTGTGATAAATTATTAGGTACTTCTTCCTTTTTAGCAGGTTGTTTGTATACGATACATTTCTACAATATCAGAGGGATAATAAAAAGTTATAGGTTGGTCAGCAATCTCCATCTCAATCTCAACGTCGGAGGGGAAGAAGATTCAACGATTGCAGCGGTTAAACGTCTGTCAGAAGGAGAAGCCGTAGAAGTACACGGTTACGCTTTCATACTTCCCATCTCTGCAGTAATCAAATAATCCTGGGAGAAACATTCAGGACATATACGCCACGCAAGCACAAAGGAATTTATTACAGAGGCATCCCCTTTTTGCCTTGGGCAGCCAGCCTGCCAGTGTAGAAACACGAACAGCTTGTTAAAGGAGGTGGAGGTGGAGGTGGTGGAGGAGGAGGAGGAGGAGGAGGAGGAGGAGGAGGAGGAGGTGGAGGAGGTGATGGAGGAGGAGAGAGTAAGAGGAGGTGGTTTGGTGCTGTCGAGGGGGCACTAAGGGTGGGCCTTAGTGGATGATTAGTACCTTGGCGTGGTATTTGCAATTACCAAAGGGGTTGGTGGTGTGTGTTTCTGATTAATTCTACCCCTCTCTCCTCCTCACCCCCCCCCCCCCCCCCCCCCCTTTATTTTTTCAAGAGGACTTAATCACTTTTTTTTCTCTTGGCGTCACCGAGGGGCCTTTGATTGTCTGATTATTGGCCCGTTGTCGCCCTGCAGAGTCGCGTGCGTCCCTCTTTTCTTCCCACAATTGATTTGTAACGGTCATGGGAGGCCCTGATGATGGAGTGTGCGCCGCGGCTAATGGCCATACATCAGCCGCCTGTGATTAGGGGCGTGATCCAGACGCCGTCGGCACAGCGGCGGCGGCTAGCGCGCTAACCGGCCCGCCCTAATAGTTGTCCTCTGCGGTGACTTCTAGCGAAGGGGGGGGGGGGGGGGGGGGGGGGGGGGGGGGAACGAGGAAATGAAATGATTCATCTTCGCCAAGCGGGACGGTTGGCTTCTTGATGTACAGTAATGAGATTATTAAAGTCCGGGATCCACTATAGGGGCAGTCGTGTGTGGTTAGGGGGGGAGTCTTTGGTACCCCATGAAGGCTGGTTAATGATTCAGATATGAAAGCGGTGGCTGATCAAGATTAGAAGACATAGATGTAGAACTTTTATTTCTTTATTTGTTTTGTGTGCTCGGTAAATACAGGCAGCTTCTTTGATCTCTTCTGAAGTGTGATGCTAATGAGAGCTAACATTTAACCACACGTAAGAGGAGAAGGAACTTTGGCTCCGTGATTAATGCTTGCGGTAGAAATGAACCCGTAGAATGTGATTTGTAATGGTTGAATCGATGGTGATTACATTCCAATCTGGCCCAAAGCTCTGACTGTGTTTCCCCGGTTATTTTCGGCGGTTTGTTTTGGATATATTAGCGTTTTCTCTGATAGTGTGACCTTATCCAGAAGTATATTTCTTCCTTCCTTCACGTGACCGGATTATCAATACGATGGTATACTTTAATACATATTATTTACCTCAAGGATGAATATTCCAAACACACACACGAGTCCAAACACACACACGCATACACAAAACGCACACATCTAGTCCATCTCCCCTAGTGCCGAAATTATCCTAGGTTTGTAATTGACCACCTTAAAATTCATATTAAGGTTCTTCATTAACACGATGAAAGTCTTCCATGTCATCAAACGCCAAGAAAAGTCAGGTAAATTGTATTTATATATAAATGAAAATAATATCCTTAACCACAGTTTACAATGCTGCCTCACATTCCCCCATTCATGCACACATTCACACACCGACGGCGGAGTCAACCACTTAAGGCGAAAGCAAGCTGGTCAGGAGCAGTCAGGGTGAGGCGTCTCGCTCAGGGACACCTGGACACTACGCTAGGAGGAGCCGGGGATTGAACTGTCAACCTTCCGGTTACCAGCCAACCTGCTCTACCTCCTGAGCCACATAGCGCACCTTTCCTGTTCTCCTACTTCCATTCAGTCATGGAAGTTCAGTCACTCAATACCAGCCGTCGTCCGATTTTGTCACGGTGGCGACGGCGGCCATTTTTAGCATGCATAAATAAAACATGTCGGAAACCTTAAATAGGGGGCCTGTCAGTTTCGCACCAGCAAAACGATAGGACATGACCGCACAGAGGGCCTGAACTCCCGTACTCTCTCACAGCCCCCCCCCCCGGGTTCTCCCAACACACTCGGTTTAACGGCGGTTAGCTTTCCCTGACCCAGAAAAGCGGTCGGGTTTAGTCGGTTTTCCACAACGGCGCTGGGAGAGGCGGCGGCTGTTAAACCGTCACCGCAGCCTTCGCTGATTGCGAGTGTCATCACACGACGCAGAAGCAGGCAGGGTAGCACGTTGTGTTGTATTAGACACGGAGCAGTCACGCAGAGGGGATTACCCTGTCTTTTCCCACCCAAAACCACGGGCCTGAAATCACATCAGATGGAGCGCAGTGTGTTTGCGCTACACACTGTGTGGGCTCTCTTCTAAAAATTGCAACCGCAGAGTGCGGCGGACGCACGCCAGCAGCGAGCGCTCTCGCTCGCGGCTGACGTCGGCGCGGTCTCAGACGCGGCTGATTGACAGCGAGACATTCACACCTCCCATGGAGACGGTAGGCTGTCTCCCGTCTCCCCGCAGGGTGTCTGGACAGGCCCTGTCCCCGTGCCAGCGCTACCCCTCTCGCTCGCTCGCGTCGGGCTGTCATTCTCCCCAAATGTGGGCCCCTCCCTCCCCCTCCTGTCCGCTTCCCGTCCGCCATCGCATGAAGGGTGTCACTGGGGATTATGGGATACCTCAGAGGGATTAAAAACGTTCTCGACAGGTCGGCTCCATTTGCTCGTTTCCCAGAAGTCCCTGGGAAGTCCCACACAGACGGACCCGTATCTGTGTGTTGTGTGTTTTTTTGTGCGTCTCGTTTGCTCGCGTCTTGTTCGGAGACGATGGCGACCGAGGCGCCCGGGTTCATGCGCTCACCTTGCCGCCTGTTTCTCTTAGAGGTCATTCACTCATTTCTTTTGCTTCTGTGTGGCAACCAGCCTCGTTGTGTTCTGTTTTGAATGAGTTCGAGTGTGTGAAGGTGTCTCTCATTTCCTGCCAGAGAGGAAACTGGCAGCAATGAATCATCAGCTCTGGTTGATGATGTCCTTGGTTTATTATTTTTCCTTTTCTGATGATGTCCACAGTTTTAAAATCAAGGGTAATAAAAGAGAGAGAGAGAGCGAGAGAGCGAGAGAGAGAGAGAGAGAGAGAGAGAGAGAGAGAGCGAGAGAGAGAGAGAGAGAGAAAGAGAGAGAGAGAGACTCCTCCACTCCTCTCCCACTAATTCTCTCGCCTCGCTCCCGTTGTCTAATTAAGGGTCATTCCGTCTTGCGGCCGCATCGGAACAGAGCAGAGCCGTCCTAGCCTGCGTAATTAAATGTTTCCCTGCGCCCGCTGTCATGGGACACCGTCTTTAAACTTGCTTTAAAACTGTGTTGACTGTGTTTCGCTTTACAAGGGGCTTTGTTATCATCCCGGATTAGATACTGCTGTTTATGTTGTTTTCTGCGCATCAACAGAACACATTAATCCCCCTGCTGAGACTCTCCGCCGCACCACCACCACCACCACCACCACCACCGCCACCACCACCACCACCCCCACCACCACCACCGCCGCCACCACCACCACCACCGCCACCGCCACCGCCACCACCGCCACCGCCACCGCCACCACCACCACCACGTTCCTCTCAACCAATAACAGCAGCTACTCTGCCAACCTCCACCAGCTTCAACTACAAATAAGCATAAATTTGTTTAATTTGCTCCACCTGCCACAACCTTCCATGAGAAAGACCACCACCCCGTTCTTCTCCAACCACCATCACCTTTGTAGCCCTCCCCAACCCCCGCCTTAATCTCCAACCAAAACCCAAACAAATCCTCTCCAAACAACCATCTCTGACAAACCCTTACCCTTACTCCAAACCTCCGTCAACCCCAACCCCCATCACCATAACTCCAACCACCATAACCCCCAACCCCACCACCGTAACCCCCATCTCCATACCTCTCAACCCCATCACCTCCACCAATACTTTCATCTCTAACAAGCACCACATTTATCTCGAGTCACCTCCACCCCCTTTACCTCCATGCATCACCACAAACATCGTCAACAACCAACACCGCTCTTATGCCTAACCACCATCAGCCCCACCTCCAACCATCAATTCTCCCCCATCTCCAACCATCATCCCCACCGCCATTTTGAACCATCACCACCTCCATCTCAAACCATAAACAACCCCCATCATTGTCACCACATCTTGAAACCACTTTCACTATCATCTCTGTCAAACTCCATCGTCGTGTCCCACCAACACAGTCTGCATCCTCCACCACCAACCTCATAGCTAACCACAGGACATAAAGCACATGTAAGCAATGCATGAACCCACCATAGCTGGAGGCAGACACACAGCCAACCCTTCAACAAGCAAGGACTTCAGAGACAGCGTGTCTATGTGTGTCAATATTGTATATAATCCATGGGAGTAATTACCCTTTCATGCAATTAGCACACTGATAAACTGCCATTATGCAGAGAACAGCACTTCCCCAATACTCTCCCTCAGGGATACTTGTGTGTACACGCTTTTCTGTATAAATACTATGGAAAACACTTTGCTGGCATTGGGGATTGCATGATTCACTCATGCGTATAATGGTTGTGTAAAAAAAGAGCCGGCACAAAAAACAACAAACAAAATAAAACCCATGTTGCTCCAATAAATGCTCTCCAAACGAACTTCATCTTTCACTCAATTCGTTCACACCGCAGCATCCTTCATGACTCAGGCTCTGTTCTCCATCTGATGGGAGGGGATTTGAAAAGGACGTAACTGGGGAGGGTATCGAATTATAACCCCGTCTGTCTGTCGGTCTGTCTCACACTTTCTACTTTACCGCCCATCATGGGTTCTTCCCTTTTCCCGCTTTGAATCGTCTCATTGTGGAACCCAGACATATGTGCAGGCAGACAAGCTATCCACCTCCCCTCACTCTCTTTCTCCACAAAGGGCGGTCAGGGCAGGGGGTGATGGGCGGGGGTGGATTAGCCTGCCTGAGTGCCTGGAATAATGATCACTGCAGTGGAGAAACACATTTTCACATTTCAGGAGATAAGGGCCAGGCAATCTGCAAGCGGACGACTTAACTAGGTCCCTGTGGCTTATTTTGGCAGAAAAGTCACCAGCGACTAGTGACAACTATTCAGGCGTATAATGCCTGCACGTGTACAGTACAGGACCAGCACATACCCCCTGGGGAACTATAAAAGAACAGACCTGGAATAATTGGGTTTCTGGTATTACCCAACCTTCCGCAATGAAATGCCCAACTGTTTATTTTCCTTTTGCTAGCTTTCTCACAAGTATAGCCGGTCTGGCGGGCTGCAGATATATTGCTTTCTCTCCCCACCATTGTTTTGTCAGGAGCCCATTAAAACAATTCACAGAGGCTGTCGCCGTAGCTTTGGGTCGGGCAGTGGGATTCATCCTCGGAATTAGGTCGGCCAGTGCCGCGTTTCCTTGGAGTCATGCGGGACGCGGACGGACCTTCCATGCAAAGTACCTTCCTTCCATGCAAATCGTCCGGAACGTCTGAGAGCAAAACATCCCCTCTGGCGGTCTCTTGAAGTGATGTACAGCCCTGTGCCGCGGCTATAATGTGTTTTTAGACAATAACGGGAGGCGCACAGCGATGGTGGCACCGCTCTCTTATCGGACAAAACATGCAAGGTGAGGCTTACAAAGAAAAAAAAACTGAAACAAAACGCTTTTATGAAATATGTGCATTATGGTACATTTGCATTATACCGGGCTTTAGGAACTTGTTATGGAATGGTAAGTTCTTAAGAATATTAAATTGGGAGCCATGAAGCAGCCGGATGTTTGTAGCCGGAGCCACACTGCGCTCTAACCATGGAGACTCACTTTTCACAGGGCGAAGAAAAAAAAAAAGAGAATCTATTTATACTCTTCAAGGGTAGGTGGACACACAGGGCTATTTTCCCCTGGAAACCTAATCTACTTAAATGGGGCCAAGTTCCTCAGAGTAGCAAGCGCGCTTTGGCTAGTTGTATAATGACGCAGAATATGTATGTAAACTCATTAAACGTGGAGCAACACAGCTCAGTCATCTCGGAGGGTGAAAGAAAAACACCCAGCACAAATTAGATATGGATTTCCGCATCTGAGGGCGAAAAAACCCCTGCTTATAACGCATTGTTATTCCGCCTTGAAAGACACATGTGTTTTCCCGCCATAACAGCCGGCCTCAGCGGGAAGTAGAACGGCAGAGAACCCAATTAAACCGGGTTCAAGGCATGTGTTTCATTTTTACAACAGTATCGACGGGAACAAATCCCGACGCAAACAAAAGACATAGAAATCGTTCCCTCACCTTTCCCACGTACTGCGAGTCCGGCCCTATGTGTTCTTCTAAAACAAAGAACTGGTTCCAGATCCATCCGCGCTTGGGTCTGTGGTGCACCTCCGTCTGCCCGTTGGCCAGCCGCGTCCCGTTCCTGGAGGGCACCTTGGCGGGCGGGGGGTGGTGGTGGCTGGCCCCGTAGCACCTCTGGATGAAACAGAGGCACACCAGAAAGGGTGGCAGGTATCCCCGGGAGCTGCTAGCTATCCTCATGGTGCTCTCCTAGGCTCCTCGTAGTAAACCTCCGTAGATCTCCACCCTGCCACCGACGCTGGCGGGACCGCTGCCACTAGCCACTGCTGCAGCCTCGGGCCGGGGTCGGGCGGTGCTGGTGGAGGTGGAGGTGGTGGAGGTGAAGGTGGAGGTGGTGGTGGACACACCAAAAAACTCCCTAAATCCAAATGGGGAAAGGAGGGGAGCAGGCGGATCCTATCCTATGTCTCATGGCCGCTGAGGAGGGTCGTCGCTGAGGCAGGACGAGAGGGAGGAAAGTGCGGAGGAGAAGGTGGAATTCATTTACATCGTGGAGTTGTCCCGGGTTGGTAGAACCGAGCGGGGAAGGGCCCTCTTTCGTGCGGCGTTACCATGCAGGGGAGTTCATCGCGGCGGCCATTTTGTATCTCCTGAGAATTAGAAGAAGGAAAAAAGAGACGGTTATTCTTTATTTATTCTTCAAACTTTAAAAACTATAACTCTATTTCGCTTGCCCTGAAATTCGAGTTCATTAAAAAAACGGCTTGCATTTCAAAAACCTTTTTTCATTTTGGTTTGAACTCACATTATCTCAATGAAAATCCGACACAAAATGTCTCATTGTCAACGGTGCGGTGAGAAAGGTTGTCGGCGAGGTAACTGTGAGAAGGATTGTCAAATAGGGTCAGGGCCCTGTGTTGACACAAGGCCATCGACTTTGCCTCAAAAGAAGAGTGGGTTTTCATAGAAAAGATCAATACAAAATCGTTTTGGTTTCCTTTGCTCGGGCATGTTCACACAGTTGTATCCTCTTGGCCTGGTGAGTAATGGAGTAACAGGAATAAAGAGTAACTGAAAACGATTGTTTTAACATTCGCTGTTATAATGACAGACATTAACTTCCCAAAACCATAGAGACTAAAGGCGTTGAGATAGTGTGCAGAACATAAATAAATTGACGAATAAAGATTGTACAAATACAGGGAAGTGCGTGCCAGGAATATAAACCGCATTGGTGGTGGTTTTAGTACTTGACATTGCAAACCTGAATGTCTGCATACCTGTGGGCCTGCCATTTGATTTGGCTTTTGAGTATTTTGTGCAGAGCTGGGAATATTGACTTGTTTAGTCTGACTCTAAGGTCAAACACTGAATCCAAATGGGATTTAATGTGCCACTGTTGCTTCTCCCCTCATTATTTTCACCCAGGGATTTGAATCACCTTTACTAATATAATCAATACTAGCGCTAATAGTACTACATGGAACAAAGCAACATACTACATAGTACCAGTACTACTAATACATCTTTTAGTACGACTTTCAACAATATTACCTCTTATGTCAATAGAAATACCGGTACACTGTTTGCAGGAACCAGAAATCCCTGGTGGGTTCCTTACATGTACATTTTATTTTTGTTATTGACGACACATTAAAGACTATTCTGACGACAAAAAAATAAATAGATGTATGTATGGATAAAAATAAAAATAAGGAATTCAATTTGACATCCATGAGCAGTGCTAGTATGCAAAGCACGCGCTGGTGGGGAATTATTTAGAGGGAGACACACATCTTTTGATATTTAAAACAGGGATATGGAAAGTAGCAGGCTTCAGAAGAGAGAGAGGAGCCCCCCATCTCGGTACATACCATATGACACCATCACAGACGATACGCTAACACCAGTCTTAAACACAGTTTTAACTGTCACTCACTTTGCCATCCTGTCCTATTTATTTCTCTCTCTCAGTACGCTGTACCTATAAGGAAAAGGGATACGCTAGGAAATTGCTAATCCATGTTTGTTGTTTTCTTTAATATCCTAAAATGCAAATGTACCAGCTCAAGCTGTACTTGACTACGCTGGTGTTGGCTTGAAAGGGGTAGGCTGTGGAGGGATTTGTTATACCTTTGCCCAGCCAATAGAAAAGCAGACAATGGCTTTCAAATTACAGTGGATTAAGACAGGGAGGGTTGAATACTGTTGAAACGTAAAAACATTTGTAATCTCAGACGGGCTTCTCATCTGCATAGGTGCCGCTGTGAAAGCCTGCCGCTCCAATCCTCCATTATCCCCGGCACAAAACCGCAAAGCTGCACAAAGACTATAACCGTAGTTCGACTACCGTGGCGTGGGTCGCAGGAGGAGGAATCAAGCAAAGAAACAAACAGTTCACAGTTTGTTTGCCGAGTTTATCATTCTTCCAAAACCGGAGTTTTGAGGATTTGTTTGTGATCCTACTGCTTTCAAGGGCTACATCAATGAGGTACTTGTAATTTTGGTAACAGTTGGTCTCACCGCTTGTTCACATTTTCACCCTCTCCTGGGCTGGCATTGTCTCGCCGCCTCGTTATCCCTGCGATTTAAAGTGGAATCCATTTTAAGACAGCCTTAATAAAATAGAGGGAAAAAAAGATCAACAGCATCTGGCTGTGTCATGTGAATCATTTCCCCTGCAGTTTACGACCGACGGTGCTGTTCTGCGAAGCGTAATGCTCTCAGCACATTTTTATGTCGGAGCACAGATGTTCCTAGCGTGTGGCTGTGTAGGTGATTAATGTATATAAATATATATATACCCGCATATTCAGCATGCGAGTAGGCCATTTAGCGGGTTGCCGTTCAACCACTGTCTCACAATGCTGTGGCTGTGGACGTATATCAGCATGGTTGGACACAGTGGGGCTCGTACCCCCAGCCGAGTGAATGTTCTATCAAATTAAGCTGGGAGCAGTAGAGGGTTTGAAAACCAAACGGGTGAGACAAAGATGGAACGGGACGGATGGAGGGAGACGAGGAGAGGGGAGACATTAACCGCAGTCTATCCCTTAATGGCGATATGTTTTTGGACTCCCCGCTGAATTCGATTTCACAGCCCCAGACCTCTGGCTGTTGACTAACACCCGATAGCCGAGGGAGCCGGGGGGGTCAGCGGCCTATCAGAGAGCAGCCCGTCAAACCTGCCCGACTAACACTCCTCCGTTGTAGAAGACCGCTGCCTGCCAAACTGTCTCTTGACCTTTGACCTCTCGCCCTTAATGGAAAAACAAACTAACAACCAGGAATGAAGACACAAGCACTTTTCTCTCTCTCGCTGCGTCTCTGTAGTGGCTGCCTTTGGTGTCAGTCCATTCTGGAGAATGCAAAGTTGTGCATTGTTGTATTTATGTATTTAATTACCGTACAGGTTTTGAAGATAAGAAATCGATTGTTGAAGAAAGGAGCGAAAGAACAAACAGGGAACGGCGATGTGTGTCTACGTGAAACAAACAAGCAAATGCCACTAATTGCCTGGAACCAGGTGGAAGACATTATCAAAGACGTATTGGTTTCCCCTAATGTCTTATTAAAGGAATTATCCCGGATCGATCGCGTCCAGACTTGAACCTGGCAGCAATATAGCACGTGGTTTGAACCTTGCTTATGATTGCATATTGTTCAAAGCTAGCTCCCGGTGCCAAAGAAAATTATAATTTCACTCATAAGCAAAAACAGCTTATGGACCACAGAAAAAGTGAATTGCTGTCTTAAAGTCTGGTACTGCAGTGCCAGAGCTACATAATTGTAGGGTAGCAAAGTTCTAAAATGGTTTCTAAGGGGTAGGTTAAAGTAGTTGGGGTGCTTGCCGAAAGGTTCTGGGTTTGAACCCCAATCCCTAATAAAGGCAACTCCTAAATGCCTGCGTGGTAATACAATGTGTTTTTTTGGGTGATATCTATCAGTTGATTCCATTGTTTGGAGAGTGAGGAGATTATACAACGCTGTGCCCAAGCAGTGTGTGAGCTTAGCCATACAATCGCAGAGACCACAAAACAGTTGCCAGCGTTTTCTGTGCTTAAAGTCAAACAAACAGCGATATCGCACCGGCAACGGCATTCAGCTAGCGAGCTAACAGCCAAGGTTTGTTTGACCGAGAGGATATCTCTGTTTATCCTTTATTCCCTCAAAGAGCGATACACTAATCCGCCACATGCTGTTCGGCCAGGAATTCCCCCTACGTCGAAGGATACTCAGGACTGGAGTCGCCCGGCGCAAACACGCTAACACTTTATTTATTGACAGTTGGAGCCCAGGGTTTGAGTTCCCTTATTAACCGATGCATTATTAACCAGCAAAATAAAAACTAATCGGATGACAACAACATTTAGATCGAAACTTCACATACAATTATCCTGGAAGTATTCTTTTAATTTCCATCGCACGCCTTTCAAATTCATAATTGGTATCTTCCCGGCTGCGATCGACATTCACATGCATAGCCAGCCGGCCGCAGATGAAAGCCCAGGGTTGGATACGGCTGCAGTGGGTGGACAGGAAACACGGCCGGGGTTATCTAATAATAATGACCTGGCTCCACTGATAACACCTCTCCTTCACTCTTCCTCCTCAACTCAGAGCCATGATCCGCCCCACATCAAACCGTCTGTCTGTCTCCCCCTCCCCTGCACTCCGCATTCCTCCTCCACCGCACTCCCTCTCCATTTTAGGTTTTTCTGGGGGGGTTTCTGTTTAGAACCAAACCGAGTATGTTTGGAGGTTGAAAATAGCAGGATTGTTGAGGGTAAATGTGAGTTTATTCGTTGGGGTGAGTAATTAAAGGTAATGGCTCGGCTATCAAGCGAGTTGATGTTGAGAGAGAGCCACAGGGGGACTCCAAACATTTTTATGTACGCAGGCTGGAAAATTGAAGAATCGACAATCTACAAGATGGAGCCTCAGCTACGCGGCTTAACAGAACGCACCGAGCATCTGAATATCCTGACACAAGCGTCGACAGACACACACGCAAAAAAAAAGTAGACAGAATGAACACCCACAGAAAAAGTAACACATACCTTAAACACACACACACACACACACGACACACACACAAACATACAGCAACACACAAACACACACACACACACAAACGTCTGCATCTGAGTAGCAACACATGCACACCCATTAATATATAACTACACAAACTCAACCAAACAAACAGACATACACCGACACAAACAAACAGACACACACGCGTCTACATCTGAATAGCAAAAAACACACACACACACACACATAAATATATAACAACACAAGTTCAACAAAACAAATAGACAGACACAAACGCACACAGACACACATACGTCTGCATCTGAACAGCAACATAAACAAATCCAAACACAAGCTCAACAAATCAAACAGACAGACACAAACACAAACACACACGGACACAAGAGACACAACCCGGATCAGAACATGGAAGGACCTTGCATTTGAATTCTCTCCCAACACTCGTGTATAATTACAGCCAATCAACAGAGGGTTTTAAACACAGATTAGACCTGCTGCTAATTAGAGCCATAGCTGTAATGACTCCCAACGATTCACATGCACACGCTGGCGTGTCACTCACACACACACACACACACACACACACACCCTCCCACCTCCTCCACCTAAAGTCAACAGTGTCTTGCCCTTCATATCTCTCTCTCTCTCTCTCTCTCTCTCCCCTTCAGTCTCTCTTTCTCTCTCTCTCTCTTTAAGTCTCTCTCACTCTCTCTCTCTCTCCCCCCCGCAGTCTCTCTCTCTCTCTCTCTCTCTCTCTCTCTCTCTCTCTCTCTCTCTCTCTCTCTCTCTCTCTCTCTCTCTCTCTCTCTCTCTCTCTCTCTCTCTCTCTCTCGCCATCTGTCCTGACCGCCCGGCCAATCACCATCCCCGCTCTCTCCTCTCAGCCAACCGGTAAGTATGCTGACTGACTTGTGTCGCTGCCGCCGCCAAGAGGGGGAGGCAGTTTGTTTGGATTGATTGGGTAATAGAAAACAAATTAGGAAGGAAGAGGCTTGTTGAGCTTTCTAGTGTTGTCCTTTCCATTCCTTCCTTCCTAACTTCCTCTCCCGCCTTTTGACATTCTCCACTTTCTTCCTGCTTACTTTCCTACCTATCATTTTATCCCACCTAGCCTCCTTACCTCTCAACCGCCTCCTTCCCTACAACCCTTAATACCCTTATCCCTTTCTCTCCTTGATTCCTCCAATTCCACCTCCCCAGTTCCCTCACCCACCCCCCCCTCCCTCTCCCATCCCTTCCTCCTGTGCCTCTCTCCCACCCTTCAGCAATGTGGCCTCCCTCTTTTCATCCTTGCTTCCTCCAATTCTATCTCCCCCCTTCACCCTGTCCCTTCAGCGGTGTGTCAGACCTGGACCACTACATATTGTGTCACAGTCTCTATATGTTGTTTGGCTCGGTACTAGGTGGGGGGGGGGGGGGGGGGGCTTGGCAGAGGCTGGGGTGAGCCCCATCTGTTGTAGCATTTAATGGCTGCTAGAGGGAAGCCAGCAAGGTGCAGACAGCCTCCATCTGCTGGCCACTGAGGGGGGATAAAACAAGCATCCACTCCCATCACTATCACCGGCGCTATCCCCCTCATCCATCTCTCTTCATGGCTCACCATCACCATCGCTGGGTCTCTCTCTCTCTCTCTCTCTCTCTCCTCGATGTATGTGCATACGTCTGCCCCTCCCTCTCTCCATCCCTCCCTTTATCTGTCTCCCTCCTCTCTCCGTCGTTTTCACTGCGTCTCTCTTCCGTTGCCATCCCTGCCTTTGTAAATCTATCCCTCTTTTTCACTCTCTTTTTTTGCATCTCGATTCAAAATGTTTTAATGGCATGAGAGTGGCTTGAATAATAGCATAAAAACACAATCGCATAGTGAGGCAATAAAAAAACAACCACAAAGCAATACGAAAGAACGTGAATTATATATCTAATTAAACAGACTGTCAACAAATGATCACTTATTCTATGATATTATGTCACATATCGTACTGCAAGCGTGGACACGCATTCTCTCTCTCTCTCTCTCCCCCCCCCATTGCTTCCATTACTCCCTACCTTTTTTTATTCCTAGTGTCCAGGTACTACCAACCCTTCTTTTCTACATCCTACCTGCCTAACTTCCATTCATTCATTCATTTATTCATTCATTGCTTCCTCCGTTCCTCTTTCTCTCTCTCTCTTTCCATCTACCCCAGCCACCCTCAGAGACAAACACGTGAAGAGTTACACAAACGCACAATGAATCAAAGTGTGCTGAGAGACAGTAGAAATGGGGAAAAGCCAAGGACGGCGTCTATTGATGCAGATCCCACAAAGGCAGGAACACAAAGAACCATCCCAGGGGCAGAGACGGGGGGACTTGATGAACCGCGCGGATGCAGGTGACCCTGATCACAAATACACACACACAGACACACACTGACACACAAAAGGTGACGCACATTTCTCGGGGGCACAGGGAAAACCAGCAGTGCAAAGGGTTCCTACCCTCCCATCATCCTACCTACTTACAAACCTGCCTTCCTTCGTTCATTCCTACCTCGCTTCCTCCTACCTTCCCCCCTTCCTGTGTTCACTTCCTTACTCCCTACCTACACCTCCCTTCTTCCACTGTCTCTCTCTTCCCTCCTTCATTCCTCCCTCCTTTCCTACCTCCCTTTTCACAACATGATGGCTCTAACCCCTCTTCTGCCTCCATGCAGCAAACCAAACCGATTTCAGAGAGCTTCGGTGAGGGAGAGAGAGATGGGGAGAAAGAGAGAGAGAGAGAGACAGTGTTAGGGAGAGAGACAGTGTGAGGGAGAGAGAAAGAGAGATAGTGTGAGGGAGAGAGAAAGAGAGAGACAGTGTGAGGGAGAGAGAGAAAGACAATGTGAGGGAGAGAGAGAGAGAGAGAGAGGGAGAGAGTAAAAAAGACAGTGTGAGGAAGAGAGAGAGAGAGAGAGAGAGAGAGAGAGAGAGCGAGAGAGAGAGAGAGAGAGAGAGAGAGAGAAGGGGGGGGAGAGAGAGAGGGGGGAGAGAGAGAGAGAGGGGGAGAGAGAGAGTGAAGGGGGAGACAGAGAGAGAGAGAGAGAAAGAGAGAGAGGGGGAGAGAGAGAGAGAGAGAGAGCGAGGGGGAGAGAGAGCCAGGGGGAGAGAGAGAGACAGAGCGAGGGGTGGGGAGAAGGGACACGCTCCATACCTCGATCTTCCCAACTGCCTGGGCTATTCCCATTAGCATTTCACACACAGATTAGCTGGCCTGCTGGCTGGCAGGTAGGTCCCCCCCAACGAGAGGATGAAGAGGGGAGGATTGGGATGGGGTGGGGGGGGACATCCATCCTTGAGCTCTGGTCCTCAAAGGCCCGCAGAGACACTCGGGGTGGGAGGGGGGGGCTGATAAATAACAAGGTACCACTGAACTCTACGGGTCAGCTACACAGAGAGCGAGAGCGAGAGAGAGAGAGCGAGCGAGAGAGAGAGAGAGAGAGAGAGAGCGAGCGAGACAGAGAGAGAGAGAGAGAGAGAGAGAGAGAGAGAGAGAGAGAGCGAGAGAGAGAGAGAGAGAGAGCGAGAGAGACAGAGAGAGAGAGAGAGAGAGAGAGAGCGAGCGAGTGACAGAGAGAGAGAGAGCGAGAGAGAGAGAGAGAGAGAGAGAGCGAGCGAGAGACAGAGAGAGCGAGAGAGAGAGAGAGAGAGCGAGAGAGAGAGCGAGAGAGAGAGAGAGAGAGAGAGAGAGCGAGAGAGAGAGAGAGAGAGAGAGAGAGAGAGAGAGAGAGAAGAGGAGCACTTTAGAGCGAGATCAATTGCATAAGAATGCTTAATTTGCGACAGGGAATAGCAGTGTTTGTTACCTAAGCCGTGCATCAGGGTTAGTGGCCCTTAATGAAATATGTCCACTTGACAAGAAATCCTGCTCTGATTGATCGGCCTATCATCGATTAACTATTCATTCAAAACTTTTTTCATTTTGCATATGAATTCCTCTATGGTTACTGATGCAGTGAATATGGATCACATCCTATTGATGCAAGGTTTTGTAAAATTGATGTATGTAAATGTAGCTAATTAATCATTGATAAGGTAATTAACCATTAAGCATTGATTAACTAATTAGCCTGTTCAGTATTCGTTAAATGCTAACTATTAGCTCGCCGCTAGTTCATCATGAGTGGTGGGTGCATCGTGTTACAGTTTGCCGGGGGGGGGGGCACAGGTACGAAGAGGAGGAGGCGAGAGATGAAGAGGGGGCAGGAGCAGAACGCTAAGCCTCATGGGTAATGTGTGGACAGTGCCTCAAGGCTCACCTTCTCATCCACCGCGATATGCCAATCAATACCGGACAGCCGGCCCCGCCTCGCTCCCCGTCTCCCTGCGTCTCTCTCCCCTCTCTGGCCGCCTGACTTCCTGTGTCTCTCTCCCCTCTCTCACTCCCTGTCTCCCTGCGTCTCTCTCCCCTCTCTGGCCGCCTGACTTCCTGTGTCTCTCTCCCCTCTCTCGCTCCCTGTCTCCCTGCATCTCTCTCCCCTCTCTGGCCCCCTGTCTCCCTGCGTCTCTCTCCCCTCTCTGGCCGCCTGACTTCCTGTGTCTCTCTCCCCTCTCTCACTCCCTGTCTCCCTGCGTCTCTCTCCCCTCTCTCGCTCCCTGTCTCCCTGCGTCTCTCTCCCCTCTCTGGCCCCCTGTCTCCCTGCGTCTCTCTCCCCTCTCTGGCCGCCTGACTTCCTGTGTCTCTCTCCCCTCTCTCGCTCCCTGTCTCCCTGCGTCTCTCCCCCCTCTCTGGCCCCCTGTCTTCCTGTGTCTCTCTCCCCTCTCTCACTCCCTGTCTCCCTGTATCTCTCCCCCCTCTCTCTCGCCCCCTCTCCTCCACCCCTTACCATGAAACATTGGCATGGTCCAATTAGCATCTTGCTAATCTCTCTCTCTCGCTCCGGTTCTCTCGTCCCGGAGCGAGGAGGGAGGGAGCGAGGAGGGATGCAGCGAGGAGAGAAGGAGCTAGGAGAGAGGGAGCGAGGCTGACAGGCCTGCCGCTCTAACGTTCAATCAGATCACTGCAGTGCATCTACTCTCCGTCTCCTGACCGAAGAAGAGGGCAGGCTTCCCCTTCGCTAAACCTTGGCTCTTTTGTAACACGCGGCGTGTCAGAAGAAATCCGTCCTTCTCTGGTTTCCATGACAACGACACGACTCATAGACTGTGCCGGCATTTCCGAACGTGGAGTTCTTAGCGGCTTATTTCGTGTTGCATACACCGCCGGTTCAAAATGTCAATATGTTGTTTAAATAGAAGCTCAACGAGCACGGCGCGCTGACTCGGAAAAAGACACAACTTTTGTCTGGATTGTTTCTAGGAAAAGTCTTTCTTGTTTTTTTTGAGACTGTTTTGCTCGTGCTCTTTTGGAGTTTCGCTTCTCATGGGGGAAATGCTTGGTTTTTCTGGGCCTGTGTTATTGTCGTCAGATCGCAGCAGAGAAGGCTGCTGTTGACTGAAACATCGAACCGAAATGGAAAAGGGCTTTGGATGCTTTCATTGGGAAAATAATTCTCAATGGTTGAATCCAAATGGTTTCGGTGAAAACATTGACTTCATTGACATTGAATCATACCCATTTTTAAAAGATTTGTATATGTCTTGCTGACATGACAAGACCATGTATGGTTTCCATCATATGTACAAATGTGTGGTTGCCATCACATTCACATCTACCTCGTTCTTGTTGACTGTAGATGCTCATAGGTGACATAATCGTATTGCCATCACACACATACATGTGGTTGTGAATACATCGACTGAGCATAAGCCACAATCATATGTTATGTTACTTATGTGCGTCCGCTGTCACGCACCTCCACTCAGCAAACTGAGTCTGACCTGGCTCTCAGTGACAGACCCTCACCCCCCCAAAGACACAGGAACAGGAAACGTACAGGGGGGAAATGGTAAATGGTGAATGTACTGCACTTATATAACGCTAACCAGTGGCCACTCAAAGCACTGACGGTGGTGTCAACCCCTCGAGGCGACAGCCAGCTCGTCAGGAGCAGTCAGGGTGAGGCGTCTCGCTCAGGGACACCTCGACACTCCGGGGATGGAACCAGCAACCCTCCGGTGAGCAGCCAACCTGCTCCGCCTCCTGAGCCGCGTGCCGCCCTTGGTACACAGAGAACAGCGAGCGAGTGTGCCTAGGCGGACAAAAACGAAAAATTGTTAAGAGAAAATAAACCCGAAAAAGACGAGAAAGCCTCCGAATTGTGTCCAGGAGGCAGAGCGGGCCGACCGGCTGGAGGAGGGGGAAACCAAACGCTTCTGAGAGGAAGCCCTCAGGACTCTGAGCACAAAAGTGCACCGATTACATAATGATAATTCCCTCCTTAAGAGCTCCTTAAAAAGGGGAAAGTCAGTGAGCAAACACTTCCAAATACACATGGGGAGGACAATCCCCTAATGGGGCATTAAGTATTCATGCAATGCATTGCCAGTCAAATGGCTGTGGTTTTATTTTGCTCTTTTCCTTTTTTCGCCTTTTATTTCCATCATCTGCAAATAGGCCTTTCTATTAAAACCAGACTGCTGGCCAACTATATACAGAGAATGAATCATCTGTCGGCCTTCGCCGTGGTTGGCTCTCTACATGTTTTATCTTGGATCACGCGTTGAAGGACTTCTGTTCTTATTTTCCTGAAAAAGGTTCACCCTCCATTCCGAGGGAGAACGCAGCGTAGCTGCGATGAGAAGCCAACCTATGATGTTGTTTTCAATCCCATTTAGCCGACAAAAGTAAAACGGGAGACGTGTGAGGGTAAGATCTCCATGGCGGAGGACCCATTTTGTGACACGTCCTTCTCGGAGAAGAAAAAACCGAAGGAAGCGGCCAGAGCGACAAACACTCGAGCGCACTCATACTCCGCCCTCTCACATAGGTGCCGGGTTGTTCTGGAGAACAAGAACAGGGTTTGCCTTCCATTTGTCTCTGCCAGCGAGGCGAGCGGGGAAGGGGGATGAATCACCACAATGTTCCCCCTCACCCCGCTCCCAGTTGTCGGAGAGAACCAGGGGGTGCTTGGACACCGCAGTGTTCCCATTGTGAGCTCCTAAAGACACAATTACAAGACACAACGGCGAAGAGGAATGAGGAGGGAGGGCGGCTACAGGGGGGAAAAGGGAATGAGACACCGACAGGCCCGGGCCCGGCGCTAGTCGGAGCCTGGAGGAGAGGATAGTTGGGTGGTGAAATTATCTGGGATTTAATGCACACTCCTGACACATAGTTTACTAATATAATAGCTGCTTTTTATGATTTACTTCATTATTGTGCCAAGTAATGGAAGTTCTTGCACCATTTTAACACATAATTGCCGAAAAACGCAATTGCCTTTTTATGAACCTTACTTTTTTGACAGTATGCTCAGTGGTTAATATTACGAAAATTGGTTAATAACCTAGTATATTTAATAACCCGGTAATGATGTTTGTGACATTTTTCATAACCATGCCCTACAACTTAAAAGTTCTGGATGGAATCGTGGCGTGCCTTTGGCGCTTGTCTCCCGACCGAGAGGTTCGGGGTTCAAACCCTGATGTCCGCCATCTCCCTTGAGCAAGACGCTCCTAAACTTGCTCCCTGCTCCCGAATGACATGCATTCAATAGGGACTGAGTCACTCAAGTCGATTTGGATAAAATCGTCCGATAAACGACTGGATGTTAAAAAATGGACACAAGAGCCCCAGTCCTCTCGCCCCACTCGTTCCCGTGGCGTTGATGGGTTAAACGCACTTGCTTTTAATCAAGAACTTTCCACGCTTGATTGATTTTTCCACCCGCTGCTGATTGTCTGGGGCAGTGGAGGTAGTCAGCACGTAGGGAAAGGCCCCTCGAAGGCGGCCGCGGTGCTTATTATGAAACTTATCAGGTTGATCGATAGATTTGTAGCACCAGAGTATTCACATGGAAGACACTTTGTGGGAGAACGGCTTCTAGGAAAAATAACCAAAAGGGGCACACTGCTCATCACAGGTTAGACGTGCATCACGGTTGATATTATGACACACATTGTGCGGAGGAAGTTATTCTCACGCTGACGAGGGTGTGCTGTGGAACCGCCAACAGAGCGGCTGCAGTCGGAAAACGTTCCTCTTTAGTTTGTTTTTTTCCGGGTCGTGATGGCTTCAACAATAACACGAACAAACGCTAACACGATTCTACGTCTAAATGTGCTTAGATGCCAAGATCATGATGGAAATACGTTTCCACTGAAATGTAATTTGATGACTAAATCTCAATATATTCCCGTCTTCTGCACCTGCTCTGAGATTTGTGTGCCTGTTTGTCTCACAGCTGTCGTGATTGTTTTCCATGTCATATGTTTGTGGCGGCGTCTCGTTTCCAGTTAAGGGATTACTCAAGTTTATCGCATCATGTTTCCAAGCGTCATATTTCAGGTGAAATTACCTTTTTTACCATTTGGATACTATGAAACCACTACTATAAAATGCTCCATTCTATAAAACAGTCTGTAAGCATGTATGATAAATGGAATCTGTCACAACTACATGCAAATAAATATATTTCACTCCACAGCCATCACGCTAAAGTTGGATGTGTTTTTTATTTTGCCCTGTGTTGAGACTGTAAATTTGCACCCCAGGAACCAGTGAGGAGTTCCCTAATGAACATCTGTGACAGAAAAGCACTCACCATTGGGACATCGCTGAGTGGCTATCCTCTTATGGTCCTAACATTAGATGACTCAAGCAGCGCCTTTAAGAAATCACAAAACCCATAAAGCTTCAGAGGTACAAAAAAAAGGGCAAAAAAACGCGAGGGAGTTCTTGTGTGGAGTCGAACAGAAAATATATATTTTGTGTGCAACATTTCAGCAAAGATACGACGGTTTGTGGAGAAAGCGAAGAGGGAGTCACCACAGTTCTAGGATATAGCTGAGTAAGCCCAGGTCATTGAGATTGAATGAAGTAAAGAATTCAACTTCATTGTTTGTGATTCTGACGTACATCACATACACGATAACTTGCATGTGTCAAGAGAAATGTTGTTGTAGAACAGTAGTCAGAAAACATTGGCACATTTTCCAAGCATCCCAGACTGCAGCATAACATTGTTTGTGTACAAACATGTACACACAACACAATTTTGTGTCTATGAAAACAGAAATAGAAATAAAAAATAATGTTTTGAGGATAAAAAGGGAAATATGTCACTGGACAGAAATGTGTGAGGTTAAAAATAAGTGTGTGTGTGTGTTTGTGTGTGTGTGTGCGTTTATGTATACATGTCACTGTGTCATGTGCGCACACACACACACTGCTGTTACTGAAGATAAATAATTCCATGACTAAATAAAATTGCCCGATGCATTGGTTCCCCGAGGCCATGTTCCGGGAAGAAAATACATTAGAATGTGGTAACTGAAACTTTGACTGATTTGGTTTTAGCCTTATCTTAAAGCTGTGGGAGCAGATGGGGAGGGGCGGTGGTTAGGGGGTGTTGGGTGAAAGATGGACTGTCGCTTCTGCTGAGGGATGAATCTGAGGCTGCTCACTCTTCCCCCTAGCCTAGTCTTAGCCATGGGCAGAATTGGTGCTGAAACAGTGGGGACACCGCCGTGCTAAAGCTACCTGTCTGTCTGCTACCTGGGCAGCTAGCTAATAGAGCTAGCAGAGGCTGCTGTGATGCACACTTGTGTTAACATTGGAAGAGACGAATGATTCATTCGTCCCCTAGCGGGGCCCTGGTTCAACGGGACGGTGGCCGGTGGAATGCTACACATCGCCTGGCTTCCCGTTTGGTACAAACTACCATGGAAATGGTCACCTTGGTAAATGGATGCTGATTGGCTGATAGATTGAGTTTCAGCCGGCTCTCGCTATGGGGAGGCTATTTATGCTAGGGTGCAGAGGTTTGTCGTGTTTAACTCCATCTTTGTAAACTTTACAGCCAGAATTTGCATTTGACAAATTGTCTACAGAGAGAAAGTGGAAATTTGACTTTCACGACAGTAGTCACTACTTTTTCTGATTGTCTTTAAAGAAGGCAATGATTTTATTACTATTCAGAATTATCTCGGCTCATCCTGAAATGACTCTAACACTCCAATTGGCTGATGACGAATCAAAAGAAAGTTGCTACTTTGCGACTTTTAAGGAAAGTATGAAATCCCTCCTCCCATCGCCCATGGCCTCAAACCTTTTTAGAGAAATACAAGATTTATGATGATGTTAGGTCTGTAAACTCTTAAGGGACAAGGGATTTCAGCAGTGCATTAAATTGGAATAGAGAAAATAATTATTCATGCAATGTCAGCTGCTTCTTGAAAATACAAAATAATAATACGTTTTTGGTGTTAATGCAGCCTATTATATATATATATATATATATATATATATATATATATATATATATATATATATATATATATATATATATATATCCTGAATGTAGCTAATCCTATATATATATAATATATTCCAATGAAGTCCCTTACATTGTGAGAAAAGGTGAGCAGTAGGGTTGTATTAAGTGGTCCATGGTAATATACCATGCATGCAGTAGATAATGTGAACATCTATGACTGTGTGTAAATGACCCTCATTATTTGCTAAATTGAATACATGCATAAGGATGTGCAGCTTAATATATATATATATATATATATATATATATATATATATATATATATATATATATTCATGAGAATATCCTCCAGGCCCAACTTCAGCACACAAACACAAAAAGCCAACTTGAGATATCAGCAGTTAATATCTATCCATTTGTTTTACAATAAAATTGGCAAAGTCACAAAGACACACCACACAAAAATATCCTACTGTCAATTCAAATGGAATACTCTGTGTAGATACTGCACAATATACAAACTATGTTATACATATACAGTACAAACACTATACTACTACACTTTATGATACAATTGCACACTACACTGTACTACAATACAGTATACTACACTATATTTGTACTGTGCTTCATTCAACTGCTACCCGACAATATTTGAATAGTACGTTAAACTACTCCAGTGAATCTCAACCGGTGGGTCACAACCTCATAAGTGGGTCATAAGCAATTGAGTGGGTCGAATAGCATATGCCAAATCTCAAAGGAAGTGCAAAATCGAGCTAATGCTTCAATGTTCATTCATGATTCAATGGCTCACTATTTCTTTGAGTTTTGCTCCGATCTTTGCGGCTTTTTGTTTTGAGTGTTTTTAACAGCACCTGAAGGCATTGTTGAATACTGCAATATTACATGAATACATTTGAGCAATTTCTGATTCTGACTTAATGACTTACGTGGACTACAAATGTGTGTCCCGAGGCGAGATACACCGACCTGCACTACTTTGAATTATTACTACACTCACCTAGAAATACTCATGCTCATACCGCTCAGAGGTAGACGTTGTAGTTCAGTATTATCCTAATGCCACTGTTTCACCACTAGGCCACAGAGGCCTACGATTATTCCTCAAGCTGATTCACTTTAATGAACTCATTTGACCATTTTATGTTAATAAGGTTGTAAGTTCACCCTTGTTTTCCAGTCTTTAATTGTTTGTTTGTTTATTATTATGTCTGCTAGCATTCAGCGTGGGAAGAGACTGTGCCACCGCAGACACACACGCACACACAACCCAACGCAAACACATACACAACATTAGCATAGAAACACAAACACAAAAGCACGACACAAACGCAGGAACACACAACACAGGGATACTGTGTATTGGCAGTGGCAGACAGGTACTGGAGAGTGAAGCAGGGAATACAGAGAGAAATAAATAGAGCAGGCTGCTGATGGAGCGATCACACTACAGGGTTTGATGCCACGATGGGGCACGAGCAAGGCACTTAACCCCTGACACAGCCTGAACCTAACAGCAGCTGATGTGATAAACACAAGGCGTGTGTGTGTCAGTGTTGCTGTGTGTGTGTGTTTGTGTGTGTGTGTTGTTTTGAGTGTTTGTGTTTGTGTGTTGCTTTGTGTGTGTGTGCATGTTGTTTTGTGTGTGAGTGTGTTTGTGTTTCTGTGTGTGTGTGTGTGTGTGTGTTGTTTTGAGTGTGTGTGTTTGTGTATTGCTTTGTGTGTGTGTGTATGTTGTTTTGTGTGTGAGTGTGTTTGTGTTTCTGTGTGTGTTGCTATGTGTGTGTGTGTGGGTGTGTGTGTGCGTGCTGCTGTTGAGTATGTGCTTGTATCTTTGCGTCTGCCAATCCAATTCCTGCTCTTCTTCCTGAAAGATATTATCCGGTAATATCCCTCCACCGACGAGAGACTGAAATATTCAGTTATCATCCTGCTCTGTGCCTCACTTGCCTGCCTGTTATTAAAGCAGTCAAATACAAGAAAATAATGGTCTGAAGTGCACGTCAATCACATGAACGCCTGTCCCAGCGTCTGTCAGAAACATGAGAAACCGTACAGACGTCCATTAACCCGACACAACCCCAATCCAACCCTTAGCCTTTACAAAGGTGGGACTCCAACCCTCGCACCCACGCACACACACACACATGGACAGACTCGCACACACACACACACACACACACACACACACTCACAGGTAACGCATTTTAAAATAGGCACTCCAGTGGTCTTTGTGAAGCTGTCTGCGGTATGTGCTGAATAGAAGGGGATGGGTGGGGTGGAGGTGGTGGTGGAGGTGGTGGTGGTGGTGGTGGTGGTGGAGGTGGTGGGGGTGGTGGTGGTGGTGGAGGTGGTGGTGGTGGAGGTGGTGGTGGTGGTGGTGGAGGTGGTGGTGGTGGAGGTGGTGGTGGTGGGGGTGGTGGTGGAGGTGGTGGTGGTGGTGGAGGTGGTGGTGGTGGTGGTGGAGGTGGTGGTGGTGGTGGTGGAGGTGGTGGTGGTGGTGGTGGGGGTGGTGGTGGAGGTGGTGGTGGTGGTGGAGGTGGTGGTGGTGGAGGTGGTGGTGGAGGTGGTGGTGGAGGTGGTGGTGGTGGAGGTGGTGGTGGTGGTGGTGGTGGTGGTGGTGGTGGAGGTGGTGGTGGTGGGGTTGGTGGTGGTGGTGGAGGTGGTGGTGGTGGTGGTGGTGGGGGTTACGTGTGTGTGTGTCTGTGTGTTTGCGTGCTGGTGTGGGGGGGTTTTGGTTCTTTGATTTCACTCGCAGCAGAACAGAATCTGATGCTCGTGCGGACCTCAACTAATAAAAGGGGCAGCGATCAATGATGGGACTCGCGTTTCCTGCAGTGCCTCGCGCACCTTTTCCGCTCGCCCCTGCCTCTCTCTCTCTCTCTCTCCCACTCTCTCTCTCTCTCTCCCTCACCCTCCCTCTCTCTCTTCCCCCCTAGTCTCTTTCTCCCTCTCTCTCTCTCCCTCTCTCTCCCTCTCTCTCTTCGCCCTCCCTCGTCTCTCTCTCCCTCTCTCCCTCTCCTCCCTCCCTCGTCTCTCTCTCCCTCTCTCCCTCTCCTCCCTCCCCCGTCTCTCTCTCTCTCTCTCTCTCTCTCTCCCCCACTCTTGCAGCAAATGCATCTCTTCAGTTTCAGCTAGTCACTCCTCACCGTCTCCCCCCCTCCCTCCCCCATTCCTCACTGTGTTAGTGAAGTCCGTCTCTCAGGCAGTCTAGCGCCCCCCCCCCCCCCCCAACCCGCTGTGGGATGGAGAGAGCTGGGGGGGAGGGGGTGGGGACACGAGGCGTTCTCTCTCATTAGACGTGAAAAACGACTCTGAGAAGTGACTCTCTCTGACTCCCGTCGGGGGGGGGGGGGGAGAGGGGCTTTTTGTAATTGTACACGCACACGCGCGGTCACAAGCAGGGGTGGGTGGAGAAGTACGCACTCAAACACACCGTGCATGCCTTTTCCTTTCTGGAGATGTTGTTAATGAGTTCAGACACACACACACACACACACACACACACGCACACAAACACACACACACACAAGAGCATCCGCCCACACTCACACACACCTCAACATGCTCCATCTCTCTCTGTCTCTGACACGCACACACACACAGAGGCACAAACACACAGCAGACTCATGCAAACGTTTCAGCATGTCTTTCGAGAACACTTGAAAACAAGAGCCCAAATGCCCTCGCCCACAAACACACACACACACACACTCACACCTTCTCACACACACACACTCACACCTTCTCACACACGCACACACACACACACACGCACCTCTGCACACACACAGGCTGAGGCTCCGCGCCGACGGCCGCTCTAGAAGTAAAACTTGGAGTGCCTTACCTGCTCTGCCTCCCCTGAAACAACACGACGGCTCCAGGAAGCCCAGCGACATCCACGACTCCCGGTGCAATCCACATTATCCTTCCCTTCTCGCTCCGTCTTTCCCTGATTGTCCCTCTGTCTCTCTCTGTCTCTCTGCCTCTCTCTCTCTCTCTCTCTCTCTCTGCCTCTCTCTCTCTCTCTCTCTCTCTCTCTCTCTCTCTCTCTCTCTCTGTGTCTCCGTTACCTCCCTCGACCGCGGTCCCTCTCTGGGGCTGCACTTAGTGGCTGACTAGCGGAGAGCCCACTCTCTCGTCCCCACTGTGGCTTGCGTGTGCGCGCACTGGAATGAGTGAGTTAGTTGTGCGCGCCTCTCTCCGGCGCTCTCTCCCTCCCTCCCTCTCTCTCTCTCTCTCTCCCCCTGCCTCTCTCGCTCGCGCCGCTTCGTTCCTCCAATCCTGCCCGGCTACGGCTGTGTGACTGCAGCAGCATCGCGGTGAGGGGGCACCCGATTGGTCCGTTTCCAGCTCAGTCCCTGTCTGTCAGGCTTGCCTCCCTGCTTCTGCCCCTCCCTCTCCTCCTCACTCCCTCGCACTGGTCTCTGGATCCCATCTCTGTGTGTGTGTGTGTGTGTCTCTCTCTCACGCAAGTCTCTCACCCTCTGCTCTCTGCTATGTCACTATCGCTCTTTATTCTGTCTTTCTTTTTACTCTCAGTATATATGTCTCATCTCTCTCTCTCTCCCTGCACATCTAGCGTATCTCTCTCTCTCTCTCTCTCTCTCTCTCTCTGTCTCTCGACGCCCCTCTCTGTATCTCTGGTGTATCTCTCTCTCCACCTTATATCTCACTCTCTGAATCTGTGCATCGCGTTCTCTCCCGCCAACTCGCTCTCTCACTTTCTCACTCTCCCGACCGGTCTCACCCCCCTGCTATGCCTCACTCCTTCTCCGGCCACCCCTCTCGCTCTCTCTCTCCCATATCCCATCTACCTCGTTTTCTCACCTCTCTCCCACTTTTATCTGCTTGCTCTCCCCCTCTCGCTGTCTCTCTCTCCCACTCCATCTACCTCCCCTCTCTCTCTTTCCTCATACTCCATCTCTCTCTCTCTCTCCCACACTGCATCTACCTCACTTTCTCTCTCTCCACTCATACTCTCCCTTCCCCATACTCTCTCTCTCTCTCTCTCTCTCTCTCCCCCATACTCTCTCTCTCTCTCTCTCATACCCCCCTCTCTCTCCCTCTCCCCCCATACTCTCTCTCTCTCCCCCATACTCTCTCTCTCTCTCTCTCTCTCTCTCTCTCTCTCTCTCTCTCTCTCTCTCTCTCTCTCTCTCTCTCTCCCACACACTGTCTCCCTCTCTCATTCTCTCGTAGTGTGTCTTTGTTGTTCTCTCTCTGGGTCACATGGGCTCTCTGCTCCCCTCCTCTCTGTTAACACGTCATTATAAAGGACAGTGGAGGAAGTGATATATTCCCCCGCTCACACACACACACACACATGCATGAGTGCACACAGCGGTGCATGTGTTCATGAACGGCAAGCCCACCCACACACACACACACACACATACGCACGCACACACGCACGCACGCACCTGCACACACCCACACACACACACTTTAAAGGAAAGGGATTTCCGCCCAGACCCAGCTGGGTTCTGGTTTAGTCCAGTTAAACTGGTTGACCTCCAATTAAAACCACATTTTGATTCAGATCATCATTCGGAAACACAAGCTCCGTACAATTCCCCTTTTTGTAACACAAAATGTCAATATCCCTTTTAATTGCTTCAACAGTTTTTACAGTCCCTCTCACACTGTAAACCGATCCGTTCATTTAAATGACCCATAGATCCCACAGATGGAGGGACGCCGCCCATCAAAGAACAGATTGATCATGCTATCAACATGACCAGGGGTGAGTGTGGTGGGTTAGGGTGCTATCTGTAAGCAGCTTCTACTGAAACCCTCGTGGCACTTTACAAGCACAATCAATACCTCTAATGATGAGGCTGAAACACTCCACAGCAAATGGTCCAGGATAAATATATACCATATATAGATAGATAGAAGGCAAAACGGAACCAGACTCACAGACCAAGATGGACCATAGAGGGAGAGACAGACAGATGGATAGATACACAGACAGACAGACAGACAGACAGACAGACAGACAGACAGACAGACAGACAGACAGACAGACAGACAGACAGATAGATAGATAGATAGATAGACAGACAGCTAGCTAGCTAGGTAAACAGGGGAGTTACATGAACAGACCATAGAGAGATGTTTATACAAACAGAGAGAAGGTCATGATTCAGCCATGCAGTCATGACTCAAAACCGGCTTTTTCAAGGCAGTTAAAACATTCATTTCCTGTATCAATTCATCTATCGTTCTAACCATCTATCTATCTGTCTGTCTGTCTGTCTGTCTGTCTGTCTGTCTGTCTATCTATCCATACATCTTTCAATGTATCTATCTATCTATCTATCTATCTATCTATCTATCTATCTATCTCTAAATATATATATATATATACATATCAATCTTGGTAAATACCCTGACACAGACAGTAATGGTTAGTGAGGTTGACCTCTGACATAGACTATCCATTTGTCTTTTTATCTATATATTAATGCATTTATTGACTGATTTAGGTTAAACGAGCCGTGGTGGCAGTGCTAAGACTGCTCACAAACACCAAACCCAAGACAGCCATCCATATGTCCGCTGTTGACGCCAAACTCCCAAACCAAGAGGTGTCATCGCAACACCTGCTTTCTTTTGCCCATTTCTCCAAAAATGCACCTCTCTCCAGCCGCTGCCAGCGGTAATTGCCCACAGAGGGCTGAAGTGATGAAACTGTAGGTTATTTATTAGTCATCTCTCCAACCCTCCTTTGCAGTGCTCAGAGAGGCGCAACGGTACGTGTAACTGATACTTATTGGAGCAAAGTGTCTAATTTACAGCGAAGCACAGCCCGGCTCAACAGGTATATACCTTCTGAATCTCACAAGGTCGGAGCAACACGCCCGCTGTCTGCGTACCTGGAAATCCCTCCCATTCCCCACGGTTTACAATTAGAGGGTGTGTTTGATGTTTTATAATCCGACAGGATATACAAGGGGAGAGGAGTACAGTGCATACAGATATAGTCGGATATAAGTGCGCGCGTGCAAACACACAAAACAGAAAACACACACAGACACACACATACACACACACACGCACGCACACACACATACACAGGCAAAGGGGTTAGGCTACTTGCTCAAGGGTTATTGCAGTAGGCGGACTGGAAGGGATGGAACCTAATACTTTTCAAGGGGTGAGAGTTGAAGCAAAAGCCAATTGACCCCTTCGACAGTCGATGGTTGTGGGGTGTGTTTTACGACAGATTTGCTGTTTTTCCGATTCAAGCAGCTCTTGTAAATGACGGTGATAAGGAAGTGCTGTATGCCCTCCCGCCCACACACAGAAACACATATTATACCGATGATTAATGTAAAAAAAACACTATATCTGAGATCATTTTACCAGCGTCACATCCAAATCAACGCGCCCCCCCCCCCCTTTAATTCTACTCAATCAAAGAGTGTCAAGCTGTAATCAGTCAAAAAATAAGAGCGATTTTAAGTGTAATCACAACCATTTGACCATGAAGCTTATATTATAACGGAACAACGCACAAATTTTGTCAGTTGGCCAAATCGAGTACACATCCTAGTTCACCAAAAGCAGGACGACGGGGGAAAAAAGCCGAACATCACAAATACAATAGAAAATCATACCTGAACAGGTGTCCAGGCACGACGAGTTGAAAGAAACAACTAAGGAATGTAATTGTATATTCTAATCCATTACGAACTAATAACTATTAAGAAGCTTGTCAGGAGTAATGAGCAGCTATTACTAGCAAATTATGATTACACATGCTTGGTTAACAAGCAGTGACATGCACGTAACACACGCGTTGGATCTCAAGACTCCATTAACCTTGTTCGCCGCTCCATTCTCCGGCTGCGTACCTAGACATGGCTTCATAGACCGCCAGCCGACGTACAGAAGGATAAATAAACGTGACTCCGTCCGACCCGGCGTCCTGTCTTCGTATCTCCTCCTCTGTTTTTCCTCTGTGTGTCAGTCTGTTGGCGTTTCATTGCCTCCACTCCCTTCTCCTCCGGACTTTAAGATAACCTCACGCACCTGAACAAACAGGCGTACGCGCACACAAACAGTCACTTTTGGGTAAGCTCACGTGCGCACCTAAACAAACACGCATACACACGCACAAACACGCGCGCGCGAACAGCACACAAACAGCCACTAATAAACACACAGAAGAGAACCCCCCCGGAACGACACACACACCCCGGCGCGCCCGGGGCGGCGTGCGGGGGCTGCCTCTGAAGTCCTCCCCCCCCGCCTGCCCCCCGATCCAAAGGAAAGACTGAATGAATAATAAACGCACAAGTGAAAGAGACAGTTGGGGAAGGGAGGGGAGGCGACAGAACAGGAAGAAGCTCTTTCAGATACCGAGAAAACCTTTCCTAGCAGCAATTTGTTTGGGGGGAGAGATGGAGAAAGCGTGTAAGGCGAACAGTGAATACTAGGAGCTGATTTGGCGAGATGATGGAGGTTGGTGGTGGTCTTATGCTTCGGAGGGGCTAAACCTCGTAGCAGAACATGGAAGACGATGGTTTTAAAGCAAGAAGCCACCGGAAGAGACCAACATGGCAGACTGGAGCAAGTAGTTGCAGTTGTTGGGCCGCAGGGGTCTGGTTACTAAAAGCAGAGAACAACACTGCGTTCACCTCACCTTCCCTTTTACTGTCACGAGTAAAATGAGACGCTCTTATCCTCAGCGACTCAAGGGGGAACCAGGGGCAGTTTATTAATGTGCTGGTAGATGTTAGGTAGCTAGTCGTAGTTAGAGGTAGCTAGTTGTAGTTATTTGCTCTGGGTATCCGACAGGTAGACTGCGGACGTTCATTCTTCCGTTCTGTCTGACAATTGTACCAAGCCTCACATCTCTATTATACTTTTACATTTGTAAAATTAACCATTTTAAACCAAAAAACACGACGCAGCTGGGGTTCTGCCCCAAGATACGAAGACAAATCATCTAACAATCTTTTACGCAAATTATGAGATAATAAGGCGGCATTATGTTTGGGTGTGAAACATAATGACAAATAAATTACATTAAACACATTGTATTTATATATATATTTATATATATATATACAATGTGTTTGATGTAATTAATTTGTTTTATATATATATATATATATACATATAAATAAATATAACGTTCAGATCATGCTTCTATATAAAGGTTTCTGATATCGAGTTTGCAGAAAAATGGATAGAAACCCATGAAAACAAATGTGTCTGTTTGTTAGTTAGTGTTAGTGTGTGTGTTTGTGTTAGTTAGTGTTAGTGTGTGTTTGTGTTAGTGTGTGTTTGTGTTAGTTAGTGTTAGTGCGTGTGTTTGTCTTAGTTAGTGTTAGTGTGTGTTTGTGTTAGTTAGTGTTAGTGTGTGTATTAGTGTTAGTTAGTGTTAGTGTGTGTTTGTGTTAGTTAGTGTTAGTGTGTGTGTTTGTGTTAGTGTGTGTTTGTGTTTGTGTTAGTGTGTGTTTGTGTTAGTGTTAGTGTGTGTATTAGTGTTAGTTAGTGTTAGTGTGTGTTTGTGTTAGTTAGTGTTAGTGTATGTGTTTGTGTTAGTTAGTGTTAGTGTGTGTGTTTGTGTTAGTAAGTGTTTGTTTGTGTTAGTGTGTGTGTTTTTGTTAGTTAGTGTTGGTGTGTGTGTTTGTAATAACACGTTAGCAGGGCTTACACGGTGAGTCGGAATGTATCACATTAGCAGATAAAACGGTAATCCCTGTTAGTGTGGACAACTTGACGTCTCAATAAAAATGGTCCTCTTCAATGATGGAGGCTGGTTAAATTAATGAATATCATGTAATTAGAACCGGGGCTTTTTCATTACGCTTTAAAAAAATAGGTTGATCCTATTTCTGAGGAATACAGAGTGGACAAAAATAACATCAGTGCATCTATAAAGACAGCTCCAAGGTAAGAGCATTCATTTTTTTGCGGCCGGTAAAATGAGGACGTAGAAAATGGTAGCTTCTGAGAGACATGAGAAGTGTACCCTAAAGGGAGGTCTTACATACTCACACTCCCCTCTCCTTGTACCAGAGTGTCTCGTCCGGTTGTTAACGTGTCAGAAAGCCTTGGGAGAATACTCTACAGTATGTTGCATTGAAACATGACTTTTTCCTAACCCTTGGATGTTGCATTGAAACGCTGTGTTCATGACTATATACTGCCACAGTATGTTGCATTGAAACACACCAGCTACGACTCTATCCTTCCCTAATATGTTGCGTCGAAACACCGTGTTCATGACTCTATACTGCCCTAGTATGTTGCATTGAAACACTGGGCCCTATTTTAACAGTCTGAAACGCAAGTGAGAAGCGCCAAACGCAAGTAGCTTTGTGGGCGGTTCTATGGCGATGTTGCTATTTTACCGGTAGATAAATGACTCTTGCGCCCGACACAAATCTATAAAGCATTGCCCAGAAGTAGCCTAATCACCCGTAGGTGTGGTTTGGGCGTAATGTGCAATAAACCAATGAGAGTGGTGTCTCCATTCCCCTTTAAGAGCCATGACAGATTTGATCTGACGAGTTGATATTTTGACAGCGCGTCTGCAGTCTCCGATGAGACAGATTCATGAATTTCAAACTACAAATGGCTCAGTTTATGGCCAAATAATATGGCCTGACTCACAAATGGAATAGCGTTTTCTTCCACAACTTCAGAAATACTGAGTCCTCAAATAAATTTTGGCAAAAAAACTTAACACACATATGATATGCGGTAACCGTGGTTCTGTTTAATGATATATGCAATACATTAACAAGTTTCTTAGCAGTATTATATGCATTATTGTTATCGACTTGTGTTCCTAATATGCATGTGTCCCAACGGTAATATACATTGCCATGGACTGTATTATGCGTTACGTGTTTAGTGTGCCTGTGTTTAAACAGATGCACACACGCTCGCCCACATTCATTAATTATTTTACACATACACACACGCGCGCGCACATTCATTCATTATTTTTAACACTCACTAATGGTAAAACAATGTTTTCTCACGATCAAATACTCATCAATCCTAAAAGTTATGGGCTTGTACACAATGTCTGTGTTTCAGATGCATTGAATTAAGTAAGTACAACTTATTACCACTGTATCAGCTGTTCTTTCCCAAATAATTTACCTAGAATGTGTGGCTAGGTAGATGAGAGAAGCAAAGTGTATGCGCGAGGTGCACAAGCAACATTATGCATGCGCCCTTAAAATAGCATCTGAATAATGCGCCACTGCCTTTAAACCAGGTATTTCCTGGTTTGTGGCGGAATTGTTTTCTGAAACTGCAAAATAGCACCAGGGAACGTTTGCACCAGAACAAACCTCCTCCTTTCGCCGTACCGCCCCTTGGGGCGCAAGATCATTCCCTAATTTAGCGACTCGTGCCTGTGGAGGGAAAAGAACGCTCCGCGCCAGTTCCAAACAAGCAACGATACATGCGTCAGTGTAGAAAGTCAATTGCGCTGGATGCAAGATAGGGCCCACTGTGTTCATGAATCTGTTCTACCCCAGTCTATTGCATTGAAACACACCAGCTATGACTATGTCCTGCCCTAATATGTTGCATTGAAACACTGTGTTCATGAATCTGTTCTACCACAGTATGTTGCATTGAAAAGCACCAGTGATGAGTCTTTCCTAACCCTGGGATGTTGCATTCTGATCATGACTCTATTCTGGCCCAGTATGTTACATTGAAACACTTTCTTTACGACTCTTTCCTGCACCAGAATATGGTGCATAAGGACATATGGCCTTGAAATAACATATGTTCTTTCCTTTTATTTTGTTGTTGTTTTTTTCGTTGTTGCCTTATGTTTTTAGTTTTGTAGTTTTGGAGTTTATGTTTTTGTTTTTTGGGGGGGCGGGCCGGGGGGTGGGAGGGGCAGGGGGTGGGGTAAACCAGCACTGCAGTTGGTTTCTGTTTAAGAAACATTTGGTCAATTAATCACAGCTAAGCAGAACTGAGGGATTACGCACTTGAGTGAATCTCATTTCAAGCTGCTGGTCCCTGTGAGTGTGTGTGTGTGTGTTGGTCGGTGGGTGGTCGGTTGTGTTTGTGTCAATTTGAGTGGGTGGTTGTGTTTGAATGTTTGTGTTTTTTTTTTGTGTGTGTGTGTGTGTGTGTGTGTACCCATGCATTTCAGCATGCATGCATCCATATGCGATTGAGTATGCATGCATATGTGCCTGTGTTTGTGTACCCATGCGTGAAAGTGTGTGTGTGCGTGTGCTTATGCGTGTGTGTGAATGGCTGTGTGTGTGCTTGTGTTGGTGTGTGGTACAAGCTCAGGGACACAGACAAACGAGGAAGTCAGCAGTCTCTCTGTTTGAGCCGGGAGAGGGAGACGCATCGCTGGGGCACAATCAGGGCTCTGTTTGCCTCCGACAACACGTTCCATTTGTTAATGCCGGACAAACAGCAAGGTTAGCCCCGGCTCCAATGCTATTCATTAAAAACCCATATATACTCTGCCATCGACCCATGGAATATACTCCAAGTACTGTTAGCTCAGAGCATTTACCAAGCCAAACACACAAAACAGCCCACCCCCCCAGCCCCCTAGCCCCAGTCCAAGTCCCAGTCCCAACCATCAACCACACACTCTGTGAAGCGCTTGTTTATTTACTCATTACAATGTAGCCGTTGTCCCGGCGATGGAGCGATGCGCCACTTCCACCAGCCCTTAAAGGACAGTGTTCGCTTCATCCCCGGCAGCTGAGAGCTGCCGTTTGATTTGCAAACTGAACATTTTTATGGGTTTCCATTATGGGGCGCGTATCGACCGGCCGCTTTGCGCGGTCGTGTGGCGTGGCGTAGAGCGAAGAGGACGGCGTTTTGTAGTGTGGGTGGCAGCGCCCCCGTGGACGGTATCTCTGAAGTATCGGAGGTATATACATGATAATCTGTTCCTCTACTTTCTTTTGTACCTGATGGTCTGTTGTTATCTGTCCAGGAGGGGGTGGGTAGTCAGGGATTGTGGAGAGCTACTGGGATTGATTCCCCAGTGGGATTCTACAATGGCTATTATTGACCAAAAGACAGTTTGAAAAGCCTTAGAGGGAGAAGAATGAGAAACGCGTCGCATGCCAATGATTTTTTTGTTTTTGATGCCTCAAACTTTTTTGTGAATGAAATGGATAAGCATGGATGAGCAGTCGGGCATAGCCAACAGAATAAAACGGAAAGAAATAAATAAATAGTAAGGGCATGAGATGATCATTGACCCTTCGTAAGGATTTCCAATGAGCGGATTAACCAATTTCAACAGCTAGTGGACAAGTAGCCTATGCTCTAGAAAAGTTTGGTTAAAGGGTAACTTTACCCTGAATCCTAGTCTAGACGTTTTAGCAAAAAGATTTCTAGAAGAGTTTAATTTTATTTTTAGATTTCATTGGCAGGGAAAATTAAAGACAAGCTGCTATAAGCAACGAAATGTTTAATAATTTATGTATGAAACAAGGCAATGTCTACTTTCCAACTCATAAAAAACGAGCATTTCATAGATTGACAGTTTTAGCACGAAAATATATATTTATGCAGCCGACTCGTACAGAATATAAATATGAGATGATTTTAAGGAAAAAGTAGTACTGGTATCAGCCTCTCAACTAACGTGGCACGAATCCAAAATAAAGATGAAACGTAATATAACTGATTTTATCTTATCTTACAGGCACTTTTGACCACCATTTAAATGCAGCAAACTGTGTTTGGACCCAGGAAGGAGTGACAGAGTAAATGGAATGCATTTATGTAGCAATTCCCTAAGCAGTGGCCACTCAAAGCCCTATACAATACTGCCTCACATTCACCCATTCCCACACACATTCACACTCCGACGGCGGCGTAGACCACACGAGGCGACCACCAGCCCATAGGGAGCACTTAGGCTGAGGTGTCTTGCTCAGGGACACCCCAACACTCAAGCTAGGACGGGATCGAACTCGCAACCTTCCGGTTAGCAGTCAACCCGCTCTACCTCGCTCCCTCCCACTCGCTAACATCCAGATTTTAATGAAACTATTGTTCTCATACAGACATAAACAGTGGATCCCAAGATGATGAATACAAACGCCACAATAACACAAGTGGGTCGCGGAGGTCAAGCACAATTCTTGAATTTCAAGAGATTACAGAGAAAATAATAAAAACAAAAACATCGTACAGGCGCGGCACCGAGAATCGTCCTCTTAACAACACCGACCAACATCATGTCAACAAACAAACAAAGAAAAAATACGTTCATATGTTTGATGGAAGATAGTTGGCCTTCTTTTCAAACTACGGGGGGCTCTAGCCAATAGGAGCCCACTAAGGACAATGACTCACCGATGCAAACTGAGAAACGTGCACTGCCTCGATACTATGGGCCATCACCAGGAGAAGGAGGTGCAATGAGGAGCATGAAGAGAGGGGATGAAGGTGCAAGGAGGAGCAGGATGACCAGACACAATGAGGAGTAGCATGAGGAGAAGGAAGGGGGATTCACGAGGAGGAGAAGAAGAGGAGGAGGTGCGTTGAGGATCAGCATGAGGAGGAGAGGAGGAGTCGATGGTGAAATGAGGAGCAGGACAGGAGGAGGTGCGTTGAGGGGCAGCATGAGGAGGAGAGGAGGAGTCGATGGTGAAATGAGGAGCAGGACAGGAGGAGGTGCGTTGAGGATCAGCATGAGGAGGAGAGGAGGAGTCGATGGTGAAATGAGGAGCAGGACAGGAGGAGGTGCGTTGAGGATCAGCATGAGGGGGAGAGGAGGAGTCGATAGTGAAATGAGGAGCAGGACAGGAGGAGGTGCGTTGAGGGTTAGCATGAGGAGGAGAGGAGGAGTCGACGGTGAAATGAGGAGCAGGACAGGAGGAGGTGCGTTGAGGGGCAGCATGAGGAGGAGAGGAGGAGTCGACGGTGAAATGAGGAGCAGGACAGGAGGAGGTGCGTTGAGGGGCAGCATGAGGAGGAGAGGAGGAGTCGACGGTGAAATGAGGAGCAGGACAGGAGGAGGTGCGTTGAGGGGCAGCATGAGGAGGAGAGGAGGAGTCGATGGTGAAATGAGGAGCAGGACAGGAGGAGGTGCGTTGAGGGGCAGCATGAGGAGGAGAGGAGGAGTCGATGGTGCAATGTGGAGCAGGAGGAGAGAAGGAGGAGGAGGAGGAGGAGGAGGAGGCTCCTGGCGGCTGGGCGGCCACCTTGAACGCTCCTCTAACTCACAGCGATCAGTCAGGCTCCGCTGCGCTCCTTCCCCGACCTTCCTCCGGGCTCCTCGCCGAGGGGTGAAAGGTCACCTAACAAGACACCGCTATCCCCCTCCTCCCTCCCCTCTCCTCCCTTTAGAAATGCGGAGCTAACCTTGATCACAGTGCCTTTGAGTAATGGAGGAATAACAATTATGGCTGGAGGCTGGTTCCTTCTCCCTTCGCCCCATCGTTTGTTTTGGTTTCTGTTGCTGTTTTTTGGTTTATTTTTTCACCCAACCCGCCCACCATTTTGATGAGCTCCAATCTGGGAAAGAGAGCTCTCAGGATCAATGCCATGTGTTCGCCTCGGTTATGTTCGTCCCTCAATAAGGCCGCTCTCATGTGCTCTCATGTGACAAACTGAAAATCATGTCCAATTTATGTACCCTGTGAATTGAATTACCTTTGTTTTTTGGGCGTCGTCTTCCCAGTCGGAGAGCTCCAAGAAATGCTTGCCTGTGTGTGTCCTAAATAATATTTACTTTGGGAATTAATTAAGTCGGGCGACCTGTTTTGGTTAACAACTCACTGAGATGTTAATGCATTCCAATGTCGTCCAATGTATTTATGATTTTACTGGCAGCTTGTTCTCATCCTACTTTAAATTTGTCTCATATTTTTCCAATGTTTTGAACATGATTAGTTGCACTGCATCCATCTTCAATATTTACGGGGGTTAAAATACATTTTATACTTTTTTTTAGATGTGAAGTGAAGAGGCACTTAAAAAATAAATGTCAAGTTGCATCTTGTAGTCAAGCAATTCTACTTGAAATAAATCGACTCAAAGTGATGCTAAGCTCCCAATAAGCAACGTTTGCTCAAAATAATGTCAACTTGTATCAGTCTGTCGCACAGCTAGGTACGGGTTAAAAGTTAGCGTGTTGGCTAAAACCGATCATTAAACCACACACACACACACACAGAGGTGGATACAACGGCATCCACTTGTAAGCTATGCATGCATCGTTCAGCAGTGACAGCCCATTAACTCTGCCTGCGTGCACTCTTGTGCTTCCATGCAAATGAGTAACGGCCGAGCGGAGGGGGCGATTGCGTGTGTGCGTGTGCATCGCTCACACATGTGCACGTTTGCCTCATCAAGCTAAACCGCCAACCTCTCCTCTCTTGCCTTTCTGCGCGCCTAGCTTGGGGTAGCGCCTCAGGAAATCCCCTCTCCTTCCTACACGGATCACACCGTCCGCATCCGAATAACAAGACGGCTTTCGCTTTCTACAGACCCCCTTCAAAGCCCTTCTCAATGCCAATGTATGTTAATAATAATATTAATTATATTGTGACAGTAATGCACATCACCAAAAAGATATAGCCCACGATTACATCTGGTGAATTTAATTTGCACAATGTTGAGATGTGACTGCTTTTACATCCCGCAAATTGACTATGTACTTTGGCGAATGCACTACCTCTGATGTAACCATTATGCATGACCATCATCCTACTAGCCTTCTGTTCTGGCTCCTATATCTTCTCTGCACACTTTCCATTCGTGTTTTTCCTTTTTAATGAACAAGGCTGTGCAGCCTTTTTTTTTAGCAACTCCTATTCTCAGCCTCACTTGTATAGAAGTGCAGGCTTGATGTAAAATAACCCCTTCAGAATGATATTGCAATAAAAGCCCTGGTTGGGATACAATCAAAACCAACACCTAGATGTTCTTTCATTGTTTCCTTTGCTTGTTCTCTACGGTGTTCATGTGGTTGTTTTTATTTGTCAGTTATCCAAGTTAATGAGAGCCTGGCAATTGGGGCCCCTAGAGTTGTGACTCCTGGTTCATTTAGCAGGCAATACACCCACGTAATCACACATTACTTTAGATAAAACATCAAACTGAAACAAATTATCAAATGAGGTCGGTGGACTCAATGCACAAATGGAGGAAAAAAAAGTCCCCTACAAACCTTTCTAGTTGTTCGCTCTGGGTGTTGATGGAAACAGTGTTATGGAAAACTCATAAAGATTAGGAGATTACGCTCCGAGACAATTAATCTTAATCGTAATATCCAAAAGGTCAAATATAAGATGGGTTGTTGATGTCTTCCCAAGGATTTACAATAAGGGTTTTATTGTAACATTATGTTGGTTATGTTACTTCTGGGTTCAATACCCATATCCACAGTCTACCTGTAGGCATCCTTTAGCAAGATGCCTCAGACGCATGTAATGAACACACTGGTAGGTAGGTAATGGGATGCATGTCAACGTGACTGTAAGTGTCTCTGGTTAATCTCGTCTGTCTGCTGAAATGAAGCAGGGATCTAGTTGATCGCTGTCAGAGAAAGGCCGGCTGGGTGACTTACTTTGTCCTTTAACTGGCTGAAGGATCGATAGTTGGCCTGAGTGCTGCTGCCCTGCGGTAACCCGAGACGTCTGCTGATATTTCAGCGCACACAGAGAACCACAAAGCTATGGGATCATCCATAATCATAGCCAGACAGGCTCCGTGCCGCATCGCATTTGGGATGTTATTTATTAAGGATACCTATAGTAGTGCCTCATTCACCTCTCACACAGTCAGACAAACACGCGCACACACAGGCAGGCAGACAGACAGGGAGACAGACAGGTGGGCGGCCGGATCAGATAGAGCAGACAGGCTGATAGAAGATCAAAACAAACACAAATACAATTCAACATGCCGTGGTATAACTCTGAGACACAGACTGCCACTCTGGCAAGGACGCGCCAAGGGCACCCTGCACTCAGACGCCTCTCTCCAATAACTCAATAAGCAACATCTCCTGCATGCCAACCCAGAAGATCCAGCCGGCCGGACCAGCCAGACCAGGTCATCTCATAGTCCCCCCCCCCCCCCCGCTCAACAGAGCTCCACGTGATGGATTCCTCCGTCGGAGGATGTCAAGTCATACGAATTTCCCGGAATCCTTCTGGTGGAATGATGACATTCTGAGCCATTGCTTTGGGGAGCATGAGGACTGCGGAATATCCCCTGGCAAACAAGAAGAGGGACTGATTCGGTCGTGGGTCGGGGGCACAGCCTGGATCAACATGAGGTGGACATTGATTAGTAGTTACTAGTCGTACGGTGTTTCATCATGTTAACTTTGGAGTAATGTGTGTGTTTTGCCCTACGTCGTCATGTCTCTCAAGGTGGATCGGGGGGGGGACCGTTGTTTCATTAGTCTTGCTAAGATCTAGCTAGTTTTATAATAGATAGCCCACGCTAAAAATAGACAAGTCTTTATCTTTTGGCCAAATTCATCATCATGTTCGATGACGTGTCTCTAGGTAAATGGCTAAAGCAAGTGGGGAACGTGGTTGTCATTTGTCTTTATTAAAACCGTGCTATCTTAAAAAACAGCCCCGTCTTCGACCATTAGCCAAATTAAGAACAGTGAGACTTTCAGCCCACATCAAGTTAACCCGCCGCATTGTGATAGAACTACAGAGGTTCCACACACTGGTCCTAATATCCATGGGCCCAATTAGAATAATACAGCGCTCTGTGCTGAAGCTAATCAGACTCCATCCGGGCCCGTGTCCCACGCGCTCACACTAACATCCATGAACGCTAATAGGCCCCAAAGATCACTTCCAATATATTCTACAAAAGTCTCCGGTGGTTGAAAGGAGTTTGTTCAAAAGGCATCACACGCATCTCCATTGAGAAGGAAGTCACAGATCATTCAGTGAGGGAGCTATCTGGGGGGGAGGAAAGGGGGGAGGGAATGGGGGAGGGAGGCCTTTGAGTCAGCCCCCTCACCCCACCATTATGCCTAGTAGGGAACTCAAGATGAAACATGGAAGTGACACAGAAACAGCCACCGCTAACGTAACGATTTTCCCCGAGACATTGTTCAGAGAAGGGAGTTGGCGGTCGGAGGTAAAGTGTTAAATTAAAGTAAGCCGTGTCAGGTGCCATTCGTCTCCGCGTACAGAGCATGCAAGACGTATAACCCCCCTGCCTGCTCCTTTTACAATATGATATGAATTATTTGTAAGAAAGCTGTTTTGGAGAAAAGCTGCTAGGCCACTGTTGTGTAAATGTAAATGGTCGTAAACTGTTTTTGTTGTTTAATTCTCTGGACCCCACACGTTACGGATATCAAAAATATAAATATATAAACGCGTTGGAATGAGATCGTGGAGAATGCTCGTCCCCTGTTAAAATCCGTCTTTGGATTTAGAACATTAATAATGTAACCGTAGGAAAAGGTTGCATATGTAAGGAGCATTTAGAGTTCAAATGTGGTCAACACAGAGAGAGGCGAGAGATTAAACCAGCAATTTCCGAGCTTTTAATATATTGATGAATAAAATATATTCGCCAAAATATTTGACCGTAAAATACAGCAGAAAAAAATCAATCACAACAGCAGCACCCAAGTTTGGTTGTTTTGTTGTTGTTTATCTTCCTTATGCCGTCTGGCACAATGGAGGGTGTTTTCCTTTCGGAAGGAGACTCCAGAACAAGACTTGGCTCAACAAGCTGCTCTCCCACAGAGAAGAAACAAGTCTCCTCGCTTTCACTGCAAGGGTCCTTAATCTGCATGCAAAGTCTACTTCACTCCATGCCTTGCTCCCTCTCCATCTCTCTCAGTCTGTTTGCTTCTCTTGCCCTGTTGATCGCTCCTTCAGCCTGTCTGTTTCTCACTTCCTCTCCTTCTCCCTCTCTCTATCTCCACTTCTCCTGCTCTCCTCCTCCCTCTCCTTTTACCCATCACTCTGCTTTGCCTCTCTCTGTCTCTCCTCACTCCTCCCCCTTTCTCTCAGTCGCTCCAATTCTGTTTTGCCTCGCCCTCTGTCTCTATATGTCTCAGCTCTCTCTCTCCTTCACCCTATCTCTGTCTCTCTCCTTCTCCCTCTCTCCATCTCTCTCCTTCTCTCAATCTCTCCTTCTCTCTATTTACGTCTCTCTCCTTCTCCATCTCTCATCTCTCTCCTTCTCCCAATCACTTCTTCTCTCTCTCATCTCCCTCCTTCTCCCTCTTTCTCCTTCTTGCCATATCGCAACTTTGCCTCTCTGGCACTCTCCATCACTCCTCTCCCCCTTTCTCCTTTTCCTTCATCTCTCCTTTGCCTCTCTCCCTCTCTCTCCTCCCCCCTCTGCCTCTCTCCTCCACCCTCACCCTCTTCACTCTGTCTTGCTTGCCCCCTCTTCCTCTGTCCGTCTCTCTCCAACAAAGTCTTCCTGTGGTGCTATCTTTCTCATTATGTCTCTTCACGCTGCAATGCTACACTTTGAACATGTGTAGCATTATAATTGAAAACACTTTACCAGGCTTCTATCTGGCCCTAGCCTGGGATTGCCTGGCCACGTTCTATAACTCAAAAGGGGGTGCGATGCTGGCTCTGGCATCTGGAGCTAGGTGAGGCTACCGAAATGGGTATTGAGAAAAAAAAGCGAAGTAGATGATGTATTGGTTTAAGGAATCTATAAAGATCTAATTTATGTTGTTTTTTCGGCAGAGTATATCAATGATCTTATTTTCATCATGAATTGATTTGATATAGTATGACTGTGTGTTACATGTTGTGCTGTGTTTCCTCAGGTTTCTATTATTCATTCAAACTTTATTCAAACGGTTCTCACAGCTCGCAATCCATCCATTACCCCAGACATTCTTTAATGTAACCAATGCTATCAGGCCAAAGTTAGGCCTACTTATTAATACATGATAATAATAATAACAGTTATGCTAAGAGCAATATTGCCAATCAAACAATAACAACAATACTTTCGCTATCGCTCCTAGCAATTACACTGAAAGCTTGAAGCTCTCTTCTTCATTTCAAAATGAAAGCCATATAACGTAATCAGCCTCTTTTGTGAACATAGCCATATTGTAATTAATATTTCATACTGTGAAATATTTAATATCATCCTCCGCCCCCCCCACACACTCCTGTAGCAATTTAGCGAGGACTGCTTCTAACACACTCCTGAAGATGAGTCGTGTGTTGGCGGTCTGGGTGGTTAGGGGGGATGAACTTTGCCCGGTTCTGCGAAAAGGCTAGCCCCCCCTCCCTCTAGCCTTGTGCGGTTCATATCCTGTACTAATCTCCGCGCGACAGCAGCAGGATTAGAGAATCAGGGGGAGTATTACTAGCTAATCCCGCCCGGGCTCCAGGTTGGCAGAGGTCAGGCGTGCCAGCGCCTGTTACTAAATATGGTCTCCCACGCCTCCGCCGGCATCGCAACCCCGGTAGGGTGGGCGGGTGAAGGCAGGTTAAGCGCTTAAACCCCTTCTTCCTTCCCCCCCGCCTCACTCTTCTTCCTCGGCAGCCAGGCACCTTTTGCAGGTGAAGTCATCGAGCATCACACACACACACGCACACGCACACACACACAAACACACACTGAGCAGAGAGAGCAAAGGGCGACCGCAGTTTAGCCGGAGCGCCAACGCGCCGACCTTTTAGATTTCTGCCTCAGTTGACCCGAGCATAAGTGCTTTGCTCACATGGGCTATAAACACTTAATAGCATCTAATCAATGTTAAAAGTTTATGGGGTCGATTGCGGCTGCGGCGCTGTTGTGTGACTGTATTGGAGGAATTGGGGCAGGGCATCACACGATCTGACAACACGTATTCCTAGAAAGCAGAAGTGTCGGCCAGCCACGCAACACACACACCACCCCTGAAAGAGCAACCGAAACCCGTTGAACATGGCTGGGATAGCGGCCGGACAAGGCAAAACGCTGAAGACTCCTAAGACACCGGGCTTTAAGAAGTAAAGGCCCTCCGCAGACATCGTTGACTTTCAAGCAAACATCTGTAGACCATCACGCGATGGTGTGAGCAGCCTTTCACCAACGGCCCGATCGATATCGCCTACCCAGAAGCCCTAGCGGCACCCTGATTCAACACCGATTCAAGGCAGGGTTTCACCTGAGCAGCGAGAGGCCCTTCTGGGTTAATGTGCTAAAGTTCAAATGGACCTATTCTCTTTTAAGCCGACGCCGTGGCCGGCTCATCCTATCGCCTGGACTGCAGCTTTAAAGCCTCAGGATTGTGATGCGCTACTATAGAAGAACAGACGCGCAAGAAAGGACCCACAATATAGCAGCTGTGGGTCAGGCCCGTTCAAGGAATCTAAAAAGAAATCAATAAACTACGATTGGGTGGTTTCTGTTTCAGATATGGGTTATTTATGTCCTGTTTCTTATGAATGAGAGAAAGCGATCAATTTACTCCTCCGATGTCCTCTACGAAGGTCATTCTCACATTAATTCCTTTTTTATTTTATTTTATCTCTCCGGAAGCAATCTTTTTCATATTTATTTTTAATATCCACGTGGATGAGTGAATAGACAATCATAGCATGTGGACAATCCAGCTGCCCAGCCTTTCAACAGAATGAAGCAATATATTTGAATGCCTCTTGTTCTCCTTTTGATCAAGTCTTCGTTGTTGATTCAATGATTTGCTTAGATTCATTATTTCTTCCTTCATTAACAGGATAACAATTGAGAACGGCAAATGCTGAATTAAGCTCTTGGATTTAAACAACCCATCAAATGGGTTACGAGACTTCTGCTCTCAAAACAGAACGGAGTACGTCCTGTTGTTTAAAGTGACGGATTGCTTCTATCTGTAAAACGCGTCTTCAGGCTGTACTCAGAGGTTAAATATGGAGGCTTTAGAATGTGCCACTATATCATTCTACTACATAATTATATCACTAAACAACCCCGGCATTTGAATACAAAATACAAAATTGTTTCCCCAAAGGCCATTTCTACAAAACCACAATTTCCACGGATGGAAATTACATCTCAATTAGAGAATTGTTGCCTAATCGCCCAGACACCCCATCAGTCACTTCACAAACCACGCCAGGGGAGGTGGCGAGCGAGGTAACGCATTCGGAATCCAATGTGCTAATAGAGCCACGCTACATGCTACGGCAGCCAGCTCGAAACTCCTAATCTCTTACCTCACTGAGCAGCGGATGGCGGGCTGATATTCACATGCCAGGCCAGGTCTTGAAGCAAAGGGGCTCCGCTGTGGCTTCCCCGACACCCCCCGATCCCCCCCAATACTCCACTGCTGATACCAGATATGATAAACAAACACATGTGGACAGCAAAGCTAGCATGCCGCGCCGAGACCCACAATGCTGATCTTGGCACTTCAAGCGGAGTTGACGCGCTAATACCTCGCTAATCCCTCTATCAACTTAGGGATACAAATCACATAAGGGGATTGGATACTAATAAATGATTTCCAACGCAGCTTCATGCCACGGACAGTTAGGTAGTACATATCTGTCATGCTAGCTGTTTCTGCTACGCCAGGTTTCCCACAATAACGGGCTTTGCCCCAGGGGCAGGGGGGCACAGGTGTGTGGTGGCAGGAGACCCACTGGGTTTAGCTCCATGAGACTTGATAGAACAACAAACTTGTTGAGAGTAACAAACTGGCCACTCTCTGTCACTGATGGGAAGCCTGCTTCTTGCCAAATGCTCTGTTTACCGGCATTTTAATATTGGCCTTTTGGTCGATTTGCATATTCATAACTCAACATTGTTAATTAAAACAGTTAGAGTAAACCAACCAGAGTGTTACAGGATTAAAATAATAAATAATAAAAAGAGAGGATGTGTTTAGCATTTTGTGCTTGAATATATTCGCTTCTCTTGCTATTTCCCTTCGCCTCCAACAAATGATATTGGTACATTATGGAACACAAAATAGATATTATCAGGATGGGAAGGCCAGCATATTTGAAGTTCTGTTGAACTACAAAGCAGTTGTAGTTTTGACCGCCGGAGGCTATGGAAGCAGTTCTCCATACAGAAACAAACAAAACAACCCAACAGCCCAGGATTGATGGCGTGGCCGTAGAATCCGATACCTCCATGCCTTTGTAATGTAACCCGGCACACTCCAACACCATTATGGATCATTAGAGGACCTCCCCTCAACCACCCTGCACCAAATCATCTTGGGCAGCCCATCATATACAGCCTAGTCCCTCCATCAGCTCCCAGTTAGGTTCCCCCAGACAGCCGTGACGGTCTAGACTCCTCTCATCCTTCCTGTCTCTGCATGGTTCCCTCACCCCAGGGGAGCACGGCACGCTCCAGAAGGTCCTTTAGGACCCCCCCCCCCCCCCCCGCTGGCCTGGAGGAGATAAGGCCTGGTCCCGGACAATGTGTTCGTCCACTTGGAACGAGGAGATGCCCCGTCACCGGGGGTCCGGAGGGGATTCAGCCGGCCAGCCGTCCCAGTTACCTTGAAGACGTGCCACGACCCACATAGGTCCTGAGAGCATCACGCCGCCACCGGAACAATCATCCATCTCTGTCTCGTCTCTGAACCACATACCGCATACACAAGAGATGGTCCTTATAGAATGCTGCTATGTGATGATAATGTATATATATGTATATATGTATACATATGTATATATACACACAAACAGTATGCTGTATCTGCATTGAGTTGATATGCGAGTTAAAATATTATCATTTTTACTATATACGATCATACTACTTATATATATATATATACTATCCAATACTGCCTTTTGTCCGATACTGAAGAAACACTTGTTATCTCTTGTTCTCAACCTGAGATATGTCATCTGTAATTCTAACTATCACCTGTACCAGTACTCACAGAGAGCTGAGAAAATTAGGTGATGCTGCAATTTTCACCCGTCCAGTTCTCGGTCAAACAAGACGCAATGCCATTTTAGCCCACTTTCATTTTCTATACGCTGTACGATTCAGGAGTGCAGGTGGCAATGAGGGAAGGTTGGGCTCTTTTCTCTTTTACTTTCCGTTTTATTTCCTGTGAAAAATACATGGGAGACAATTCCAAAGTGTCAAGGGCATTCAGGCCCAGGCAGCTCATGAGAAAAAAACGGTGATGGATTGAGGAACCTGAGATCGGGGTCTGCATGTGGAGACTGAATCAGCCCATCCTCAGTGTTTACATCGAGTTTTCCTTTGGGTGCTTCAATTAGTCAAGCTAACTGGAGCAGCATAAGAGGTACAGCTACTCATGTGGATGGTAAGAGTGTGCGTGTGTATATACGTGTGTGTGTGTGTGTGTGTGTGTGTGTGTGTGTGTGTGTGTGTGTGTGTGTGCGCATCAATTTCTGATGGCCTGGCATTCTATTCATTGAATTCAGGTTGTCTCCTCTCCCTCCTCTCCCCTAGTGAGACCGGAGGAGAGGGTAAAGTAAATGGGATGGATGGATGCCTGGGTAAATGAGTGGGTGAAAAGATAGACAGACAGATAGATAGATGGGTGAAAGGGTGATGGACGAAAGGGGAGATTGATAGATGGCCTGTTCTAATGAAACATTATCTCTTCCAGGACAATGCTGCATATGAAAAGGGGAATTTTTCTGCATGATGGCTGCATTTAATACGAGCAATATTGTCTCGCTCATATTGAAACACAAAATGTCATTCGTCTAATGTTATGTTGTTATTATTCCGGTCATCCAGCCGGTCTACAGCACCTTTGATGCCAGAAGCACGGATTGCTTTCCCCGATGAGAATGTAAATAAAGTCAGAGATGGTATCGCGAGAAGATGGATGTAGCACCGTTGCCATTATTATTCATGCTTTGATAAGCCGTTGCATGAAAAACATATGAAATGTCATCTGCTTAGCCCATGACATCACAAGCCCCCTTGCTGTGAGTCTCCTCATCTGCTTCCTGCTCCTCCTTCTCCATCAATCCGTTGGTCCTGTGAGGACATGAGGCTCTGACAGTTCTCAGAGCCCAAGAGAACGGAAACTACTTTGTTACTGTTAGGGGTTGTTGTCATTTCATCACAGTTTGACATGCACTCTACTCTGTATAGATTTCAATTTTGTCTCATATCTACACCTATACACAAACTATAGGGCGGCCAACTCTCTCAGAAAGATCGGGAGACCCCAGGAATCTGATCCGTTCTCCTGGCTAAAGAGAGAGAAACAACTCTTGCCCTATAACAAAAGTTATAGGGCAACAATACATTTGGGTAAAGGTATGTCATGTGCAGGCTTGGCGGTTGTGTTGCTACATCAGAATATCCTGAATATCCTCCCTTACTAAAACAGATAACCAATTGCAAATGAGCAAAAGCCAAGCATGGGGATATGTCAGCCTAAACACAGGTAGTTCACTGTAGCTTAGGTCAAGTTGAGATGCCTTCATTACATACAACTCAGGACCTCTATGGTTATATTTACATGGTTGCTGGGACTTGTGGAAGGAACTTGTTTCCCAAATTGTTTGACGCATCACAGCCGGTCGTCTGTTTGCATAAGTGCCGTCTGTAACTTTGTATTAATAGACCGGCTTCGCAACGCTTCCATCGTAGGACAAACAGAGCTGTCACTTGTTACACAAAATATTCTCCTTTGATGTGCCATGGCACAGGTAGTAGACTTCCCTACACTAGGCTGATCTACTACCGGTGCCTTGGAACATAAAAGGAGCAGACCCAGGATCAGTGTTATGAGAGACACTTGTGTGTGTCGATACGTGTGTGTACGATAAGCCAGTCTGTGAATAGGGTCTGTCACAGAGCAGCCGTGCTGGCTCTGGCCCAATCTGCAGCTATTTGCATTGAATTTGGTTGATTAACATTAATAAATACCGTTAAAATATGCATGGCCTGTGCTCTGAAACGCTCTGAGACATTTTTTGTTCCGGTCGGTCCCTGGATGGAGAGGATTTTCTTGTGAGATTGTCTCCAGGAATAGAATCACCTCGAGCCACGACGCTAACACACAGACAGAGAGACACACACACACACACACGCACACAAACACACACAAACACACGCACACTCTGCATATCTACAAACAAATACAAACGCATGTCCACAAATAGGCACACACTGCATATTTACATTCACACAAACATATGTCCTCAACACACAAACACACACACACACACACTGCATATCTACAAACTTATACAAACAAATGTCATCAACACACACACACACACGCACACACACACACACACGTACACACTCTGCATATCTACAAACTTATACAAACGAATGTCAACACACACACACACACACCCTCTCATATCCACAAACACTTGTCCATAAACTCTTCGAAGCAGCCTCTTTCCAGCCCTCCATGTTCCAGAGAGGAGTACGTCTCGTTCCACGCGTGTTGTCCACTACATAAACCCCAGCAGATGGCTGGAGACTCTACAAGGAGCTAATCGGGATTTATGACTTCACACATATGCTAGGTGCTAGCGCATCTGCTCCGATGGAAACTGCGGCTCTATTAGCACATGTGAAGAGGCACCTCCCGATGATATGAGGGAAGAAAGGAAGAACGTTGATACCGGGCCCTTGGAAGCCCTTCTGTTTCTGGGACGCCGCTCTGCGCTACGTTTCATATATGGATGGGACCAACACATCCCCTTGTTGCATTAAAGGGCTGTTATTGGGAGGGTTTCCTTTGCCTCGCTAAGCCTGTAAATATAATTTAATGCTGACAAATTTGCAGATAGTCACGGATAAATAACTGGGTATGACTTGAGAATGACGGAAAATAGAGAGAGGGATCAACGATGTTTTGCAGGATCAAGTGAGGTGGGAAAACAACTCAACACAACACCTCTGTAGAACGCTGTATATACACGAGTACGTCAGTCTTGCCTTTAAAAATACATTTTTATTTTCATGAATAACTTAGAGAATATTGCCTGTTATTTGCTGGGGGAGAGCTGTTGCTGAGGTTTGATGGGGCATATCAAAACAGAAACGACAGACAGATACACTTCGTACTAGGCAATACTCTGGTACTCTCAAATCTTTTCACTCTCAAAACAATTTTTAGGTGAGCTGTAGATGTGGGTTAATTTGATCATCAGCCTTTGTGTACCTATCCCTAACAACTGCCTAACCCTATCCCTAACCCATGCAGTCTCCTATAAAGTGCACACTTTGTCAGTCTTCCAGAAGATATAGGGCCCTATTTTAACGGTCTGAAACGCAAGTGAGAAGCGCCAAGCGCAAGTAGCTTTGTGGGCGGTTCTACGGCGATGGCTCTTGCGCCCGGCGCAAATCTAAAAAGGGTTGGTATGAAGTAGCCTAATTACCCGTAGGTGTGGTTTGGGCGTAACGTGCAATAAACCAATGAGAGTGCCAGCTCCCATCCCCTTAAGAGCCATGAGCGCATTTGAATCTGACGAGTTGATATTTTGACAGCGCGTATGCAGTCTCCGATGAGACAGATGCACATGAATTTCAAACTTCAAATGGCAGTTTATGCCTAAATAATAAGGCCTTACTTACACATGGCATAAGGTTTTCTTCCAAAACTTCAGAAATACTGAGTCCTCAAATAAATCTTGGCAAAGAAAACATAACACACATATGATATGCGGTAACTGTGGTTCTATTTAATGATATACGCAATACATTATCAACATCGTTTCTTATCAGTATTGTATGCATTATCGTTATCGACTTGTGTTCCCAATATGTGTCCCCCCGTTGTGTCCCCCCGTTGTGTCCCCAACGGTTGTGTCCCCCCGTTAATATACATTGGACTGTATTATGTGTTACGTGTTTAGTTTGCGTGCGTTTAAACAGATGGACGCACACACGCGCGCCCGCATTCATTAATTATTTCACAAATACACACACGCGCGCCCGCATTCATTCATTCTTTTTAACACTCACTCGCGGTAAAACAATGTTTTCTCACAATCAAATACTCATCAATCCTAAAAGTTATGGGCATGTACAGGATGTCTGTTTCAAGAAAATATGTGTTTGCTGTACGGTATTTGCAGATGCATTGATTTAAAAGTACAACTTATTACCGCTGTATCAGCTGTTCTTTCCCAAATAATTTACCAACAATGTGTGGCTAGGTAGATGAGAGAAGCAAAGTGTATGTGCGAGGTGCACACGCAACATTATGCATGCGCCCTTAAAATAGCATCTGAACAACACGCCACTGCCTTTAAACCAGGTATTTCCTGGTTAGTGGCGCAATTGATTTCTGAAACCGCAAAATAGCACCAGGGAACGTTTGCGCCAGAACACGCCTCCTCCTTTAGCCGAACCGCCCCTTTGGGCGCAAGATCATATATATATATATTATTATCATATACTATATATATGTATATTTGGGCCTAATAATAATATCAAATAAGGCAGACAGATATTTCATTGATTATATTTACTGTAAAAGTCATTGTTGTCTTGCATGCAGTGAGAGTTATAGTTTTTAGTACTTTTTTTCTTTTAAATCAAATATGTTATCCTGGAGAAGCATATTTAGCGCCCCTGTCAAACAGATCGGACAGCTGATCAAAGCATTCTTAGAGTCGTCATCCTGAAATACACAAAGCCATTTCCGAACCACAGTCCTGAGTTTAACTGATTTCCGCAACTGCCACACAGACATATATCCATTCATTCCCTCTCCCCAGCACTCTCCTGTCTGTCTCTGCATAAAGTTCCAATTTGTTATGACAGCTGCAACATGTAATATTTTGCGTGACTATGATGGAGCTAGCATAAATCATGTCACACTGACTCAGGTATGAGAGTCAATTGAACACTTCCGAATGACAAGGCAAAGGAATGACAATGAATGGTATACGGAGAGCATACGCGATAGAACAGGGGGAAGTCAACTCACGTTAGTTGTGATAGCGCCGCTTGACAATGGCTGCTTTGTGAAAGAAGACTTAAGACGAATTTCTCTCTCATATTCAGCATGAGAAATACTATTGTGGCTGTCTTTGGGCTCATTCAACATAACCCTCAAAACAGCTCGGATGTTTGGGTGACTTCTTAATACAATATGGACAAAAATATCCAATTTGGGTTCTTGAAGATAATTGGGGTTCAACAGTGAGCTCTGATTGATTTAGCTGGTTAAGCATAGCTCGCTAAACCAGAAATTCACTGTAGCACTTGGTTTTTAACCAAAAGGTAGATATCCTCTTAGTTCGGCCTTTAAAGGATGCTGAGGCACACAAGGAACAGCATGTAATATTCAGTAAAAAACAAACAACAACATAAACTATCAGGCACGTAAGCATGAGCTAGTTGGTCTGCTAAACATTTGAATGCAAAGTCTTTTGATAGTTTTTCTCTCCATGACGAGGAGGTGAAAACGGACTCTATATTTTCACACAACATGACCGAGAATTTCTTTTCTTTTCTTATTCAAAATAGAGTAGGTGCTTCAAACAGAACCCAAAGAATTGTCTCCGTGTTGACCTGAGGTTTCTATGAGTTATTGAAGCGGTTAACCATAAAATAAATCGGAAAGCAACATTGTCAGATTCGAAACACAGCCCAGAAAGTGCAAATGAAAACCGGCAGAAACTGGAAATGGGTCTTTTTCCTGTCAGGTATTTCAAGACAGAGATGCGTCAGTTATGAAATCTCCACAAAACAAATTACCCCATTGGCTGAACTGTTTTTATCGAGGTAGACAAAGGACCAATACAATTTAGACTTCTCTATTTGGACATATTGTGAGATGGCCCAGAGTTGACAGAGAGAATAAATTAAAAGACAGTTCGATAAGAAAGCTGAAATGGTTGTGGTCTGCGCAGAGATAAGACTTTATAACATTTCCTGGCCACCTTGACAGTTCTGTGAAGCCACTACATTCCTTTCTTATTTCCATGCTTCCTCATTATGCATGGGCAAGGATGAAACAGAAATAACCCAAAAAAAAGAAAGTTAATCGGCATAATATTATAATAATAATAACTAATTATTAGATAATTGCAGAGTTATATAAACCAAAAAAAAAAGCTGTCATTTTTTTAACATCTAAAAATAGATCTGCATTTTTGGTGAATTTGCATTTGCATTAGAGCCAATTCTATAACGAGGCTATGCTATTTTCTATTAGCTATTATTATATTAAATCACATTGTCACATCGTAATTCTTGTCACACTTAAGGCTTAACAGTATTTATTTGTATTGGCATAATGGACGATGAAGCCGATGAAAAACAACAGCAGCTTTTTAGCAACACTTAACTCCGGAAACCTACATAAGCATTATCAACCTAAACTTCTCTTAAGTAAATGCACCGGTAGACCTATAGTTTGGCGAGCAGATAACACATTTATATTAAAAGGAGTGATTAAATGTGATATATACACTGAGTCATGACTGCCAGGTGATTTTAATCACACGGAGGTATACCCTATGACGGTAGGTTCTTCTCGATGGCAGAAATGGGAAGTCCTTAAACCGAAAGAGAAATATGCAAAAGAACAACTAAATCCTAAAGCTACTCATCTGCCGTCTGTCAGGTTGCTTTTCATTGCGGTAAAGAATCACTCGGGCAGAGGGGGGGGCTACTCCATTCTGGTCCCCTTTTAATGTCCTCAACCTCACTTTGAAGTTACTTTGGGATAAAAGGATCTGCCAAATGACGAAATATATATATATGTAAATAACCGAAAGGCTAGCCCCATGGATATATTTGGCTAACGAGGCTAATCTAAAGCCTCTGCTCTCATCACCGTCTTCTCCGTCCAAATATTTTTACAGTGGGTCAATGTCAGATCCAACAGGATTATTGGCAACATTCCTCTCCCATTCAACATCGCAATGTTGATGCAGCGCAAATTAATGGGGAGTGGGGCGCGTTCCAAACCACGCAGCCTGCCCGCTCACCCTCTGAAGTGATCTGGTGTTGGCGGGTCGTGAATCTTGACCCCCCCCCCCTCTGGGCGCCATCAATTTCGGACGTAGTTTATGTCGGCACCGCCCTCACGGGGAACGACAAATTCGCGGAGGGGGAGAGTGTATGACGTTCCGGAGCTTGACGTAGTAGTAAGGCCTTTGTTGTCACCCTCCCCAGACGACTGGCTGAGTCATATTCCGTTTTTCCCAGTCACTTCTTTCTTACCCGTCGTCTTCCGTATCTCGGACGATTTGGAAATGCAAGACAAATGAAGGATGCCCTTTAATGCACTGTGTCCTAAGTGTAGCCGATGGCGTCTTATGTCGTTTTTCTTTTTTCATTGCTTCCGTTTTTTTTTTTCTTACACAGCGTCTGAAAGCCTCTGTTAGACGGTGCCATTTCTTCAGACCTTTTCCCCGACTGTGAAACCAGATTTGCTTCCATCTCGCCTGTTTTTAATCTATTACACCACCGTCGCGTATCTTCCTCCCAGAAGCTTTCATGGTGGATTCTCTGTCTCTCTCGTCTGCACGGAGCTTTGAAGAGCAGCGGCACACTTGGAGAGGCGCCACTGAAGGTTGCGTAGCTGACAATCAAACCGGGGCAAAGTCAATTTGTTTTAATTGGTGGGAAATTAACTGCCGAGCCGCCATCTCGGGGGCAGCGCTAATTGCGTTACTTCCTCTGTCTCGCCTTGAAAGGCCGCTGACTTTTCAACTTCCCTGGCCCCTAATTGATCTAACGACAGCCAATGACAAAGAGCAGCCCGCATTGACAGCCAATGGGACAAAGGGCACTCGACGTAGACAGCCAATGACGGATCATCTGCGGCTAACCCAGGCACTGCTCGCTATCGGAGCCAATGGGGACGTGGAATGTATCCAAGGTTACATAATTGCTCCAACGCGTCGGTTAGGCCAGCAGGCCGTAGATGTTTGGAAGGACACCACTGGAACCACAGACATATGTTCGCTTGGAAATTGGCTGTTAAAAGGCAAACATGCTGACTCATGTGTATGGCTCGAGGGTCGCGTGGCAGCGAACACAGTATTGGCAATCACACCGCAGCGAGAGTACGAGTGATTGGTGGCGGGGGGTCGGGTCTTACTCTAGTCTCCTCGTCTCCCCCCGGAGGAGCGGTGGCTTTGTATTGACAATTTGCTAATCAAATCACAGACAGGATTACGAGCGAGAGCATCTGGTCTTTGTAATAACGTTCATTATTAACTTCAATGGCGAGCCAATGAGCCAGGCTGTTCAAGCACCTGCATCTCCGCTGTTTATATTCAAATATACTTCATTTAGAGGGCTGGATGGCGGCGGAATGTGGGGCATATGATTAATCCTGTTTGCTCTTTCAAGTTGCCGTCTCTGCTTTTTCAATCCCCCCCCCCCCCCCCACTCTCTCTCCCTCCCTCTCTTTCCCTCTTCCTCTCTCGCTCTGATCTGATCTGATTAACTTCTGCATATGCATCCATGGCGGGAAAATGAATGGAATATTTCATTTCTTTCCTCATTCGGCGTTAGACGGGACAGTTCAATCTCGGGGCCGTGGGAGTCGGCCCACAGAGACCGTATCATTACGGATGTAGAAACTTCAGCTGTAATTTAATGAAACCCATTTCTCCTCGCACATACGACACAGTGCTCGGATCATGGCGTTTCTGTGTCACGTTTGAAACTGGGGGTTGCGATAAGGCGCCTACTTCTGTCTATATAAGGCCGAGGCCGGGTTTGTGTACTGACAGGGGGAAGGGGGCAGTTTGGAATTAGGTGCACTTCACGTCAATATTAAATAGATAAATAAATACAAAAATAAATGTGTCTATGGAATACATATATCTTTGAAACTAATATAAGTACATGAGGCAATAAATGTATGAATTGTCTATATAAATATATAATTGAGTCCATAGATTTAAGGAAATAAATGTAGAGTTTTTTTATTAAAAAAAGATGGATGTTTTCCAAAAGGCTCCTTTTAATTATTTCATAGGACTAATTTCATAATTCTACATTTACATATTTACAGCGACTATCATGTCCCAATGCCACATTAATTAACCAGCTGTTTTTTTTAATTGCCACATTTATTAAGGAGCTGCTGAATCCAAATGAATCGGTTTGGTTATCTCACAGATCCAGACAAGAGCAACAGCGACCTCTGACCACCGACCCACACGCCGGCATGGCAGGCTGAGGTAACGAACCCGAGCCGCAGAGGCAGCAGACCCGCCGTGATGAGTCTGCCGTCTGCCCGCAGCCGCACATTCGTTGGTAACATTTGTTACGTTCGTTCCAGTAGAAATTACGCCGCCGTTCATTAGAGAGCTGTCGATAAATCCCACGGCTACTATTAAGCGTCTAAATTGGGAGAGTGTTCCTGCGTCTACCTAGTGTGGCAGCCAACCCCACAGCAAGGCAACACAATCAACACAATTAGATTACCGGACCGGTTGTGTATTGACTTTAGAAGTCATCTGGTGCGGAAGAGCCTGTTAAACAAACAGAAGAAGAGTGCAGGACTAACTTCTGAGTTTGTCGATGGCGTCATATGTGTTCAAATCTGCAGCTGTGCATATCACGATGGATGTATTACAAGGTCTTATAATTCTTCCATGGGTAGTGCACACTATGTAGCCTAATACTGAATAATTGATTGCATTTATACATAGGGCTTTTCAAGGTACCCGAAGCGCTTAACATATTGTAAGTGTGTGCGTGCGTGCGTGCGTGCGTGCGTGTGTGCGTGCGTGCGTGTGTGTGTGTGTGTGTGATTGTGAGGGGGGGGGGGTCTGACTCCTCTTCCACTATCAGTGTGTAGCACCCACCTGGGAGATTCACGGCTGCCAGTATGCGGCAATAAGCTCACCACACACCGGCTGTCAGAGTGGAGAGGTGGGGAATGATGAAACTATCCAATTAGTGACCAGGGGATGATTAGGGGGCCATGTTGCTACAAGAGCTTGGTTGGGAATTTTGGAAAAATTGGGAATTTAAGCGCCGCTACTCTTGTGATTAGTGCCATGGGATCTTTAGTGACCACAGCAAGCCAGGACATTTTACATTGTAGGGAATTTTTTTAGGGCTTTTATCCAAAGCGACTTGCAATGGTTCATACACACATTCACACACCGATGGCGGAGTCAAACACGCAAGGCAAGAGACAGCCAGCTCGTCAGGAGCAGTAAGGGTGAGGCGTCTTGATCAGGGATACCTCGACACTCAAGCAAGGAGGAGCCAGGGATTGAACCAGCAACCTTCGGGTTACCAGTGATCCCGATCTACCTGCTGAGCTCAGCAGACGCTGGTTTAAGGTCAGGATCTTGGTTTAGAGTCTCATCCGAAGGCGGTGATCTTTGACAGAGGACAGAGCCTCGGTAGTTGGGTTATTGGGGATATACATAGGCCAGTGGGAGGCTTGCTCTCCATTGTATATCAAAGTCTGTAGGATATTAAATTATGTAATTAGAAAAATAAATATTATCCACTTTATGTACGCAAGTGAACAGCACTAACATCTGTCTCGAAACACATCTGAATTAAGCTATTTTTTTGCTCCTGCTGCGGTTGTCATGTGTGAACGATACGCTCCCATTAAGCAAACCTGTTTCACCGCCGTGATTATGCATGTTGTCTGCGCTCATGTCGTTTGCTTCATCAGGTCTCTGATGTCACGCCTCTGCTAGTTATCCTCGTAATGTCATCCTTCTGTCGTCTTTAAGGCTCCCTCTTAACATCCGCAGGATTAGCAGTGGGACGTTTGTTTTACTCAAAACATCAACCACCCAGGGGTTCATTCATCCAGAGCAAAGTCTCAGTCTTTTTAATGAAGTCACATGCTTTCTCTGAGATTGTTCCCCTCATCCCTTTATTTGGTTCTATAATATCTAACGAAATTAGTACAAATATAGCTAAGGTATATAACTAATTTTACCTTCATTTGGGTTTATCATATACCGTGAAATCAACACAAATATAGCTTATGTATATAACATAACACATACAGTAGAATTACTAATTTTACCTTCATTTGGGTTTTTTTATATATATATCTTGAAATAAATACAAATAAGGCTAATGTTTATGACGTTACATTCACAGTAGAATTACTCATTTTACCTTAATTTGGGTTTATCACACACAATGTGAAATTAATACAAATATAGCTAATCTATATAGCGTAACATATCGAGTATAAATACTCTGTACATCTTCGTGTTCATCAGTGATTTTTTGGACATTGGACATCTGTTCAGTATTCAGTGTGAGAAAAGGCCTCTACAGTAAACTCTTTGGTCGCTTCATGAAGGTCTGACGTGACTCAATTATACGACACAATTAAAGATCTTAAGCCTAACGCTTCAACTGTAGTATACCATTTGGAAGATGGCGGCTCATTCTCCACGGCTCGCAGTCAGCTGGGGCACGGCTAAATCTCTTAACCACAGAGTAAATATTGGTCGGTGTCGCATCTGCAACGAGAAGGCAAAGCGAGTGCCAAGGTCACAATGTTATGCATGCTAATTTCCTCCAAATGAAATAAAGATTTAGAGTAATTACACATCCCCCCCACCACCCCCCTCTCTTCTCTCCTCGTTTAGCGTCAACACAGTGACAGCCACAAGAGGACTTACAGTCGGGATTACCAAAAGCAAATCAGCAAGCTCCTTAAAACCCCAGGCCTTCGGCACAGCAAGGGCTCCCGGACAAAATATCATATATTAATTTCATTGTATTTATTCCTTTTTTTTTTTTCATCGTTTGCGCATGTGATCGAGAGACAGAGATACGGCAGAAGAGGGAGAGAAAATTTGGTTTCCTCGGAGAGAAGGCAGATGCCACAAACTAGGCAGTAAAGCTCTAAATGAGAACAGTTGTAACTGTTGGATTATGTCATTAATTCACCCCCCCCCCCCCCCCCCCCCCCCCCCCCCTCCCATGCAGATAGATAGAAGCCCATCTCTCAGCCCACAATGCTGGGGCCCCAAGCCACGCAAGCTGGTGTGTTTACTGCTCACCTCCATCAAACCCCCCCTCCCCACAACCACCTCCGTTTAAGGTGTCCTGCACAATGTTATTTTCTCATCACCAGCTCGGTTTTCCGTACTCTCGTATCGTCACCGCGAGCGCTTTTGGGCGTTTTGCCTTGGAGAAGAACAATGAACCCAATTAGAAATAAAATAAAATAAAAAGCAGGTTGCCAATGAAACCGTGCCATGAATTGCTAAACCAAAAAATAAAAAACAAAACCTGGTCGTTTTCAGAGACTCAAAACCTTGAGTCTGTTGAAGTTAAAACAGAAACTGTGAGTTGTTTTTATTTCCTGTTGAGGTTTCGGTTATCTCGCTGCCTAGTGGTTAAGGTATTTGGCTCGGAGCCGTTAATGCACCCGGGTTCGATAACCAATGTCCACAGTTTTCCTGTAGTCATCGAGCAACATGCCTCACCCCTACCCATTCTTCACCCACCTGCTCTTCACCCCTACCCTGCTCCGTAATGAGATTCATCTGAATCCACTGGGATAAAAACGTCTGCCAAACGACGAAATAGATCTGAATTACACCCCTGGCAGGATAACCAAATCAGACAGATTCACCAACCCGTTTCCTGGATGTCCGGTTCACCACTACCACCACCCTTGGACGAAGCTAGCTCTAGAAGGGCCCGGGACTCACCGCTGGATGTCTGACAACGTTGTCACCGATCCCCCTGAACCCGGTGATTTGACATGGGGAATGACGCCGGGCGACCCAGTGAACATCCCAGCCTCGGTGACCCTCGATGACCCTCGATGCTCCACCCCCCTGGAACGGTGGTGTGTGTGTGTGGCCTTGTGGTGCCCAATAGGTAACTACAAGACCTGTTCCTCCAGAACAAGAGTTTTCAAATCCTTTGACAAATAAAACGTCATGTATGAAGAGTGTGCTCTGCAGGAGTTCTCTGCCATCCTTTTGTGGGGACATTTTCAGACCATGAGTCCCCGTACCTGACACATTTGTGGTGGTACTTTCTGCCCTTGGATCCACCAAATATGTAAAACAAGGAATACATTGTAAGTGTCAAAAAAGTGAGAAAATTAATATTATTGTTTGTACATTTTTCTAGAAAACGGAATTCCCATTTAGTATTCAATAACAACTAGAATACTAATGAACTAGACTTGGCATGAATATGCTCACATATATTGTTGAAAGAAATATGAACAATGATTGATATTGCGGCCATCCACTTGTTCCACTGTGGGTCTCAACACAGTGAAGGGTTGCAACCCACAGTTTGCACCAAGGCTTGTCCCAATTTGGCTGTGTGGTATGGGGAAAGTGTAATGGTCTGGAGATGGTGGATGTGTGTTAGTGGGTGGTTCTGTTGTGTTGGTGGTGGGTGTTGACGGAGCAGGGACTGGGCTGTGGTGGTGTTCACACGGAACAACACCCTACCCCACTGATAAAGGTGGAGGCTATCTCCTGACCGCTGTCACACAAACATAGACGCCAATGTTTAACAATACGACAGAGGAGGGAGGGAGGGAAACTGAGGGAGGGAGAGGTGAGAGGAAGTCGATATGGGAGAGTAATGGACGGTAACACCGTTTGAATGTCGAGCTCCACCCTCTCTCTCTCTCCCCTTCTCCCCTCTCTCTACCTCTGTCTCTCCCCTCTTCCTCCCGCTCTCTCCTTCTCCCCTCTCTCCCTCACTCCCCCTCTCTCTCCTCTCTCCCTCTCTCTCCCTCTCTCTTTCTCCCTCTCTCTCTCTCCCTGTCTCTCTTGCTCTTTCCCCTCTCCCCTCCCTCCTGCTCTCTCCCCTCTCTCCCTCTCTACCCCTCTCTCCCCTCCCTCCTGCTCTCTCCCCTCTCTACCCCTCTCTCTCCCTCCCTCCTGCTCTCTCCCCTCTCTCCCTCTCTCTCCCTCACTTCTGCTCTCTCCCCTCTCTCTCCCTCCCTCCTGCTCTCTCCCCTCTCTCCCTCTCTACCCTTCTCTCTCCCTCTCTCCTGTTCTCTCCCTCTCTACTCCTCTCTCCCTCTCTCCTGTTCTCTCACTGTCCCTGCACTTCGATTTGAACACGGCTTTGACGAGGACACCAGAGGACGGGCTGCAGGAAATAAAAAAAAAGTATTATCAAAAGAATTAAAAATTAAAACAACTCGCAAAGAGGCAAATAAAAAACCTAAAAGCCCCCAAAAGAAGCTTCTTTCTTTTGCTAATTGGCTAATTGCACCATTGCATTTAAAATCACAAAGAGGGGCATTAAACGCAGGTTGATAGCAGAAAGCCAATGGAGCTCTTGTCCTCCACCATGGTTTGATGTCGCTCTAATGGTTGTTCTTTCATCAGGGCATAAATTATCTGGTACACAGGACCCGAATAAAGGGTGTCCTAACGGTTGGGCCCTTACAGAACCTAGCAAGATCCTGTATTTCAGACCCTTAGGGTAAGATACTGGTACTTTATTTATCCCCGATGTAGAATTTGGGTGCCACAGTTGTAAACTACAGGATAGTAGTAAAAAAAAAGTAACAGTTACAGTAAAAACGACAAAGAATAAGTACAGAAAATGTATACACAGTATCTACAGTATATGTTCTTGACGAGCTTGCTACTTATATAGCTCATGTATATCTACATTTTTAGTAATAAATAAATTAATATGTAACCTTATCGCAGATAAAGAAGATATATTTTTCTATTTAGCTTTAAATGGCAGTATTACAATGACATGATAAGAGTGATACATGATAAACAAATAATTATAATTACTCCACTGGTGAGGAAGTGGAACTTGTCTTGTCTTGTCTTGTATTAAGGAGCTCGGATATTTGAAGATTTCTCTTACAGATGACTTGACAACAGAATGTGACAACCGCTTTGATAGATTTATGTATCACCTCTATTGTCTATAATTATGTCTGACAGCCATTCTGACGGTGATAGTGTCAAAAACAATAACATCTTGCTATCTTATCAACTATCTTTAAAGTGATTCGCTATTACACGTGTGGTTTCGAATCAACCTGAAACAAGTGTTTATTCATTATTAACAGAATCAATACTTACGCCTATATTTTGCCTGCTTGAGCTACTTATTATATTAAATTTCATATATTTAAACCAAAGAGGATGACAGAATTGAAATAATAAATTATACGTATTAATTAAATTATCTGCCATCAAACAACAGACTATATAAGTACAAGCCTCTGAATTGACATGTTTTTTTTCCCCAGAATTCGTTTAACAAGCTCTTTGCTATGCAACTTAATCAGCATTTTATACAAAATCGGCAAAAAAGAGAACCACTCCCTGCCTTTATTGTCAATGAAGATGAAGCACTTCTGTTAAATTTGTGGTCAGACAGAGTAGGGTGGGTTAGGTCCTAAAATGATGACTTTGCTCGTTGAGGAGGACGCTCTTTCTACTTGTGCTGGCGCTTTTTCACGTGATTTAATTCAATATGCAAAAGACCCTCTGAGAAATCAAAAGTGTCCCGGCTGCGGAGGACCATAAAGGTGTCGTCAAAGAAGAAACCCCTTGCTTATTATGGTGTATATACACTGGCACATCTCGCCTTGTCTTTTTCCCGCATTTCTTTCCCTTGCTCCTCGCCCCCCCCCCCCCCCCACCTGACTCAAGATACAGAAACAACCCACCAATGTGTTGCATACATAAATGTAGGTATTGCGTATCCTTGTTGTTCTGTCACCACCAAAACATATTTATGTTCAAAGAACTGCTACTTACTCAGTTGTTGCTAAGCGACACCTAATACCTACTTAATTTGTAAAGTATAAATAGTTCACTAGATTAGGCTGTGTTTCTCTTCAATCCCAACACACGGACCAGTTGGTATAAAAGGAAAGAAAAGTGCACTGGTGGCTGTGCTTCCAAGGAACAACCAACATCAGCTGTCATCATGCTCCGTTTTGGGGTACTTGAATGCCAGCCGCTTTCTTCATAAACAAACTCCAGAAGCAGGGGGAGGTTTTCCAGGCTTAGCCGGTAATACCCTAAAAGGCTCCTTTTTAACCAGGGGGGATTGGGGGGGGGGATGGACATATGGCCGGACGGCGCCATATGTGATGTCAGTGGACGGCCGGTTTAGGAACGGCCTGTTATTGCTCAACAACATCACAACTGATGGTGAAACACGACCCCTTTAAGATCTAGACTCGCCATTTTCCACCCCCCCCTTAACGTCTTGGGACCTGTGTCTACTCGCAGCACGGCGTCGTCACAAGGCAATCAATGATCCGCGGTGGTGTGGTGATCCGGTGGGCCGGACGGTAACCTTTCCACCTGCGGGCTAAGATGAACGATTTCACGGTGGGAACAGGCTCGCCCCGGCACCATGAGCCGTCGCGTTAAAAAACAGGCGGGGAAATGGAGGTAGACAGATGGAAACATCCCACAGCTAAAGATGATTAATAGCGTTGTTTTGTTCTCATTACGAACGATGGCGCAGGTTAGAATCTCTGGGCGGGCAAGACATATAGCAAGGGGAAATTGCGGCTGTCCGCCCGAGTTCTTCAAAGGGTTTGATATAACTACAGTTACGACCTCCCTTTGTCTCCCCGTCTGCCAATAGTTAAATAAGACGGTATAAATGACTAATGCCGCCATCTGTTCACGCCAATCAACGCAGCCGTAAAAGTCGATTTCTAACTGATGCGTGGGCGTTTATCGCCGGATTTCTGCGTGAATCTCGTCTGTATCGTGTTATAGATGGCAGGGACTTGAATCTGCGTATTTTATTAGCGTGTGCTTCGGTTTATCGCCGCTTTTGGCGACCGATTGCTGAAGTGTCCTTTGTCATTTGGTCCCCTTGAGTTGAAGGGAACGGAATAGGGAGTTGTTGGCTTGTTCTTAATGTATTTATTTATTTATTTCAATGGATCCTGCATGTTCTGTATTCATCTGAAACAGACTCCTACCACAACCTCAACCATAATGGACAAGGAAAACATCAGACCGCTGGAGGGAACAGATCTGAGAGCAGAAGACACAGGATTGGATTTGATGTTTCTTGTATCAACTTGAAGTAGAATCCTGCCAAGAAACTCTTACTTGAAATGTTGGGAGTATCTATGGCCTCATATAACCATCATTACACTGACTCAACTATAAAGTCTTAAACCAAATTAACCTTCATTGTAAAAAATGACTCAGTGGAAAGAAAATACTTCAAGAAAACTCTGTGTCTCCTACACAGTAAATACCCCTCGGAGAATGAAAGCAATTTATACCCGTCAAATGAGGGAAAGGGAGGAAAACGAGAAAGTTTCCTTCCCTTTTCGTGACACTTTAAAGGGAGTACCCCTCGGAGGGCAGTTCTAGACCTCACTTCACCAGAGCTGGTGTGTGTGAAATTAGAATTAGAATACTCTCGCTCTAATCCCTCAATTAATTCTCCTGACAAACACAGCATGCTTAGGCCCTTAACAACTGAACCAGACAGGGTCAGACGTCAGACGTCAAGCTGCCGCGCTCACACGCCGCCACACTAACACAATGCCATGGTAACGTGTTGCCTTGGCAACACAGTGCCATATACATCCCATGACGATCTCATGGGATGATCTTAGGACAGGAGTCCCATCTAACGCCGTCGGCGAAGGTTGGAACTCGTGATTTAGAAATAGTTTTGTAGACCTCGTTGGGATATGCTCTGTGTGCCTACAATCAATGCTGCCATCAGGGTTCATTGGAAATGTGTGTATAAATGGGAAATGTATGTATAAACCATAACTGTGTGTATAAATCATAAATGTGTGTATAATCGGAAATAAATAAATAAATAAATCGTAAATGTGTGCATAAATCGGAAACGGAAGAAGGCCATTGGGAGAAGGCGGTAGGATTCGCCGCTGCCATGAAAGCTCACTAGTTAGTGTTGGGTGGACCGACTCTTTGCACAGAATCTGTTCCTTCCAGTCGATCCATGTAAACAAACCTTTTTGGTTCTGATACTTTTTTCAAACTGGCGCCCGTACTCCATGAGTGTCTGTGACGTTCTGTTATGGTGCAGGCTCGTTCTACGATCGGCGCTAGCCGCCCCACAAACCTACTCTTCAATGCATTACCAGTCATCATAGTTTACTTTGATAAAGATCAAATAAGATTTTTAATGCATTGATTCGGCATCCCACTTGTATGTAGGCAGGCTCTGTACAATCAATTGGATGTTACAGAAATGTTTTCTGTAACACCCTATTGAGTTAAAAGAACCAGAGATTGGTCAGTGACATTTCAAATGTCACTGACCACTTTAGTGTTTCTATTCTTCATTGTCCATTCATACTGTCACGTTGTATATAATCCACCAGAGTAGGTATGCTATATTCCACATGGTTACATTCTCTGGAACTGTTTTTAGTGTTTTATTTGTATTATTTTGTTGCTATTCTTGCCATATTTTTGCTATTTTACCAAAGTGTGTGACTAAGTCTATTTAGTAATCTGCGACTGCCTTCTAGGTATTTTTGCTTGCCATGTCAAAGAAAATTTCAATGTCAGAATGACCCTGTTGTACTGCACTAAACTAAATAAATAATACTCTTTGACGTATCTGACCAACAGTCTGTGTCGTTCGTTTTCCTCGTCAAGTAGCAGAAGTTCAATAGAGCAGTTGGTTCAATCTCGCTCGGTGCCGTCTGTCCGGACTCGAGTCCGATCCGATCGTTTCTCGTTCATCGCTCCTTTGATCTCGTTCAGTGAGTAGCTGCCGGGCTGCCTCCACTCGAGTCCTCGTTCGGGACCTGTATCCTGCTCATCCAATGGTTGTCCCGCTTCCTACGTCTTCCCATCGAGTGGCCCTTGGGAGTACGAGTTAGGAAGATTGGGAAAATTTCCTCCCATTTCTTTTCCAAATGTCCTTCAGTTCTACAACTCCGGCCCAAGCATCTGTCAATCAACGCTAACATATACTTTTTATTCCTTATTGATTAGGATTTTTGAAAGGAGATTGCAGACTCGTTAAGAAGTGGACGAATGCATCATTTTGGCGAATAAATTGGGGCAAAATTACCAATACATATTGTCAATATATTAACATATATCTAGGAATCATCTACAGTTTAACATAGAGAAATGTAGGCTGCCTCTGTAAAAAAAACTGATATTAGAATGGTACTGTATTCGTGAAACAAAACTTTGTGAAGTCCGTGCCCATGAAAGGCTGCTGTCAACGGCGTCACCCGAAAGCTCTACAGTCCAGCTACTGCGGACAGCTCTGCAATGAAGACTAGGTTTCAAGAAAGCCTCTACTTCCCATTTAAGAACTCTGTTGACATATTAGTACTACAGCTGCAATCGTTAGCTGCCTAGCACTTTGGTGATGACGTTAAGGGAAAATTATTATTTTGAGAGCATATTATGGCATAATGTTTAGTGTTAAGTATAGCCTACCTTCATTGAGAGTCGGGTCCAATCGAAGGGGAATTACTTTAAATCTAGCGCAAGCATTAATTCTTGCAGCTAATTTACATAATGGCGGTGTGTTTCGTCCGCAATTCATCTTGTGCAAGATCGTTCTTGAGTCATGTAATGGGCTCGTGCAATTGGCACGTTTTGAAGTCTGGCCCAAGGTCCACCAATCACTTGTTTACGGCGTAGATCGGCTGATCATGATTGTTGGTTGATCGATCGGCGCACCACTTATCACTAATGCTACTGCTACACCGCTGCAGCGAGGAGCAAAGGACGCTGGTGAGATGTGCACACCCACCACGAGGTGGTTAGAGGACGGAGATGTGTTCTCTATTATGGTACGAGATCGGTACTTGACATTCCAAAAATTCTAAATATAGGTTTAAGTGTTAAATGTTTAAAGGAGTATGAATCATTGTACGAATGCATTAAGATGTATGCTTTTGTGATAGTGATATTTAATTTTATTTTTCTCGACGCATAATGGGATTACTTGGTGCCATGACCCCCGGTGGATCTACCACTTATTCCTCTACATTGAATCTGATGATATGATCTATTTATTCACCTCAAAGAGCCCGTTTCACACTACAATGCTGTTAAGCCTTGCCTTTGTTTGTTAATTCATGAAATCAATTGTCCCTCATCCATAATTAAGAACAGAACTACGTGTCGTCGGCAACACAATAACCTCTGCGAACACAGACACACGCATGCACACACGCACGCAAACATAAAGGGGCATATCGTGTGTCAATTCATAGCCATAACATAGCATGCAAGTTGTGTACGCACTGTATGTGCACATCCAATCCATGTGCACGTATACACACATGCACATAGGGAATATCTTATACCACATCTACAGACATGGCGACAATACCATTTATTATATTAGGCACAAACAACCCTCTCGACCTCCTCCCCCCTCCACGCACACACACACACACACACACAGACACACACACACACACACACACACACACACACACACTTGCATGTTCGCCATCCGGGAGACCAAAGGAAGTGATATGCTATGTGAGGTGCGCACACACGCGCTGCCTCTGCAGGCACAGAAGAACCAAACAACAAAAAAGGAGAGTGCTCGCATCAAACACTCTCTTCATGGCAACAGATTACCTTGGGTGTGGAAACGCCTCCCATAGATCTACTCCCCGCAGTCAGTGTGCCGTCACTGTCAGAGTCGTCTAAAGTGGGTCTCCTACCGCACAGAAATAAAAGCAATACTTCTGCGGATGAGAAATATGATCAGACGTCGTCAACAGCAGCAACAACAACAACAACAACAACATCAACAACGCTAATGCTATTGAAGGATCGGGTGGATTCTGGGCACGTCTGCGGTCCTCAAGCATATGGCGGAGACTCCGAGAGGAGCAGTAGATTGCCACAGTTGATGAGTTTAACGGCAACATCAATTTGCATCTCATTATTATCATGGGACTGACATATGGAGGGGAGATATGTGTGTTTATTGAAAACATAAAAAATAATTATATTCATGAAAAGATAGATGGCCGTGTGTGTGTGTGTGTGTGTGTGTGTGTGTGTGTGTGTGTGTGTGTGTGTGTGTGTGTGTGTGTGTGTGTGTGTGTGTGTGTGTGTGTGTGTGTGTGTGTGTGTGTGTGCGCGCGCGCGTGTCCTAAGTGTGTTTAAATCAACAGCATGTGAATCCTTCACTTAGAAGTCTAATTTTGGTTTTGGAATAACTAATAATTTTATTTCATTTACGATAATATAATGCCACAGAAAACTCAACAGGAAATTCAAAGTTCTCAAATATTGTCTTTACAAACATGACATGTAAGAGTCCAATGTTTGATTCGGTTCAAGTAAAACCAACCTCCCCTTCTTTCTCTGCTCAGCAACGTTTTCAAACAACATTTTGCAGAAGAAATAAGAAAACCCACGATGTCAGCACATCCCTCCCGCCTCTCCCCAGCTTTTCAGAACACGGCACCTATCCAAAGCGATGCCGGGTTGTTGTCCCACTGAAAGATGAACTCTTTTGTTCATCCTTGCGGTTTTGGGCCCGGGAGGAATGACGGGGATCGACAGAGCAGTGCTCCTCTTCTCAAGTTATTGTGTAGTCGGCCCCCGTTGCAAGAGACTGCTTCAGAATGTCCAATCATGCCAAGTTTATTTGCATTGCCCCTTAATCCTAGTTCCACTCTCCAGGAGGACTTTCAACTATATGACGCCCCCTAACCTTAGTAGCTCCCTAAAGGGCAAGAGAACAGTTTAATAACGAGGAAGAAACCTTCGGAATAAACGCAAGTCTGAAGGAGGCTTGTTTTATTGATGAGGTGAATATGTAAGTATGATGTCAGGTCATCTGGCCAATGACATGCTTTGAGTTCACATCAGGTTTTATGGCTCAAATGGTCAAAGGGCCGGTTTGTTTGTTTCAGATTATTGTTTTTTGCTCAATCACATTTACGAGAATTGGAAAATAATTAAATGAAATAAATGAAGCTGCCAATATGGATTTGCTGTCAAGACTGCATGAACACCCTGTATTTCGATTACCTTGTGTCACTAAACTCTGTTGACACTGAAACATTTATATTTGGACTCAACTTTGAACAATTGTTTGTGGTGCCCTCTTCTAATAGTGTTGACCTATTTGTTTTAGTCCCAGACCTGATTTTGTGAACCGTAAACTCTCCTTTTAAGTTTATCCATCCAATTGTCTTGATACTTCGTCCTAATGGAAGAGTTGTTTGTTTGGCTGCATTTGAAGTTGGTTGTGCATCTAAATATTGGATGAGGCTTGTTAGTTTTTGATAAGGTTGTTGGTTTGCCCTTGATGAATGCCAATTGTTTAGCAATAACTCCAGAGGTATAGTTTCTCCAAACTATACACACAAAGTGTGTATAGTTTAAAAGTAAATGTCCCCCCCACTCCCCTGCCAAACAGAGAACTTTGGAATCAAGAAGATTTGGAATCAAGCACAACCCATATAGAGTATATATGTAACAAAACCTGTTGCATCAACTAAGGCCATGGCAGGACTTTTACTTTGAAAAGAAGAAAGGCTCCGCCCCTGTAAATCTATCCCATGTGCCTGTTAGTGCCCATTGAGAAACGTTTAATTTTGCTCATTGGCTAGTAGTGAAACTTTTAATTAAGCTTCATGGGTTTAGATAGTGGCATCCACGGCGGCGCAAAGGAAAAACAACAACATCAAAGTCAAGTCAATATTTTTTGCCAACTGTTTAAATAAACCAATAAAATGCCCGATGTGGTCTCCCTATTTAAAGCCTGAGTTGTGTTTAACATGATGGGGGTCTTGAATGGCGAGACAGGAGCAAGTTGATGTTGTTGTGGAAACAGAGTAGCTGTTTTTATTTGACCTCTGTGACTGATGTGACTGATGATACAAATAAATCACATACCCCTATGGAAAAACCACCAAAGACTATTCAACAGACAATTTAAACAGAAAGGACGGGATGGACAGCAGGCCTTCATTAACCATGCTTGCCTGACGGTAATCCCAGATCCAGCAGAGCTACAATGATACAGCAGAACCTGAAGGAACGAAGCGACACCTTGACCCCTGCTTTGTTAAGGACATTTTATACTGATGAGAATCTGATCCGCGCAAGTAGACAACGCTTTCAGAATTGTAAGAAGTGTATGTCGACAGTGGCCAGTATACAAGGTGTTGATTTGAAATCTTTACAGACTGTTTGTTAGTGTTAACTAGTGCTGCCGGTATTGTGTTCGCTGTAAAGAGCCAATTACATGCTTCCAGATACCTGCTTCCTACCAAATATTTGGCCATATAACCCAAATCTGAGTTTGTCTGCCATCGCTCTTTAGATTGGTAATCAAATCCAGATTAATAAAACTAATATGTTGAAAACACAAAGGCGTAATATACTTATACTTATCTATGTATACAGTATATATATATATATATATATATATATATATATATATACACACAGTATATATACACAGTGTTGTGCATGAACACGCTAAAGGAGCGGCGTTTGTTGAACAATCACATATTGGGTGAACACTGAACTTGCCTGTTTGAAGCTCACACTCTGTTTACTGTCAGCCGAGGATTTACTGCAACCGATATGCCAGCATGGCGTCTAAAACCAGTTACCACAACGTAGCTACCGCTGAAGCCAGTAGCGCATATGAATATTTGAACAATGTTCAAAGTTTTATGAACAAACGAGTACAGATTTGAATGGTAAAAAACTCACGTTTTAATGCAAATTGTGCCCTCAGGGTCTGAGGAAACAAGTCTGAACGCCAGCTGTAAGCTCTTGTGAAGTTTGAACTTGCACAGCACTGTGTATGTATATATATATATATATATATATATATATATATATATATATATATGTGTGTGTGCGTGTGTGTGTTTGTGTTTACATTGATGGTTCTAATATGTGTTCAACATTATGAATTAAAGTATGAATACTAAATTAAGCAAGCTAGACAACCTAAACATGTTTTTCTTCATTCACTCTTTTCCACAAAGTCGTGTCTTCCAGCATCAGAACAAGAGGAACGTTATTACAGCGGCAGCACAGCGCACATGTACGTAGCTCCATTAGCGCCACACCGTTGGAATCCTATGCAAATCCCAACTCCCAACTGAGCGTGGAAAGGCAGAGTGTGAAAACACATTCATATAGGATGCCAGGGTTCCTGGACATATGGAACAGTAGCCTGGAGCTTATTGATCTGATGAGAATACATGTCTGACTGTTCATGGCAGTCGTTACACACTAACTCTGTGTGTACACGCATATTGCGATCCATTTATTTCCCTCTATTTCTGTTTGTTTCTCGTTGAGGTGGTAATTGGACTATTTCATACAAGATGCGGGTTGTTTTCTCGGGTCTTTCATGGTGGAAGTCATTAAGTTGTTTACTCTGAACGGTGTGGGGGGGGGGGGTATGATACAGCGGTATGGTTTAGCAAAGTACGGTATGGTTTTGCTTACAGCCAATATCAGCACCTCGGTAGGCCAATTAAGTAATTTAGTCATAATTAAGTAATTAATAAAGTCATTCAGTAAAGTCTAAACTATGTAGGAAGCAAACAAAATATTTCAGCCGATTTGTTTTTAACTCAATCTCTACTTCTCTCCCTGTACCTCTCTCCATAATACTCATTCTCTCCCTCCAACCAATTTCTCCTGCACCTCTTTTCCTTTCTCATGCTTTACCTTCCTTCCCCCCATACATCACTCCCTTCCGATCTGCATCTCTCTCTCTCTCCCATCCTCTCTCTCTCTCTCTCTCTCTCTCCCCACAATGCACAGTAAAAACCAAGGCCAGGGTTCGGGAGCTGGGTATTAGTCAATGTGATGACAGAAGGCAAACCTGAGATTTATTTTCCTAGTGGAGGCGCTGATGTGACTGGCATTAATCTGCTGGCTGTCCCACGACGAGCGCCGTGGAACCACTTCAAGGTGGAGAATATAAGACAAAAGCCGCACGCACGGAACAACCAACAGGGGGCGCCTGTTGGAAGTGTTCACCCAGAAGTGAGTCACAACTGGTTACCAACTGGATTGCCAACTTGATATTTTCCAAAAATATATATGTAGTCGGTCGCCTAAATGCCTGGTCTGTTTCATTTTGTCATTAGCATGCTTGAAGGCTGAGAATGGGAAGTACTTTATTAGAGAACATCAGCTTGCTTAATATTTTGTGGGCTAAAAATACTCTGGCAGGTCACAGCGTGAAAACAGTCGGGAATGGCTCGTCTATGGGACATAAACTCATCATACCGCAGATGCTGTGGGACACATGTTCCCTTTAAAAACGTTAGATCCTCCTGTTTATTTCCCTGATCGGTTTTCTTTTATTCATTTCCTTTGACAGCGTCAACCAGTCACCTCAAGGCGGGGGAAAAGGATATACACAGAGTGACGCAGTTCTAATAACACATAGCGAATAATGCGTGGAGTACGAGTCTGTTTGTGTGTCAGAAGCAGTCTTCCGAGCTGTCAAATCACTCCACTGCTCAGCACAGACAACAAAGGCCACACAACAAAGCCGACCAGAGCTGTCTTCTTGATCCAGAGCACAAAGTGCCATTCTCGTGAGACCACCCTGATCTCCCAAATGGATGTCATTTATGTTTTAAACTGTGCGTGGTCCCTTTTTAAAAGAATAAGTACTATTGAAAAGTATTACCCTTCCACCCCCAACACCCTTTTTACACACTTATAGTATGTTGTACGTCCTGGCAATTAATTAATGCACTTATGATAATTTGAACGTCCTGGGACTTAATGTATGCACTTATTGTATGTGGTACTCAAAAATAGTACTTAGAATTGTGTAGCATCTTACCCTAGCTATCTTTGTTGTATACAGAGAATATGTTAACCTAGAAATCGCTAGTGCTTGGCACATATCAATGAACATCCTTACTTTACCAACCAATATTTTTGTTTCTCTTTCTTCTGACAAATGTACTTATTGTTAGTCACTTTGGATAAAAGCATCTGCTAAATGCCCTGAATGTAAATGTAGATGAAAAGAAATGAAGAGACACAAAATTGAATAGGGAGCTCTAACGAGGCTATCAAAGTACATCATGGTGACCTTTTAATAGCTGCACCACACAAAATACCACAGGCTCTTATTGATTATTATATAATCAACTAATTATATTATTTATTTAATCTTCTTAATGTCTGGATAAACAGGGCAATGGAGGAATGGTCTGGTGGCTGTTAATAAGCCCTAAGTGATATCGCTGGCCTCCGAAATGATGAAAGGCAGGTGAAAAAAACGTACCTTGATGTTCATTTTACACTTTTCTTTCAACTTTAAGGGGTTGAGGGGTGGGCGAGTTTTCGCAGACATCAGTCATTCGTCTGGGTGTGACTGCGGGCCCTTCATCTGATGCTAATGAGCTTGGCTAACGAAATGTGATAGCATCTCTCATACGGGATACCTGCTGATTACCCCTCGCCTGCATGTCAACAGTAAACAAATAAGCTCACTTCTTATTTGGTTCAGTTTGGGAAGCTCAGCAACTCAGTGACTGATGTCGTTTCACTTCTGCACCTAAATGATAGACATAATTTAATCTGTCTGTGTTTCTACTTGTCCATCCATCCGTCCATGTGTATCTATCTACATCTATATATATATCTATATATAGGGTTATCAATATAGTATAGTATCCGTCTATATGTTTATATATACACACATCAATATGCGTATCCATCTGTCAGTGTATTCATCCATTCCTTTCGTGCTCTAGTTTTCTATATCTGTATTTTTACGCTATTATTTATTTATCAATTAATTCCATCATGTCTGCGGCTGTGCTATCAGAGCGGCGGCGTAGAGCGGCCCCATCTGATATATATAATAAATTGCTTTCCCTCCAAAACAATATGAAAGACAAGACATGGCGTTCCTGCGTCCTCCACTCCCCTTGTTCTCCTCCCCCGCCCGATGTCTTCAGACAGGAGAGACACACAAAAAGACTACAAAAACCTTGGGGTTGGCATTGATGTACCCTGAGCTGACAATGATGGATGTAGTCTTGTAGGAGACAGACAAGGTAGACTAAATTACATTACGTTCCAACCTCTTTTTCCCCCTTCCCTCCCTCTTCAAGGCTAATGTGGCCGTGTTGAGACGAGGTGGCTGGCGTGGGAAATGTCACACGCTCACCGTGATGCAACGCGCCCGATTCCTATTGGGCGACGACACGCGGCGGTCGAGGGATTCAGCGCGTTCGTCCAATTTAGCGACGACACCTCGTTTTATCTTAATTCCACCTGCAGGATTACTGCTTCAAAGGCTGCACACCCATGAATACATATACACACTTTTGTCGCAGAATTGTGTAGATTTCTGTTTGAAACTTTTACCCAAAGAAAGTACCGGCATATCCCCTGCGGTGCAATCACTTACAAATGATACTTTGATTTTGGGAAATTATAGTGTGTTTGTATCTCAGGATTTCTTTTTTCGTTTGTGTTAAAAAGCTTCAGTTTCCGTGGAAAAAACGTCAGACTACACTGCTTTTAACTTGAAAGAATGAGTCATTCCTCTGAGAACGAGATTGTTTTGAGATACTAAACTCAAAAGGGGTCTCTGTGGTGACTCCGGCCCTTGTTATGTACACAAGGGTTTGGGTGAGAGGCAGAGAGAAAATGGCCCACAGAGAGCATTGCCTGAACTTCAAGTACAAGCGGCCGTGCTTTGGCTAGCCTTTTGCCAAAATATACAAAAACACTCAAACAAGCCAATGGTCCTTACCAGCTCCGTCATATCTTCATCATGACCCCTATTATTTGGTCATGCGCAGACACTTTTATCCAAAGCTTATAATGTACAGTTTTTTTACATACAAATATTACTTAGCATTTTGTAGCATCTTATCCTATTTGTCTTTGTTGTATACAGGGAATGGATTAACCTAACAATTGTTACAGCTTGGCACTTCTATAAACATCCCTACTGATCCGAAAGCTTTATATTGTTGTTTCTCTTTCTTCTGACAAACGTACTTATGGTAAGTCGCTTTGGATAAAAGCATCTGCCAAAGGCCCTAAATGTAAACGCAATACAAGTCACTGACGCGCAGGCAGTGGACGTGAGGGTTAGCAGGTGTTTTGCTATAGGTTTGCAACAGGTAGGCTGGGGGGCATTGGGTTGGAACCCGCTACCTTCCCTCAGAGGCAGACGAACACCCTAGCCCCAAGAAGCCTCATGTCTCACCGCCATTACAAACCACGGCAATAACGCCAAGCCACGTCAAGTGCATGTCCAACATGTCTCACTTCATGGCTAATCCAGCCTCAAAGGGATTCAACATGCCCCCCCCCCCCCCCCGAGCAATGAACCAGTGCCAACACACCAGTCACCTCCCCATCCCCCAAACCCCATCCCCATTATTCATTCCACTCCCCCCATTGGTTAAAGGCCGTTTTCCGCGGTTCAATATCACAGGCCAGTGGGCAGGGCACACAGACGGCATCGCTCAACCGCGGGCCCCAGGACAGCGCGGCGTCACCGTCGCCGTCGGTTACGCTCGGTCACTACATTTCATTAAACAGACAAGGTCGCCCGCCACCGCAACGGGACGGGCTCTTTTTGTTTTACTGGCGTCGGGAGGAACGCCACTGAGCTAAACGCCAGTTAACCTTGTAGTTTTGGGATCCTGACAGACACTGCCTCTACTCCTCCACCCCCCCCCCCCCCCCCCCCCCACCCTGTGGACTACCAATCCCCCCCCCTCCCCCTCCAGCCTCTACCTCCCACCCACCACCAGTCTGCTCTGGCGCGCCAGTTTGGCAATGGTATCAGGAACAAGATATTTCCTCGAAGGGAATATCGGCACATACAGTGTGTGTGTTTGTTTGTGTGTCTCTATGTGTGTGTGTGTGTGTGTGTGTGTGTGTGTGTGTGTGTGTGTGTGTGCGCATGCCGAGCCCGTTGTGCGGTTAATTATAAGGCAGTTAATTCCTTCTCTTTTGGCGCCGTTGTTTTAATAAAAAAAAGATCCTCGCCGTTGGGTGTCACCCAGGGGCAGACATTTGCATTTGTGGAAGTCCTGACGGCCACGACAAGGGGCAGCGCGGCGGTGGCTTATACTAGCAATTACGGAAGGTTATGCGCTAGGTCACGAGCTAATCACGTAGCATGGCATTCAGCAGAACCAGGGGAAAATAATAAAAATCAGTGATGGGGGAGAAGGTGGGACAGAACAAATTACTATGTGCTGAGACATAACAAGACAAAACTACTGTAGCAGGGCGGGTGTGTGTGTGTGTGTGTGTGTGTGTGTGTGTGTGTGTGTGTGTGTGTGTGTGTGTGTGTGTGTGTGTGTGTGTTTCTCTTTCATAGGGACGGATACGCAAACCATTTAACTATACTGTTGGGGGCATTTTTCTGATACGTTTGTTTTTGACCACTGGGAAAAGGGATTGCGTCTGGGCGGCTTTCAACAGGTCCCCCTGTTGCCACGGTGACCCTATTACGGGATGGATAATCTTAAATGATGGATGGACTTATATTTCAATATCGCCCTCATCGTTTCTCGTCTCTACGGTCGCAGACGGATGAACCGTGATGTGATGGTTTTTGAACCAGCACCTTATCTTCACATGGGCAGAAGCACAGAGGAACGTTCACTGGCGCAGGGTCGTTTGTGAGGATGAATAACTTTATTAGTCACATCGAACACTAAGACTCTGACCTTCTCTGTGCCCGAATTAGAAACGTTGAAAAGCCAATGTATATCAATTGGAATATTAAAATAATACATATTTACAGATGTGAAGGAAATATACATAGAAAAGTTTTTGG